>NW_024420586.1:17094289-17117554 GCF_014898765.1 Herpailurus yagouaroundi
CTGAGCCGAAATCAAGAGTCAGATGCTTAACTGACTGAGCCACCCAGGCGCCCTTATGGCTCTTATTTTTTAAGAGTTAATTAAGGAGTTTAATTGTTAATTAAATTTACTATTCTATATTATTATTATTTTATTTCTTTGTTTACCACTGTTTCTGGTAGCCTACTTCTTCTGGTTTCACTTTTCTGCTTATTATAAAGGATATACTTTAATTGTTCACTTAGTAAATATCCGAGGGTCTTTTATTTTTGAAAATGTTTTTATTTGTCCTCACCTTTAAATGGTATTTTTACTGCAGTTGAAGACCTAGGTTGACAATGATTTTTCCTTAGCAGTTGGAAGATGCCATTGTCTTCTATCATCTGTCACCGTACATTTAATACTTTTTCTTTTGACAGTAGTTTGTCTTTTCATTCTTGTAGCTTTTAACATTTTCTCTTTGCCCTTGATATTCTGAAGTTTCAATATGGTAAATTTAGATTTGTTTTTATTCCTAGTGTTTAGAATTTGGTGTAAATTTTCATCTGAGTCCTTTCTATCTTTCTCTAACCAGCATAATTCTGGAATATGATGTTCCTTCATTTTGAACTCCAATAAGATGTATTATTAGAGCCCCCACTCAGTCTCTCAACTCTTTTCATTATATCCTTTTATCTCTTGGTTGTGTACTTTATAAATTATGCAAGACTATCTTCCAATTCCCTAATTTTCTCTTTGATTAAGTTCCTAGTTCATTCAACAACCATTTCCTGGGTGGTTTATTACGTGTCAGGTACTATAGCGGGCGCTGTAGTCTCGTTATAGATGAAGGAGGTAGAACCCTACCTTTGATGAACTCGTCTCGTCAAGAAGAGATGCAAGTCAAGAAACAGTATCATGTGATGTCTTAGTGTTATGGCAAAACCATGGTGTTCCCTGAGTACCGAGGGTGGCTACCCAGAAATCAGAAAGGGCCACCTTAGGGAAGAGCTGTCCATGCTGAAGCTGGCAGGCCAGGTAGAATTTTGCCAGGTGCATAAAGGGATGGAGGCACGTGGCTGTTGAAGAGAACAAGCGTACACAGAAGAGCCGGAACTTCTGTGGCTGTTAGCAGCTGGAGAAGTGGCAGGGAGAGATCTAGGGGAAGGGTGAGAGATTATGCTGGGGAGGGGAGGTAGGCAGGGGGCAGATCATGAAGTGCCTTGTGCACCCTGTTCTTGACAGTGACTTTGTCCTGAAAGTGGGAGGGAGTAATTCAGACGCGTTAAGCAGAGGAGTGGCGTGGTTAGATTTGGATTTTAGGAATACCACTCCAGATTGCAGGAACTTGGGGCTGGATGCAGGAAATGAGGAGCATACGGATTCGGGCAGTAACTAGAGACACCAGACAGGATGGCATGTGGGGGAGAGATGCTCGGAGAGCAGACGTGATCAAAAGAGAGGTGATGGAGAGGCTGAGGGCTCTGAGGAAAGGCAGGAGGCAACGACAATGAACAAGTGTGGGGATTTTGTGATTTGGGTGGATGGGAAGTGGCCTCCGGAAATATGAAGGAGGAGGCGACAGACCGGGAGGATAGTAGGGGGTGACAATAAATAGAGGTTGAACCATGTTAAATTCTAGGAGCTTGAGGGTTTCGCAGATGAAGGTGTGAACAGTAAGTAGATGTGAAACTCACGAGAGAGCTGTTACAGGTGTATGGAGAAGGCTGTCACTAACACGGACTTCTTGCATATTTGTGTGTTGTTCGAATCGCCCCATCGATAAAAGCAAATGTGGAATGTTTGTCCATTTCCCATATATCATCCTTCTCACAAAGAAAGGCCCTAGATTGCCACCATTACTGAGGAAAGAAGGTGATAGGACATGGAATCATTGCTTCCAGGAAGAGAAGACTCGAGACGGTCTTCCCCCCCACCCTCTCTCTTGGAATGCAGTGTGATTCCATTATTCCACAGTCCCTGTCTACGGTCACATGGGGCCCCTCCTCCTTCACACTACCACGTGTGGCAAAATGCCTGCCATCAACCCAGTTAACTTATAGCACAGGGCCCTGCCTTATTCCCCAAGCGCGTCCTACTGCATGTGAAAAGCACAGAGAATGGTAACCAATGCGTTTGAGGTCCACTAAACAACAAAAAAGAAACATACTTTGATTAAGGAATGAGCTTCAGGTTAGGCAACAAGAGAACCTTCCCTGAAGATCTTGGTTAAGTGGCAGACATGGTTTACCTTCAGTGTCAGGGAATCTCCTCCCTCAAATGCTTCCAAAAATGGGACAAGCATTTGTTTTATTGGAAAAAATTTTAGGATTACTTAGTAAAAGCATCAGAATTGTTTAGTGGTTCTCTCGCTGCCTTTAGCCTGAAACAAAATCCTGACATAGCTCACGCAGCCTGTCATGATCTTGTCTCCACTTGACTCTCGCCTCCTACTTCCCTCCACCTTCAAGCGCGTTGAAGGTGTGCGCTCTCCCCAAAGCTCCCATGCCCTCTCCCTTTGGGGCCCCTCTCCATTAGAACCCTTTCCCTCCTGCCCTCTGTTGCCTCTGATTCATCCTTCTGGTCTCACCTGAGATGCTTCTTCCTTCAGGAAACCTCTACTGATCCTCTAAATTGTAGCCTTCCCCCCTCGGTGCTCATATTTATTCATTAAAGCATTTAATATGTGTTTTTAAGGGCCTTCGATAGGTCAGGCACTGTGATACATTAGGACAAAATAAGCCTGCCCCGATAGAATCTGCTGGGGAAAAGAGAGAATCAACAAGTCATCCGATGGGATTAGTGTGAAAGGTGAGTGAACTGCTGTACCAAAATATTCAGCAATAATGTAGCGTGAAGAACAAAGACACATGTTCTCTTTCAACACTCAGAGGTGAGTGTTCCAGGTCAATGAGAGCCCGGTTGCAAGCAGTTGTGCAGGAACCCAGACCAAGAGTGGCTCCGCCATCTCCATTGCATGGCTTCCAAAGTCGCTCTAGTCCAGTGCTCTCCCGATAGAATATTCTATGACGATGGAAATGTTCTATCAATATCTGTGTTGTCCAGTATAGTAACCACTAGCTACACATGGCTATCGAATACTTGAATTGTATTACACATGGCTGGTGTAAGCAAGGAACAGAACTGTACATGTTAATAAAAATTTGAATTTAAATAACCACATGTGGCTAATTAGTGGCTACTCTATTGGACAGTGTGGCCATATTGGGCACTCCAGCCAGGGGGATGGGAGAAAAAGTGGAATTCTGAGACCTGGGGTCTCCTCTTAAAGCAGGTGAGGCCGAAGTTGTACCCACAGCTTCAGCTCACATTCCATGGGACCTACTGTGTTTCACCGCATCTAAGTTGACATCAGTTGTAAGATGGATCATGGTCTTATATGCCGCCAATTAAACGGTTACAAATGCATTTTTAAATGTTTTTTAATGTTTATTTATTTTTGAGACATAGAGAGACAGAGCATGAACAGGGGAGGGGCAGAGAGAGAGGGAGACACAGGATCTGAAACAGGCTCCAGGCTCTGAGCTGTCAGCACAGAGCCCGACGCGGGGCTCGAACTCACGGACTGTGAGATCATGACCTGAGCCGAAGTCGGACGCTCAACTGACCAAGCCACCCAGGCGCCCCTACAAATGCATTTTTAAAATCGCATACACTTTTAATTTTATATGTATTGAAAGAGCCTTTTAGATAGATGTACTGAGTACACACAGAGAGGAAAATATAAATAAGGTAAGTTCCTAAAACTTCCTCGCATTGAGAATCTAACTCTCCTGAAACACTTTTCAGCTCAGACTTGCTGGTGTCTGTGCTTTTCCACAGACGATTTTTCTCCATGTCCCCAAAACATCAGTGATGTGGCATTTCTTCCAAGTGGGCTCTACTATTGTGTCCAGGATTTCCTTCCGAGAAGCTGACAGCCATTTGGGCAACTTTTGATTCTGGTGCTTTACCTTTTGATCCAACGAATAGTATTAGTTTTCCCTTGGCTGAAACAAATGGTGTTACAAGCTGACCAATTTGTGACAAGTGGATATTCATCGTCGTAACAATGATCTTGTTCCACATGCGAATTGGTGAATTGGTCACATCGGCCTCTCATGTCTTTGAAGTTTCTTTTGTTGGTTCTGAAGGATTTGGCAATTTCTTCTGCATTTGATTGCATTACTCGACAGGAGATAGGCAATCCTTTTGCTTGTATCTCAGAAGCGAAATGTAACACAGCTTCATCTACTTGTAGATGTCTTCCTTACTGAGGTCTTGTAAACACTTGGTTGTTGCTTTTTGCAAAAAAAAAAAAAAATGAAATTGCTACCATTCCTCCAATGATGAATATTTGCTTCTCTAATATCAAATTTATGCCCCATCGCTCTGTTTACATGCCTTTCTGTGTACACGATACCTTTTCATCTCAATGCTAAATCATAGTATAATCTTTCTGAAGACATTTTAAACAGCAATTCAATTTAGCATGTGTAGCACCAGCAATGCACAGATCTCAACTGAAGTGATGACAATATGAATAGCTATGACCAGCGTTGCATGTACAAGGGCAATGACAACCATTTCACAATTGCCATCTAGCCTACAGTAATGGTAACGTGCCATTGATGGGGGGAGGGAGGGTTGGACAGGAGTGCGCCAGGAGAAACCAAAGTGAAAGTCAAGCCAGTTACGGGTGAGCTAAGAGGATTGTGGCCTGTGGGGAAATAGAAGAAAAACCCACATGTGGGCAGAGAGGCAGAGAGGGAGGGAGGGAGAGAGGGATGGAGGGAAGGAGGGAAGGTGAGTTCCTTTCTGAAGACTCCTTGGCTTGAAGTTAGTGATATATACATATCTGTATCCATATCCATCTATGTCTACGTCTACGTATATGTGTACACACCCCCACGCACACGCTCATACACATGCATATACATACACACACGTTTCTGGTTTTTTCTTACCTGAGCTAGCTCAAGTGGGTTTCTGTACTTACAAAGACTAGAACATTGGCCTTTTAAGGTCTGTTTCAGTTCAAGGGGTGACCTTCAGAAAAAGGCCGAAGAAGCTGATCTGACCACAAAGGGAACTGCACCGGTTGGGTCAGTTTGAGGGATTCTGACTAAAGAAGAAACATGAATTTCATGCAGCTTTAATATGCGCTGACGCCGAAGCACATCCCCTCTATAGGATTTCACCCATGACTAACAAGCCTTTTAATCATGGCAAGAAGACACGGGGATTTTGCAAACACGCTTTCACAGAACCCACATTTAGTGTTCCTGACCCTGTTTTCTTGCCAGATTGTGAGACGCACCTGCTCCTTTTCAAGCAGTTGTCAGATCAATATTTAATCAATTGCCTTTTGATATTTGGTAGCGCTGAATAAATGGGATGCCGATATTTCTGCTCAGAGCTGTTCCTCCGGTGTGCCTCATTCCGTTTCTGTGAAAGCCTTCAGGAACCTCTGAACACTAAGTGGCATGTCCTCCGAGTTCTCTGATATCCCCCCCACCTCTGCTGCAGAGGGGCTCTGTGGCTCGAGGAGACGGGGGATGCTGGTGCCGGGGCCACTCTTATTAAAGCGACGTCCAAACTGAGTCATGAAAGCGGGAGAGGGGAGCTGCATTCGGGACACTGGGGGGCTTTGCCAGGTGAGGGCTATTTAATAGACCGGCCACATTAAAGAAAAGCAATGATGTAGTGAAAGGAGCCTAATGAGCAGAAGTGAGGCTACCGTATCTAAAGAGAAAAAATAATGAGCTGCGAAATATCCCCCAAGGCGAGATTGCCAGTGTTCCGCAAGGAGGTCTCAGCCTATAGGTAAAAAAGGCTCATGTGGTCCCTTTTCCTTGCATGGTAAACAGAAGTTCTGTGGGCAATTAGGGGCTGAGCTGAATGTGAGATTTGAAGACCGGGAATTATGTCGCCAACTCTTTGGAGATTTCCACACCCAAGACCCCAGCTTTAATTCCCAAAGGAAACAGGGAACATACATAACCTGTGAATAGAAATTAGGAACATCACATCATCAAAAACAACCCTCACAATGTCTGTGCAGCAGATGGACATCTGGATGTTAGTTCTAGAAATCTCAGGGACTGGCACGACAGGATCTTTCTAAAGCTGTCCTCAGGGGCCATGCCATGGGGCTGCCTTGAGGGCAAAGCCACCTCCTAATGAGACCCTCGTGGTCTTTCAGTAATGACCCCTCCTAAAATGAGATCCAAGCTGGGCATGCCCTACCCATGCACGGTTTTGTTTTACAGTTTTTGTGGGAATGCCAGGCCAGATTTGGTACACGTGGGTGGGGAAAAATTGTTAGACACAAAGCATTACTACATCACTAATGTGAAGAAACAGAAGATTCTGATCCTGCCCTTAAGAAATGTACAAATGTATGCCACGTAGACAATGGATCATTTACAGAGCAACTTCTCAAGTTCACACAGTGGGAAAGAGGTTGAAATCTGTGCTTCCAGACGAAAAAGGAGACAGGATGATGAAAGATACATAATGAAACTGGAAAAAGAATACAGCTTTATGATAACAAATCCTTATTAGTTATAAGTGCTTCTCCAGCATTTTCTAAATAGGTGCTCACGGCAACCCTATGAGACAGGCAGGGTTAATATTATTCTGCCACATTACGTGTGGGAAACTGAAGCTTCCCGGGGGTTGAGTCAGGAATTTCTAATCTTTAAGCTACTGGGGGTTCAAGGACTAGAAGAGTTCACATGCATGATGCACTCTCCAGGTCATGACCAAGTTTAGAACAAATTCATGTTTCCAGGGTAAATAGTACTATAAACATTTTTTTGAGGGGGGGGTGAGGCAGAAATAGGCATTATATTCACCCAAAATTTAGAAATATGTGAATATGAAATCAACATTAAAAACATAACAAATTAAAAAAAATTCAGTGTTCAGTTTTGAGAGAGAGAGAGACAGAGCGTGAGCAGGGCAGAGGCAGAGAGAGACGGAGACAGAATTTGAAGCAGGTTCCAGGCTCTGAGCTGTCAGCACAGGGCCCGATGCAGAGCTCGAACCCATGACCCGAACTGAAGTTGGACGCTTAGCCCACTGAGCCACCCAGGTGCCCCTAAATAATACCAAATTTTATCAAGAAAAAAATCCAGAGAGATGGTCAATCAGGGCTCATAAGAGTACCACATTATTTTGAATCCCTCAAGCAATCCACAGAACCATTCATGGATCAATGGCAATAGTGTATGCTCCATTAACATTGTTCCTTAACAAATTACCCCCAAACTTACTAGCTTGCTACACCAGCGATTATCATTACTGTTTCTAGGGTGACTCTGGCTTGGGATCTCTCATGTGATTGCAATCAGATAGTGGTTGGGACTACTGCCAGCTGAGGTCTCTCTCTTCATGTATTCTCAGGACTTCCCCGTGTGGTCTCACCCTGGGGGCTAGTTTGGGCTTCCTTACAGCATGGCAGCTCAGGGTTCCAGCTTAGTGTTCCAGAAGGCAGAAGACCTAGCCTACTCTATGGTCACAAACAAGTCACAGGTCCTGCCCAGTTTCAAGGGGAGAGGACAGACAGCTTTCCACTCTGTGGGAGGAGTGTCTAGGTCACATTGTTGATGAGCACATGAGAGGGAGGTATGCTGACAGCCATCTTTGGCAAATAAAATCTGGCAGAGCATATGTTGAACTGAGGATTATGATGATGAATCCAATTCTGTGCCTTTGAGGTCCACACAAGGACAAAAGTGTATCCAATCAAATTTTCCTGAAGGGAACTTATTTTTGAAAACACGAGTCTTAAATTTTTCCAGACTCCCATTCCATAACTAAATTTAATAAAGCAATGAGCATGCAAATTGAAAGAAAGATATAAATAATTCTTACTTTATTGTTTGAGATCACAAAAGGTACAATTTATAGAGCCTTAACATCTTATTATAAACATGAAGAGCGTTTACAATTGCACTTGTGTTATCACTCTGTCCTCCCTTTATTTGGAAGTTGACTGTTGTATCACAGAACAACAAAATGTTACTAAGACCCTTCTCAATCATGTGCAATATAGAAGCCCAAGCACCGCTTTTTCTCCTCTTGTCTTTCCTTGCAGTTTTGTTGTTAAAAATTTATCATTGGGTGAAACTTAAAGAGAAATGGAAGCAATTGTAGAATCACAACTCATGGGTACTGTAAAATCTATAATCATTATAACTAATACTGATGGAATAGTAACTGTCTGATCTGGCTGAGGCATGGTTTAAGAGTTTCAGAAACCTCCCGCCTCAAGACCCATGTTGGCCAAGGAGAAAGAATATATAACCCCAAGTGCCCGGGTACATAGCCCCAAGCAGCCCCAAGTCGATGGGTGATCTTGAAAATTCATGCACATTTCACTTTGTCTTTTGGAAGGCATTGGTGTTTTTATTTTAATATATAAAAGATGTTTTAGATACCATCAGTTAATTCAGATGGCCATGTCTGTCACGGGGCTTCAAGCTCCTCTGTGCATCCCCTACTGGTTTGACAGGCAGTGGAAGGTCATGTTCGGTCCCCATGATGCTGGCTATAATTTCCCTGATGCTTTCTCTCTTCTTTGAGAAGACGCATAATAACCCAGGTAAATTAGAATGATGGAATTATTGGCATTACTTTGGACTCACTCTTAATACTTTAAGTTGCTTTCAAACCTCACTACTGGGCTATTATTGTTAGCTAATTACTTGAGGTACACCTCACAGTGATAATAACACCCTTGAATGTTTCCAGACACTTCTGCTAAGAATTTCTGGGATTAGTGACTAACCCAAGGTCATGTGGTTAATTAGTAACAATGCTGGTATTCAGACCCTATCTTTGGATTCCTTATCTTGTGTGTTCTCTGATACAGTTCAGAGTCATAAAAACTACTAACAGAAATTCACATTCCTAAAGAAGGCTGGGGACCCAAGGTAGATATAAAATAATATTTTGTAAAGTAACTTATGCTGTATTATTTATACATTCAATGACTTATTTATTCCTGAGAGGATGAGTGATGAAACGTGTGGTATGGAAGAGTCTCTGTTTTTAAGCCAAGCCAGACTTTCCTAGCTCTGTCCCCCACACTTCTAACAGCAATGTCACTCCATGCTGGCCCTCCCACCCTGTGCCCCAGGGGCTACGCAGGTGCCGGGAATGCTGGGACTCCACTGAGCCTTGAGATGATGAAGCAGAAATGCCACATCATGGGTCTTGCAAAGTAAAGAGTGTTATCATCAGTTGGGGCAAGGGTCCCATGGCAAGGTTGCTTGAGCCACAGAGTGCTCTAGAGTTGAGTGTTACCGTTGTTTCGGTTGGTCACATCTACAGGGTGGCAGGGTCCTACCACTGTTTGCCCTCATGTTTTTATCCAGAAAGCACCGTTTGCCTCAGAGATTTAGGTCCTGTTCTTGAATGGTCTTCACTTCTTTCCTTATGGGGATTTCCCTCCCAGGGGCTCTGTTGCCTTCTAGGAGATCATGTTTCTATCAGAGAGCTTCTAGATAAATATCAGATATTATACATGTGCCTGAACCCCAAGAGTCTTTTTACCCAGGAATCTTCTTATCCCCTAAGAAGGGGCTATTCAAACAGTGGAGAGATATATAGTGTGTGTGTGTGGGGGGGGGGAACGTCGCCTGACTTCATTCACTATAAGCATCCAAGTCCCAGCTTTGTACCCTCTAGTAGAGCTCGTTGCACTGGCTGTAGGGAGATGGTTGGTGAAGGGTCTGAGAGAGAGAGAGAGAGAGAGAGAGAGAGAGAGAGAGAGAGACTGGCGCTAGTACAGAAGAGCTAAAGTAGCTCATTTGCATGCACTTGAATCCGTCACAAAATACCAAACAAAAAGTGTGGAATACATGCCACTTGGGTATCATAGTTATTGTTTTCTTCCCCCCTCTTCCCTCCCTCCCTTCCTTCCCAAATCTTTTTAAGCTTGAGATGCTAGAAAAATCCTAGAAGCCAGCAGGCCTGGATTTCAGTCCTCATTCTCCTTTACTGATCTGGCTAATCCCTCCCCCTTCCTGAGCCTCGGTCCCTCGTGTCTCCTGGAGGGTTAGACGAGATGGTCTCAGACTCTGCAGCACTAACGTGCCCTGCTTGCATGTACTTGCAGATTATGCAAAGCGATCAGAGTTGCCAGGTGCCAGCACAATCACCTCCAGCACAGTCTCCTGTGGACTTCACCGGAGGGGAGTCGTCCAATTGCTGAACTGACTCACGTGGCAAGTGCACTAAGTTCCGAGTCTCTAATGGGGGACCCCTGCAGAATCCTGGAACTTGGACCCATTGGTTGCATGCCCCTTCATACCTTGGAATAGATAAAGCCAGAAAGAAATAGGTAGGTTTGTGCTACCTTTAAAAAAGTCCGAAGCAAAGAGAATGCAGGCAAGCCGTAATAGGGAGGCAAGAGCTCATACGCCAGAAACAAAAGTCCCTGAAAGTTTGAATTAAATAGTGGGTGATTTGAACCTTCCGCAAAGTTAATAACCTGAGTAAAATGCCTTTGTGGCAGAGGTTTTATTGAAGCTGTCAACAAGACGAGAGTAACACAGTGAATTGCTTAGGGGAAGACCCGAATGAGGCAAGTGGCCACTCACCTTGCACCTGGATCCCAAGTGCTCAGAGGGTCAGGGGCAGGGGGTGGAGGTGAAGGCCAAAGGGCTCACCTGGTGTGGAGTGATTCAATTCTGGGTTTAGAGGGCTTCAGAAACACTCTCCGAGCACAATCCAGGGATCGGCTCTTTCTTCAGGAAGTCCAGGGTTTTACATCGGCAAAGGGTCTTGCTCAAGAAAAGGTCTTATTTCCTAACTAGCACCCAAATCACGGGGTCTTCCAGGTCCTACATAAAAAACGTATTGTATTTGTAAGAGCCCTCTGCTTATTCTTCTGCTAGATCACTTCCCGTTCATCCACCGATACCCAGCTCGACGTCACACCCCCTGAAGTTCCCCAGTTCCCCAGAGAGGAGGAGGAAATTCCAAGAGATAGTCTTTTCTCCCAGAGCACTGAAATTTCACCAGAACCCACCCCTCAGGACAGGTCATGTTATATGGTAACTATTTGCTCCTGTTTTTGTATCAATTAGGCTGTTTTGACTGCATGTATCCAAAAAAAAAAAAAAAAACCCAAAATTAAAAACCTGGCTGAAACCACAATGAGAATTTATTGGTTCCAGTCACTAAAAAACCCACCTTCCGTTGCAGCTTAGTTCAGTTGTCTGACAAGGTCTCCAGGATCTTTCTGGGTGAGCTCCATTCTCCTGTGCTCTCTGGCTTTATATGTTGTTCCTCCAGAAGTTCAAATTTAAATAATCTCAGAACTCCCGCCAAAACGAGAAAGAGCCCTCTTTTCCCCGAACCTACAGTAAAAATCTGAGACATGAGTCCTCTTGATCCTGATTGGCCTGGCTCGTATCATGTGCCCATCTCTCACCAATCACGGTGGTCTGGAGGATGGAAGTGTCTAATTGGTTTGAAAGCGGTCACGTGTCCTACGCATAGAGTCTAGTAATGGAGGTGAATTTCTTGAGCCTTGTAGGCTGAGAGTGGCAGAGGGATAATTGTTACTACAAATGAAGGATCCCCTGATGCTGGACCACAAAAATAACAAGTGTCCATTCCTGTACCGTGAGCTTCTCAGGGCATAGCACTGCGTCTCGCACACAGTGAGCACTTAGCAAACACTGGGTTCCTGAATGAGGAAGAGAGTGTATATGCCCTGGGCCTACATCCTTCTCTCCCCCGCCCCCCCAGGCTCATCCATTGCCCACCATGGCCATTGCAAGCCATCAGCCTTTTAGGGATTGGGGTTTAAACAGTTGGCATCTTCCTATATTTTTCTTCCTCCTACAGTTCTAGCCAATATAACTTTCATGGGTCGTGATGGCTTTTGTTCAAGAAGCCACAGAAAGAAATGATTTCTTGAAGGATTTTCCACAATGGGATTAGATGATCGCTAATCTAATAAGACACCATACTAATGGTGATATTAATAATATTATGTGATTGCTGCAAAAATCACATTGCTCACTGAATGAAAATTTTTGAAAATTTTCATGCTGAAAAGTTTGGGATGACCAACATACAGTTGCCTGTGTTACTCTGTAGCTACCTTATAGCACATTCGTAAAAACAAGCAAACAAATCAATAACAGCTTGATGTTCCTATCAAGGTAGTGGAATTATGAGTGTTTTATTTCCTTCTTTAAACCCATGTGTATTTTCTCTTTCTCCACAATGAACAGTCTTTGATTCATACTTTGGATGCTTTTTTATTGAGAGGGGGAACTTTATAGAAGATTCCATTCTCATCTACTTAATTATCACTTTGGGGCAGATTCCTCAAGACCGAGGTAGATTGGATTCATGAGCTCTTTGGTGAGATGCAGAAACACCATCCCCAGGCCCGGGCCTACCCCTAACATGTGCAAAACTCAGAGCAAGTACAAATGGAGGCCTGCCTACCATATGTCTGACTATTTACAAAGTATAATTAAGCTTATAAATTGTTAAGTAAAAGCCATCCATTCTCCTGCCTTGACAAATATAACTTCATGGTGATCTGGAAATTCAGCTTTGATTTTAGAGTCTTTGGACTCCTCGGAGTTGTTCACTGGATCGTGGTGGCATGGAAGGGTGGGCCTGTGTCCTTCTCCTCCCACCCTTGGCTCCAGCCCACATTGCAAGAGGCCCCATGAGCCTCCCTCCATGTCTAAGCTCCATCACCCCGCTTTGGAAATAGCCATTCCTTGGCCACTTTGGGGGCTAAGGATACACATCAGTGGTCATCCACTCTCAGGGGGAAGGCCATGTGCAAGTCTTAAGTACATTTCCTTGCCCCTCAAAACTCCCCACCCCATGAGGAAGGCCGGAGCGGATCCTCTAAAGCACAGGGCCCAGGGCAGGAGAGGGACTGCCAGTGACAGAGGGTGCTGGGTCACAGATAAGTTGGGGTGGCCTCTGTCATTATGACTGCTGCTCCAGGGGTCCCCATTCACCACACACACCATGGTCTATGTCTTGGATATAATCTCTATAGTAAAAAGAAATCTGTCCTCACGTGGAGCCATTGTTGAATGTCGAAGCTTCTTGTCAGGAAGCGCCATAGATGTGGGTGCTTTTCGGTCCTGGGCCCCAACCCCTTAAAGGACCTGCTAAGGGGCCAGCCCACGGTGACCAAGACAGGCATCAAGTGAGGCTTCAGAGTTGTTTCAACAGATGTTGTCACCACGCTGCCCAGATTCCTCCAACACTTTCCATTATAGTCCTTGCCACCAATGTCATCTTGTGAGGAACCCAAACTCCCCGCCTGATGGAATTTCTTCAGTGGAGCACGGGCAGGCCAGAAGTGCCGAGGGGTTGATGCCTTCAGGAGCAGCCACCGAGGGGCGAGCTGCAGGGCGAAAACGCCAGCTTCCTCTTCCCTCTAGCGGAATCATTCTGAGGCATTAGCTCTACAGCGTCTCCCAGAGGTGCCTGGCAAGATTGAATCTCAATTGTCTACAATGTTAGCCTGATCGTTAATGTCCCCTTTGTCAGTGTCCTTCCATCCTCCCTCACACTTCTCCACTCTATCACTATTTCCTGGCATATTTTCCTTGGACATTTCCCTAGCGAACTCCTTGTACCCAAATCCTTCTCTTGGGGGTCTGCTGCTGGGGCACCCGCCCTAAGGCAGTTGTCTGTTTCCGATTCTACTGACTTCAGTTGCTTCTGTCATGTCAGGTGCCGTTCTCTGCATTTGACCGTTACCATCTTCAGTTTAACAGATGAGGAAGCCAGTGCTCAGTGAGATCAAACAATCTTCCTGAGCAGTCACAACGATAAAGCAGCAGAGAGAGGATTTGAACCAAGTGCTCAGACTCCAGCATGCAAACGGTTCATTACTGAGCTCTAAATGCACAGAACGTGACACAGATGCCCGTGCTTAGCTTGGGCGTGGATTCGAACAGAAGAGCAGCGCAGGGTTTTGGGAATCAGTACAGCGTTTTTGAGACCCCGATGTATCGTTTTCTTGTTGTCTGGCCCTCCATGCTCTTCCTTATATATTGGCCTTAACATGAGTAGCTCCCTGCCAGACTGGTTGGGGCAATTAAATGATGTGGTGCGTTCATGGTGCTTTGCACCAGGCCAGGCACACGGGATGTGCCCTGCGCGTGTGTCGGTGAACTTCCCCGTTGTCCTCTCCTCCTCTCGATCATGCCTGTTGCCTGGGCTGCCGGGAAGGTGGGTAATGGCGGAGGAGAACGCAGCCTCAAAAGCCTGTTGTTTCCAGCAAGTATCTGGCTAATTTATTTCAAAAGGTTTTGCTTCTATGAAGTTTAATAGAGTTGATGAGTATTAAAGGAATCATTTAATCTTTATTTGAATGTGAGCAGTAAATGTGTTTTGGAGATTATATTCATTCCCCAGTGACTCCAAGTGCTTTCCCATTCCAAAGCTGATTTTCATCCATCAGAGCAAAGGGTTTGCAGCTCCGTGGAGTTGTCTGAATGAGAAGCAGGCGTTCCAAACAGAGGGTGCCGCTTGGCCTCGTCTCGAGCAAGGTGGCAGAGCTTCCTTCTGGGCGCAGGGACACACCCGCGGGCGTGCGGCCATGTGGCTCCACCCCGGCCCCGTCTATTCCTGTCCTGAGCTGTTCCCGAATCGGAACGAGGCTTCGCGTCTCCGTAAAGCAGCCTTCAGAAGCCCAGGACTTAGAGACAGATCTGTCTCCCCTCCGCAGCCTGCTGGCTCTTCCACTTTACTGCACCAAATGGAAGGTCAGCCACATTCGCTAAAGGTGAAGCTGCTAAGATCTGTCTGGGGAGGCATTTCACCAAATGAATTTTAATAGCTTGGAATCAGGTTAAACTCATGAAGAAGGAAGGAAGGGAAGGCTTACTTGGTATCGAATGTATAATACTACATTTTTACAGCCTGTAAGCACTCGGGATGTGCATGTTGCTTCGAGGGCGGGAGGAATCTGTGCTTCCTGCCAAGAGCAATTCGGTCTTTGGCCCAGCAGCAGCCAAGGGAAGCCTCTCTGGGTGGGCAAAACATTCCCAAGTCGGGGCAGAACGCTGATGGGCTGGTTACACAATTAAGTATATCTTGAGTCCAATAGTGGGGTGTGAAGGGCAAGTTGAGGAGGAGGAAAGGCGGTCAGAGGTTTCCGAGGGAGTTAGGTGGGCCTCACACCTTCCCACACTGGGTCTCTCATGCTCACAGAACCCTCTAAAGCGTGCCCCACGCACACAGTGAGCCTTGTCTTCTCAAATGGGAACACGTAGAGAGGAGAAAAAACTGGCCAAATTCCAGTCCCAGTTGGGATCAGAACGCAAACCTTTCTGTTACCCAACATGTGCTCTTTCTCAGACATGGCACCACCTGTTGACCAGAAGTGAGACCTAAATTCAAGGTCAGCTCCAGCACTAGGTGGTCTTGACCAAGTCACATACTCCGTTGGACACCAGGTCCATCAGTGCAATGGGAATGATAACGCTGCTTTATACTCACGGTAAGATTGTCATGAGGAGCAAATACACGTGAACGTGCTTTAAAGGCAACTAAGTGCTATTCAGATATAATTATTTGTCATTTATTGATAATGGTGATCATGAAGACAACCATGATGGTGACCACTGTGTCACCAGAGACACCTAATCTATGAACACTTCCAGGAGGGATGCCAACAGCACAAAGGTCTCTGTGGAGAAAGCCACCGGGCAAAGTATTTGGCAACTGCTGCTAATCGAGTAGAAGGACGAAGCCAGACTCCAGACAATCAAAGGCAGCGTGGAGTAGGAGGAAACGCAGACATGTTCGAGCATTCTAGCGGTGAATTCGAACCAAGAAGCAAGAAAGAAGGCTGTCGTGGAGGGGTCAGGTGGGTCAGGGGCCAGCAAAGCAGCGAAGGAGGGGGGCAGGGGAGAAGCGGGATGGGCCCCGGGCCCTGAGCAGCAATGAGATCACAGTGTCTTTGTGAACTGTCAGTTGCAGGTCGTATTTCTGAATGACGAGCCGGTAGCTTTCTGCTGAAACCACGGGGGCCTGCTCTGGGACGAGCCCCCGGCTGCCGGAGTACGTGCAGGTGGGGTCTTACAATATTTATGGACTTCAGACGCATGCCCTCCGGAGCTCCAGGAGGCGAAAGCACATTCCAGACGCATAAAGGCTGAGTATCCCTGCGTGAAACGCCACGGGAGGCCCGGGTCTCGGGGGAGGCCGGGTGGGTGCCGGTGGAGATGAGGAGTCCAGAGCCTGAGGCCAACCGGCTTCGGGGCGGCACCTCCTGTGGCTCTTGGCAGAAAAGCCACAGAGAGACCCTTCCCTGAGGGGGTTATTTAATTTTCTCCTCACATTATTTAACGCGACCACTCTCGCGTACTCCTGTGGGAGCACGAGCATAGCTGTCTGCTGGCTCTTTCCCTCCCCTGTTAAAGGCTGAACTCCTTCGGGTGACAGAAATAGGTTACCCTTGTTTCGGAAGGTGCTAGAAGTAAATCCAGCACTTCATCGGTGTTCGTTATACAAAAGGCGGCTTGTTCTCCGTGGCTGGGGTGACTGCAGTGCCTTTGGCCCCAGACCTTGGTCCCGGGCCTTTTGGCAAAGAGGGTTTACAAAGGAGTGACTGTAATGAAGGATAAAAGGCCACAGTCTGCTGAAGGTGAAGGGGTAGAGAACAGCAACTTTTGTGTCCTCGGGGCCAGGAAGAACCACCTGGGGCTTCTCGGGTGTGAGTTTAATCTGCCAGTGACTGTGATAAGGCATCCTTTTTCCGGACACATTATCTGTCGCCACACCACACGGACCCTCACCAGCTGACAGGATAGCAGGGGCCATGCAGAGGCTGGGAGGGGGACGCCGGGAGAGCAGAAATCAGGCATTTTGCCAGTTAAGACAACGTCGGCTTCTGGTGGGTAAACCAGAGGTGAAAGCGGGGCACTGGGGCGGCTGGTTCGCCGTGAATGAGGTTCCTGCTCACCTCAGAAGTGGGCAGAACACCCCAGGCGGCACTTCTCACGGAGGAGGGAGGCAAGAGGCAGTCCTAGCATATGTGAGGACAGCCTTTTTCCTGTGAATTCAAGCTATTTGGCGCTCTCAATGGCAGGCCCCAAAGAAACAAATGATACTTTGAAGCCTCGACACTGAAAATATTTCTTCTGCAACCACGGAACGGAACAACAGGTGATCTTAGGAGGCCCTTAAGAGTCATTGAGCTCAATGTCTGTGTCTGAACAACTTGGAGAGTGAGGGGCAGAGACCCCAGCTCTCAGCTTCTGGAATCCAGGCCATCTTTCCACTGCACCCTTGCGTCTGCTCTACGCTGTAGGGCGCTTTTGAGGATGCACGTAGAAAAGCAAACCGCAGCCGTGGTTTCATTGTGTAATAATAACCGTATTAGCTGAGTTCTTCCAATGGCTGTGACTTTGAGAAACTCCTGACAATGTTCTGCTCCTCAAGGTCGGGAATCTGTGCATATTTTTTCCTCCCGAGATCTGTTGCTCAGGTCCCATGTATACAATATGGATCATCCTTCTAGTGAATTCCTCTTTCTGCCCCAGTTCATTCCTGTGGCTTCTACTTGAAGAACCCTAACTGATACCCTCGCGTATGTCGCATTCATTCATTCATTCATTCGTTCTTTCACTCACCGTTTATTTAGCACCACCACCTGCCAGGCACAGATATCAGTACCGATGAAACATGACTCCTGTCTTCAAGGACTTCAAGTTTAATGGGGAAGAGATACAAGTAAGAAGAAAGGCAGCAGCGCAGTTTGTAAGTGCATGCCAGGGAACAGGAAGTGAAAGCAGCTGAGACTCCATGGAGTCAGGGAAGGCTTCCAGAAGAGAGGTTGCTTACGTTAGGCTCTGATGGGCAGGTAGAGGTGGCCCAAGCAGAGAGAAGGGCAGAGATGCACTCCCTTTGGAGTGGAAAGCATTGTACGAAGGTCCAAGGGTGTGCAGAAGCAGGGCACATCTGAGGCTTAGCTCGCAGGTTAGCGGGACATAGGACAGGCATGGGGATATGGCAGAAGGGGCAGCTGGAGAGGTTGGCAGGCAGCCACCGGGCCAGGATGTCTACTGGTGATTAGCCAACGACACTGAACATTCCCCCGGAGGAGCCGCTGAAAAGTTTTCAACAGGGAATGCTCTGGTCATGCTTGTATGTTAGAAAAACTGCTCCAGCCTCAGCTGCACACTGATTTGGGAGAACCTCGGTAGAGACCAGTCAACCGAGGGACAAGGACAGGGGTCTGAACCAAGTCACTTGTCATGGGACTCCACGTGCTAAGGCTCAGACTGAGGAGAGAGGCCTCTATTTGGAAAGTAGACTCTTTAGAGCATATTCATCTAGATGGACGGATGAGAACAAAGAAAAAACCAGAAGATGGAGTCCCACTGTGCCCTTCCTTCTCTGTCGCCTCCTGCATCTAATCGGATCGTGTCATGTTTCTGGCTCAACTCTTTCCATGATTTTCCTTAGCTTTCAGGAAAAAGTTCATACCCTTGGGTTAATCAAATAAAGCGTTTTCTAATCTGGTCCCTGATAACCTTTGTGTTAGGAGCAGGGACAAAGTTTGTTTGCTCATTTCCCCATATTGTACTTTGAAAATTTTTAAACTGCAGAAAAGCTGAAAGAATAGTATGTGAATAACTCTCTATGCTTCATCTAGATGGACCAGTTGTTAACATTTGCTGCATCTGCCTTCTCTCCCCCTCTCCCTCCCTCTCTGGTTTGCAATGTGTCCACATTCACACGCAGAAACGTGTCTTAACTGAACCATTTGTAAGATGCAGACATTGTGATACCTTACAGCTAGATACATCAGCACGTATCTCATAAGACCAATGACATTCTCCTACAAAACTGCAATTCTCAAGAAATGCAACCTCAAACCAATCATATACTCTAATACACAGCCCATATTTAAATTTCCCCAGATGTCCCCATGTGCTTAATAGCTTTAAAAAAAATCTAGAACTCAAAGATTGTGAATTGCACGCAGTAGTCACATCTCTTTAGTCTCCTGTCATTTACAACAGTTCTCTCTGCCTTTTTGTGTCTTTCATGCATGACCTTTTCTAAGAGCCTAGGCCAATTGCCTTGTACAACGAGCCACAGTCTGAGTACGGCTGATTGTTTCCTCAGGGTAGGATTCAGGTTGTGCATTGTGGGCGAGCATTCTACATGGGTAGTGTTACATCTTTCTTGCTGTGTCTCATCAGGAGGCACCTAATAGCTGTTTGTCTCATTATTAATGATGCTACGTTTTTTTTTTAATGATGCTAAGTTTGATCTCTCCCCAAAAAAAGCACCTTTCCCCCTTCGTAATTAATCAGTAATTTGGAGGGGTGATGCTATGTGACTGTGTAAATATCTGGTTGTGAACAATGTCTTACCAGTTGTCACCCGTTAATGATCCTTGCCTGAATCAGTTACCCTGTTGTCAGTTACAACATATTAATTTCCTAAATTTTTCATACCTCATACATTTATTAGCTAGCCTTCATCTATGAAGAAGAGCTTTCCCTCTCTACTTCTCCACCTCCTCACCATTTTTAAAAAAGAATTACTATGGACTCCTTGATTCCTTTAAAAAAAAATATAGATAGATAGATAGATAGATAGATAGATATAGATAGATATATATGTGTGTGTGTGTATGTATATGTATACACACACACACATATATGTAGATATAGATATAGATATATAGATATAGATATATATTTGATGTTCTAGTCATCCCAAATCTGCCTAGTGGGAGCCCCTTTAAGCCAATTATTGTGTCCTTTTGGCATATCTCCCGTAGCCTTTGAGTACTTCTCTGCTTTCTGACATATTATTTTCCAGCATCATCTGGTACTCTCCTGAAGGACAGAGTTTTGGGAAGAAAGATGATAAGTTTAGTTTTGTGCATGCTGCATTTAAATTTGGCATACCTCTATGATAACAAGTATCTGGTAGGCAATTGTGTATGCCAACTAGTAGTCTGTGAGAAGGATGTATAGCAAGATAATCCTTTCGATGGGAGAAGAAATGATTAGAGCTTCTATTTAGATTTATTTGTATCCGTTTCCCACACTTCTATTATAAATGTTTTATAACATACAGAGTAAATAAGTACAAGAATTCATGCATGTCACCTATAAATAAATAGCTATACACACAGAGGGGTCTATGCTGAATACTTAAAATAATAGCATGAACAAAAATATTTGGAGAACCTTGGTATAATTGTAGTTGAAGCTATAGGTTGAAAGAAGTCACCTGGAAGGTGTTTCTAGAATAAGAGGAGCAGAGAGTCTCGAATGGAAGCACAGGGAAGCCTCAACCCTCAGGACACGAGGAAAGGACTAAAGTAGACCCCTAGAAAGGGCACTAAGAGAAAGGCAGCCAAGAAGTAGGAGATAAACTTGGGAGAGTGGTGTTATCAAAACACACAGAGTGGTGGAAATGTCAGCAGTTCCAAATACTGAAGAGAAGCTAAGGAAGAGAGGCCCGGAATGTATCCACTTGACTTGGCAATATGGAGACCATCACGCTGCTGACTGATTGCAGTGTAGAAAGTGAGGACGACTCCAGAGCTGTGTCTGTGAAGGGAAGGAGAGAGATCAGAGAGGTCCTGGAAGAGTGTGCGGGACCGGCTACTGCAATAGTCGTGTCAGCTGCTGCAACAAATAGCCCCAGCTGTGAAGTGAGGATGATGCTAGAATACTGTGTGGACTCTTGAGAGGCGTGTGAAATAGTCTAAAGGGCTCGAGAGAAAGGGGCTGTGGGAGTCTGACTTGACACGGCTGATGGCAGAGGGCGGCACAAACACACAGTGGGCACGTATTTTGACAGCACGGTGCCGGGCACAGAGTACGTGCTCAATCAGTGTTCGCTGAATAACGATGGCCTTCAATTTTCCCCCACCGTGGCTGGACCCAGTCTGAAGTATTCCGGTGCTGCCTGAGGTAAGCCCAGACTGGTCTGGAGCAAAGCTGTAATGGACATGTCTGTCTTTAACACAGCCCGTCGTCCATCTGGGGTCCTCTCCAGTCCTGTTGGAGTGTCACTTCCATTCCAGGGCACACGGTCCCGTTCTGTGCCCCACCTGGCCCTTTCCCCGATTCCCCACCTGAGTAGAACCTTTCACTCTGAACCTCTCCATCTATTTCATCCATCAGCATCAGCTACTCTTGGGAGCCTCATTCTTTGCTGGGTAAAAATAGGAAAATAATCTGTGCTAGGGGGTGAGCGCGCTAATGCGCTCATAGGAAATCAGCTTTGGTCCCGTCTCGGGTGAGGAGTCAGGAAAAGGGACGATGTGCAGGGGCCAAAGAGGCTTTACTTGTTATCTGGGCTCTGCTGTCTCCTATAGGTGAGGCCTGGTGCAGGTGCCTAAGTCTGCCGGGTGCGGTTTCCTCACCCATAAAACGCTGATAATCATATCTAGCCTGTAGGTCATGATGAGAATTAATCGAAATAATTCTCACAAAGTTCTTAGCATGTAATAGTAAACATGTTAATCAACCTTTTCATTCACTATGTATTGAGCGTGTACTTGGGGCCAGGCATTGTCCCAGGCACTGGGGATCTGGCGGTGGGGGGTGGTGGTGGTGGGGAGAAAGAATCCAGTCCTTGCCCCCACGGAGCCCGCACTCTAGTGAGGGAGGAAAGAGCAAACAGATAAGTGTGTAACATACTGTCAGGTAATGAGTCCTGTGAAGGGAAAGAAAGGAAGGTGGGGCCTAGGGAATGTGTGGGAGGGTGAATTGAGGTGGGGGCTTGGCAAGACCCCTCTGAGGCCAGACGGTGAGCCCACCGCAATGGGGGTGGGAGCGCTCTAGGCACAGGGACGAGCAAGTTCCGGGGGACCTCGGCTGGGAGCACACTAGGAGAGCACCGTGAGAGTCTGTGCGCGTGCGTGCGTGTGTGCCCACGCGCGTGCGTATGTATGGGTAAAAGGGGACGAGATCAGAGGGGTGAGCAGAGGCTAGATCATTTGAGTCTTGGCGGCCACAGTAGGAACTTTTGATTCAGTTTTATTCTGAAGCTGTTAGAAACCATTGGACAGTGAGAACAGAGAGAGAGGACTTGTTTTGAAGTGAGCCCTTTGGCCGCTGTACGGAGAGTGGATGGCGGGGTGGGTACGAATGGAGCAGGGCGACCTATTAGGCGGCTCTCCCAGGGTCAGGCAGGAGAGGCGGTGGCATGTGCCAGGGTGAGAAGCGGTCAGGCTCAGGGTCTGTTTTACAGTTAGAGCTGGCAACATTGGCTGACGGACGGAGAGTAGAACAGAGAGAACAGAATCCAGGATGGCGCGCAGGCTTTCTGCCTGAGCAACTAGGTCTGTGGTGGTATCATTTTTTATATTGGGCATATTAGATATTAGCAGCAGCAGCAGGAGCAGAAGCATCTTGACCTTCGAACCTGTTTAACGACTATCTGGAACACAGCCTGGAGAACAGAAGGGTCGCAAGGCCATGATCAGGGTTAGTAGACTAGTGAATGTTGACTGATTAGTAACACCGTGGGCATAGAAGCAGGGCAAGGTGGCTTAAATACTCAGTAGTGATCAACTTGGGCCTACACCAGCAGCAGCGGCACCCGAGAACTTGGAAATGCAAATTCTTGGGTCCCGCCCCTGACTTACTGAATCAGAAACTGTGTGTGCAGCCGGGCTCCGTGCTCTGTTCCAGGGGATTCTCATGCGCGCTGCAGTGTGACAACCACTGGCCTAAGGTATTTCTTTGCTGCTGGGAATCTGAAGAAGGCTGCAGAGGTCCCCAGGAGTGGATCATCAAGCCCCAGAAGGTCCGGGAGACAGGAGACCTACACTTGGGAAAGGTAAAGGAAGTCAAGAAGGTGGGAGGGGGGCGGTGGGTGGGGAGGCGAAAGGAGGAATCGAAAAAGGGTACTGTTTGGGGGTGTTGAAGCCCCTGGAAATGGGCCCAAGGGCTGCGTGAAGAATCAGCTAGAAGCTTAGTAAACATAGCTTGTTGATACTTGTGTGTATATTCATTTAACTTGGTTGGCCCTTGGCATTTTAGGAGATTTTACTTTGAGAATTTGTAACCTTCCCAGCAGTCTGAATAGTTTAAAAGAAAAGGCCTTTTGAGTTGCCTGGGTGGCTCAGTTGATTAAGCAGCTGCCTCCTGATTTCAGTTCAGGTCAAGACCTCATGGTTTGTGTGTTCGAGCCCCACGTCAGGCTCTGTATTGATGGCGTGGAACCTGCTTAGGATTCTCTCTCTCTCCCTCTCTCTGAGCCTCCCCTGCTCTCTCTCTCTCCCTCTCTCTCTGACCCTCCCCTGCT
>NW_024420586.1:17117564-17120059 GCF_014898765.1 Herpailurus yagouaroundi
CCTCCCCTGCTCTCTCTCTCTCCCTCTCTCTCTGACCCTCCCCTGCTCGCTCGCTCGCTCGCTCTCTCTCTCTCTCTCCCTCTCTCAAAATAAATAAATAAGCATTTAAAAAAGAAAGGAGAAGGCATTTTTGGCACTCTTATGCACGCCGGGGCCAGAGTTTTAAAGGGAGATCACCTCCAAGACTAGCTGCTGAGGTAAAGATAAAGGATCACTCCCCCATCCCAAAACCTATTCTACAGATGTTCTTCCTAGACGGTGGACTGACTTTGAACTTTGGAGGGGTAGAGGCCTTATTTTTATAAGAGAGGCCTCTTTTCCTCCCCCACCCCCCGAGACAAAAAGCCAAAAAAGGCACCTCTCTAAAAGAAGGTCTTAAAATTGGGAAGTTTGACGTGTTCCAGGCAATATGTCGGGCCTAGCCCTGTCGGCTTCCCCTTCGTGCCACCGCCTCCTGGCCGGGGGTGGGGAGGGCTCTCTGATCCCTTACCCCGCCTGGGCAGGCAGCTGTGGGCCTTGTGATCGGCTGACCCATTAGTTCCCGTTCCCCGAGAGTGCTCACAATGTGACTGGATACACGCGCGTCCCAAGGTGCCGAGGAACACCTGGGGACGCACGAGGCCCGCGTCGTCTCTTGAACCGGAATTGAGTTCAGTGTCAGGGAAACGGCTTGCCAATCGAAAGCTTCCGGCGTGCGTTGCCGTGGACCAGGTTGCCTTCTGTGCTCTGGTCAGGGTCTCTGTGACTGGCTCGTTGGCCCCCACGGACCCCTACTTCGCTTCAAGACTTTCTGCCGCTCCCGCCTTTGAGGCCGGCCACATGCCATCGGCACCACCCCTACCAGGGTCACTTTCCATTTCTCTGCCCATGTGACTTCTCAGCAGCTTTTGGCACCCTCCATGCAGAAAATGATGTTCCCTTTGGCATTCGTGACCTCTGATCCACCCCTGACCTCCCTGGCTGCTAGCAGGCTCCTCCCACTCTGGCTGTTTCTTAAGAGTTAACACTCCAGGTTCTGCCCCCGGGCCCCCTTCTCTCGGTGGTCTTATCCGTTCCTGGGATTTCATCCGCTATCTGCCTATATTCTCATGTGTCCCAATCTCCACCTCCAGCCCAGACCTCTTTCCTGAATTTTAGACCCTGTGCTCCCCTGGAGTCCCATGGCCCTTTCCACTGCATGGAAAGTTGAGTTCCTCCCCTGCCCCTGGAGGCCTGCTCCCGGCCCTTGTCCCTAATAACAATGAATTGCTCCTGACCTTGAATTGCTGCACCATCCTCGGGTCCCTCAAGCCTGACACCTGCGCACCGTCCTTACCTGCCTCTCCCTCCTCCCTCCCCATAGCCAGTCACTCACCGAGTCTGCTTCTGTGAAATGTCCCCAGATTCATGACTTCTCTTGCCTCCAGCTCTAAAGTCATTCAGATCACTGTGCCACCTCCTCTCTTGGTAACCCTTGGATCTTCACCACCTCACCACCGGCCCCCTGTGTCGGCTCACCCGTCAGCGTTCTCGGACAGAGAAGCTCTTCTCAGCAGACCCTTCCACCAGGTCTGGAGCTGGTCTGGGGTTGAGAGCCAGGCGGTTTCACATGGGTCCCCTCAGCAGAAACTCCAGGCGTGCCTGCACACTCCTCACCCTGGAGCCGATGACCCCCGCGAGCTGGTGGACTGTATGTCGACCCCCATTACCCAGCATATTATAAATGAACGTGAACTGATGAGACACGGTCCCGTCTGGCTCGGTAATCTTCAGCCGTGAGCAAAGTGAGAAAATAGCACCTGTTTCCAAACCCTTATCTGTGGAGCCTGGAACCTCCTCCCTCCTTCGAGTCCCTTGGGCAGCAGGTCTTGCTGCAATGGATCAGAGTGTGTCACAAGGGCCGCTCTGAGGCACGGGGCAAGGATGAAATGGCACGAGTGGACACAGGGAGGATGCCCCTGGCCGGGGTCGAGGACTTTAAGGCGTGTGTGCTTCGGGGAGTCTATCTCAGTGTCGTGTGAGCGTCCCAAACCTGCGTGTCCTGTCTGGAAAGGAATTCAGACGTGCCACAGTATTGGGACAGTTGTAAAACTGGACTCAACGGATTGTCCCTTCACTTTGCCAGAAGGTAATTGCCTAAGCTGTGGGCATTCGGGAAGGAAACTGTTCCCCGTCCATTGAGCACAGTTCCTTTACCTAGGGATGCAGTCTTTCTGGTCGGTCCCTAAAAGAAATGAGGTATCTTAGTTTGGGTTTCCTGGGAGAGACACTTTGAGTCAGAGAGGCGCGTGTGGAAAGTCTATCGGGAGCACCCTTTGCCCTCTGCCCTCAGGAGCAACACCTATAGGGAGGGAAGCAGGATGAGGCAGAGGGATAGCCTTATAGAACTGTCCTGAATAGAGGCAAAGGGGCTGGGTCTCTGTACCGCCTCCCGCTCACCCTGCAAGGCCGTGTGACCTTGGCCAAAGAGACCTCCCCATCAGCCAAGAGCAGTCTCCAGAGTGGGACTCGGCCTC
>NW_024420586.1:17120159-17121412 GCF_014898765.1 Herpailurus yagouaroundi
GTGGACACCATGGCACCTGCCACGTATGGCTGAAAATGCAAACCCACCCGAGAAAAGCAACAGACTGTATTTTTCACGGCTACCAAGGAGTAAATGACTGATACCACAGTCTCTTTTCGTAAGGTTTGGATAAGGGTCATGGAAGTGGATTTGAGGTTGAGAGGAACAGGGACCAGGGTCGGGGAAGAGGAGAAGAGATCGTGAGGAAGGACAAGGAAGGGGAATCTGGATGGCTGGGGGCTTCTTGCTCGTGCAGTTCTGCTAGCAGGGAAGCCCCCATCCCCTGCCCAAGGATTGGTGACGACCCAGAGTTTCAGCTTGCCCGGAGAGAGACCCTGGGCGGGAGAAGATCTCTCTGTTCCTGCTCTACCACTTGGTAAGCGGGGACTAGTGACGGCCACCTAATCTGGGGGCTTCAGTCTTTAGGGGAAAAAAGGGGAAAATACACATCGATGGCCGCTGCGAGGGATGCACCGATAAAAAGGAGCACTTCAGTAATTGGAAGTGAGATCTGAATTATCATGAGAATCGCGGTGCTCAGGGGTGGGAGGGGTGATTCAACGCACTCCCTTTACAGATGAGGCAAAGGGTTCAGGGAGCAGAAGTGACTTGCCCGAGGTCCCCAGCTTGTCAGTGGCAAAATCAAAACTAGGCACAAGGCCTCTCTGACTTGTGGTTCAGTGCTCATTCAGAACACCCAGCTTCTGTAGTCTTTGTGGGCTGCCTGCCTTCAAAGCAGCCCCAGGGCCCGGCAGACTTGGGGTTTTGGAAGCTCCTGTACTATGCAGAGTTCTGGTGCTGGTGCTCCTGCCAGCCGGAAGGCTGGCCAGCCAGAGAGGCCTCGAAGACATTTGCATTTGGGTGAAAGGGGCCGATGGTCTTGGACTCACAGCTGAAGGTTTTCTGGGGTGGAAATTAAAGTGGCAGCAGGAAGCAGAATGCGACCTAATTAGCAGTTTGGTCTCCGAGGCTGACCTCCTTTCGGGAAAGCTGGCACTCGTAGGAGCATAAAGCAGCTGTCGCCTCTTCCCTGCCTGGCCAGGTGGGCTCAGAGCAGTGCCAGCCCAGCCGTCACCCCACGCCAGATGCCCTCCTGGAAAGAAGTCTCACCTCGCCCCCTAGAGCTCTCCATCCTATGGCTCCAAGGGGCTATGAAAACAAGCCACACTCCCAGCACGAAACCCCTTTAAAAGGCGGGAAGGAAGAGAGGGAACAAAAGCCTTTCATATCTCTGGGGGCAGGGGGGAGGCTGG
>NW_024420586.1:17121512-17191019 GCF_014898765.1 Herpailurus yagouaroundi
AGAGAGGGGGCAGAGGGCGGCGCCATGCGTTCACCAGCGTCTCGCACCTGTTGTCTGCTGTGACCACACGTGCGGGCGACCCCGGGAGCTGCAGCTAAACAGGCGAGCAGTGTAATTAATCCATTGTTTAGCATTATTGGAGCTCACTGCTGCACGGATTCTTCCTGGCAGTTCTCCCAGCCCCACACGGGAGGTTGGGAGGTTCGTCAGCCTGACGGTGGTGGTGGTGGTGGTGGTGGTGGAAGGAGCAGCAGGGAGGGAGCAGGGAGGGAGCTTGGAAGGATTGAGACATCAGGTCCAGGGAAAGAATCCCCCCCTTTCCCCCAAGGAGGGACACTGCGTAGCTCTCCTCACCCCCCGCCCCCACTTCCGACAGCTAGGAAGTCGGTTGTCTGCCTCCTGCTGAGAAAGCTGGTTTCCACCTTGGTCCTTGGAGACCGGCTGAGCTGTGGATACTGAGTGGTTGAGGTTTGCCCAGAGGCCGGGCCGCTTCCTGCTGCCTGGCTTCTCCGCTGGTGTGTGGTCAGCGGCTTTCCCTGACATAAGTGCCCCAAGCATCATGACACGATCTTAATGGCCTCACCTGGGGGTAAGAGGCACCATTTTCACAGTTCTTACTAAGCACCAGGCACTGGTGTAAGTACGAGGCTTCTATTATATCATTGAATCTTTACAACATCCCTACATAGGTAGGCGCTCTCTGCATCCCCATTTTACAGATGGGGTCAGACACACAGAGACACTAAGTCACTTCCCCAAAGTAGCACAGCTAATAAGCAGTAGAGGCAGGATTCAAACACAGAGTCTGGCTTCAGAGCCTGTGCACCCAACCTCTACAGGTACCATCCCTGCCTGGGACCGTGGTTCCTGGGTCATACGCCTAGCAGCAGTGGGGCATGAACAGTTTTTCTTGGTATCTTGATCCTTGCATCCACCTGCCAGAGGACATTTCCATTTCTGTCCCATGGATTCAGGTTACCTTTAGAGGGGCCTGGGAGTTTGCATTTTTTTAATGTTTATTTATTTTGAGTGTGTGTGTGTGTGTGTGTGTGTGCCAGCAGGGGAGAGGCAGAGAGAGGGGGAGAGAAAGAATCCCAAGCAGGCTCTGCACTGAGGGCACAGAACCTGACTTGGGGCTCAAACTCACAAACCATGAGATCATGACCTGAGCTGAAATCAAGTGTCAGACGCTTAGGCAACTGAGCCGCCCAGGCAACCCTAAGAGTTTGCATTTTTAACCAGCACTCGGCATACCTTTCGTGAGTTAGTCTGTTTAGGAGGTCCTGGAGATACGGGATTACTTCAGCGCAGTGGTTCTCAAACAGGTGTGAAGAATAAACCACCACCATGGAGGTTACTGACGGCACTGCCAACCCCTCCAGCCCCCACATTTCTGGTTTTAGACCCACTGGTTGGGTTTTCTCACCCCCTCACTTTCGTGGATAAGGTAAGACTGCAGACCTCTTCGTTCCATCCCACTGCTCCTTAATCAGATGGTTATTGCATTGCCGGGGCTGGCTCTTGCTGGCTCTTAGCAGCGTGCAGCCGCACCAGTCAGTACAGCGAAGGAGGCTTTTTTGCTTCCGTGAACCCATGGGGACAGTGGATGGTGCCTTCCTTTCTCTCCCGACTCCGGCACACTGAGAGGAGGAAAGCACATTCCTGGAACTGGACATCATCAGAGAATAAAACAGATGACCCAAGTTGGAAACCTATATACGGTCAAACCTTGGATTGTGAGTAACTTGTTCTCCGAGGATTCCGCAAGACGAGCAAACATTTCTAATAAATTTTAACTTGATAAACGAGCGATGTCTTGCAACGCTAGTGGTGTGTGATGACGAATGTCACATGATCACAACTGAGCCAATGTTGTCTCTCTTTCTCTCTCTCTCTCGCTGCAGGAGTGTGGGCGATTGTCTCCTATGCTCGGATGCTCCATCTCAGGCCGTGGCATTTGGCAGAAATCAGTGATTTTTCAGAACGTTGGAAGGTACCCACAGCGGCACTAGTATATTTCTTGTCACTTCAAAGCGCCTACGGCCAGTCCTTTGCTTTTCCATCCAAGAGTGAGCTCAGGAATGCTTTGCTTCATTCCAGGTCAGGCTGCCTGCAGATACAGACCCTTTCCTCGGCTGCCTCATTGCCAGTTACATTAACTACAGTCTGTGACAACAGTTTATTAATACTGTACTGTGGTCAATATCTATGCGAGCGTATACGGTGACCCCATGCAGAAAAGTATTCCATGGAGCCTACAGACAGCAGTGACTCCGTTAGTGATAGTGGAAGTCGTCCTACACATTAACCCTCCTCTCCCATGTCTCCCTCACACCAGTCATGAAGGTTTTCAGAGGTAAGTGCAGGTTAATGTGTTCATTTTTCTTTACGTTTTGTATTTTCTTTATGATTCTGTATTATATTACAGTACTGCACTCATTTTTTTTTTATTTTTATTTTTTTTATTTTTTTTTTCAACGTTTATTTATTTTTTGGGACAGAGAGAGACAGAGCATGAACGGGGGAGGGGCAGAGAGAGAGGGAGACACACAGAATCGGAAACAGGCTCCAGGCTCCGAGCCGTCCGCCCAGAGCCCGACACGGGGCTCGAACCCACGGACCGCGAGATCGCGACCTGGCTGAAGTCGGGCGCTTAACCGACTGCGCCACCCAGGCGCCCCAGTACTGTACTCATTTTTATATGAATATTTTTGGGTGGTGGAGCACACATCTGAGTTTCCATTATTTCTTATGGGGAGATTCGCTTTGATATACAAGTGCTTTGGATTACAAGCATGTCTTTGGAACAAATTATGCTCTCAAACCAAGTTTTTAACATATGTGTATGTTACCTATATATACATATATGTACGTATATACTTGCAAAGCCGTGACTCTTAGCTTGGGAGGCCAGGCCAATGAGTTGTTTTCTGAGTTAAGTGCCAGAAAGGGAAGTCCTTGGTGGTAATGCTAATTAAAACTAGCCCTTGGGATAGGACGGAGGAGTCCAAGCCTCCGTATACAACTGGTTAAAACAAGTCCCATTGTTTGTTGGTTAGGAAGGTGTCTTCAGTTAGGTCCAGCGACGGGGCTGGCATCCCGGCTTCAGTTCTGATACCTCCTGGGCAAATACAAGTATAGATCAAAAATCATCCTCTTACAACTTGCTGGGGCTGCTGGAATGACCCAAGTCTGCTCCCTGAGGTCACTTTGCGCCCCTCCTGGGCTGCGTGGCTCAGCCACCAGCAGCACATTGGAAAGAAGGGCAGCCGATCCCAGGTCTTTGCAGGCCCGGCCTGGGGGTGATCCTTCCCTAGCTACAGGCAGACCAAAGCACACTTTCCGGGTGCAAAATTTAAGGAGGCACACAGTCTCAGGGTTCTGCAAGTACAGGGTCAAGCCTTGAGAATAAGTACCTCCTTAAGTTTTGCACTGGCCTCTGTCTAAGTCCCACTGTCTTCCAGGCTGTAAGGGAGGATGTTTTCAGTGTGTGGGTCCAGCTAGAAACGTTCTCACTGGATGAACTATGGTTTCACTCCCTCCGGATCCATGCGATTTCCAGTTGTTCTTGGTTCCTCCGTGGTAGAAATGAATAGGGGGTGTTTCCTGGGACCAAGAGAAGAGAGTGGGAAGGCATGCATCTCAGAGTGTGTCAGATTTTGTTTTTAATTTTTTAAGTTTATTTATTTGTTTTGAGCAGGGGCAGGGAGAAGCAGAGAGAGAATCCCAAACAGGTTTCCCACTGTCCGCACAGAGCTTGACACGGGGCTTGAACTCACAACCTGTGAGATCATGACGTGAGCCAAAGCCGAGAGCTAGACGCTCAACCAGCTGAGCCACCCAGGCACCCCAAGGTGTGTCAGCTTTTGACCACGATCTACCTAGTTCCGTGGATTTTACTCATGGCCAGGCCACAGCCGTAGAGGAAGTCTGTCCCATTACAGGGCTGACCTGAGGATTCTCTTGCTGTTCCCTCCGGGCAGAAACATTTTGTTTCAGGAGACGTTTATTTGAAGTCTCGGGCCACGCAGAAATTAGTCCTATCAGAACTTACCTATAGGATTCTCCCGGCCGGTCATAAAATAGCACCAGCTGGACAAGTGTAGGAAAATAGTTTCCTGACTCCCGTTTCCTCAGTGTGGCTCCTTTTACAGTTTCCAGAAAAGCACTTGAGCCCAATCCCAGGTACGCTAATTCGCAGGTAGACACGGGCCTCTGACGGTCTTCACGAGCCACCGAATCTTGCATGCCCCTGACTCTGCGTTGAATTGAGCCCCCACCATCCTGTTCTATTTTTTTTTTTAATTTTTTAATGCTTATTTTTGAGAGAGAGAGAGAGACAGAGCGCAAGCGGGGGAGGGGCAGAGAGAGAGGGAGACACAGAATGCGAAGCAGGCTCCAGGCTCCGAGCTGTCAGCACAGAGGCCGATGTGGGGCTTGAACTCATGAACTGTGAGATCATGACCTGAGCTGAACTCGGATGCTTAACCCACAGAGAGCCACCCAGGCACCCCCATCCCGTTCTATTTTGAATGGCCTGTCATGAAGGCCAGCCGGTGTGGACAACCGTCTTGGTCCCAGTGGTTATGCCTCTCACCCAACACATTGAGCCAGGGCTGACTCATGATCATATCTTCATCCGGAGAAGAAGCAGTCATTCCTGTGTAATTGAAATTGTCCTTGTTGGTCTACCTGGCAATTTTCAGCTGTTTCTTCTTGTTCCATCCTTCAAAGACACAGGGAGGAGCCAGCCACCAGCCGCTCAGTAACAAGCCTTCTTGTGGGGCATCTGAAAGACACCCGGGAAAGTGCAGGGTTAATGTGAGAGCCTCATTCCGATTCATTCATGCAAGGACCTCAGGAAGTTTTGTTGTTGAATTTTTTCCCGAACATCAACTATGCATAATGAAGTCAGTGCAGGATGGGCTTTAAGCCCAAATTCACTTGCTTTGGGATTCGTCACTCAGGCTCCTATATTAAATTCACCTTGGGGTCTATGGTAAATTTTATTAAATGTGACTTTCCTCTTTACGGCTAGCATAAACATTTATTATACATCCTGTGATATATGTTTCCAGGAAGTAAGGAAATGCAGTTGTGGAAAGATATGATTCCCAACTGATTTGAAATATAGACGAATAGCATGTTTTAGAAAGGGGCCGGAACTTTAATGGAAAAAAGTAGTTATCAGATTTTTTTCCTTGGCTTTCTCTGTCTTCTCTTCTGGCACCAGTTAAAGGAACATTTCTCAGCCCTTCTCCCCATGCACACAAAAGATGATACCTGATATGAAATGCTGTGAAATCCTGCTTCATTAAAGCCCACAAAAGCTAATGCACAGCTCCCCTCACACTGCCCTAAAATGGGAACAAAGAGGCAGAGTAATGTCAAAATAGAACACAAAGGAAAAGAGTTTGTCCTCTGGGCCCGGGAGATGAAAGATATCAGGAATCATCCGTGAATGTTGGGCTGGGCCGATGTTTCTAGGGCTCATTTCGTGGATGATGGGGGATTGTCAGACCGGGCAGCCCGTGTAAACACAGCAAGGGTGCGGGCAAGGCGCTCCAACAAGGGCCCAGGCAGTGTTCCTGTTAACAGTTCGGTCACCGGCAACAAGAAGGACTATGTGTGTCAGGATAGGGACAGATGACCAATCAGGGCAGACAGACTTCCGCTCACTTGCTGCGCGACAGAATACCCCCCGAACAGCAGTGTCGTCTAGGGAGCTTGGTTGGGGGACCAAGGAAACAGGCAGTTTCGGGCCGTGTTCTGGGTTCTTCAAGGGAAGTGGCTGTAAGAGAAAGCACATCCTCTAAGAAGCCGTGTCGCTGCTGGTAGCATAAACAACCCTGAAGACCAAGCCACTTGGCTTCGTGGCTTTACTAATGGTGGGTGGTAGATCACGGATGGGGTTGGTGCATTCCATCAGGTCAGAACACGACCCCTGGAAAGGTGAGCGGGCAGATTCCGAGTAACCTCGTCGGCACCACCAAGGAATGGTAGAGCTACGGTTTGAAATCGAGCACGATGGGACACAGTTATACAATACTGTCCGTAAAAGCAGTGACAGAACACAGCCTGGACCCTTTCCACCAGCCTGTATTGCCGCCTCACTTAGACTCCCGGACGCCCCTTCAACCTTCTTCCTCTTGCAGTATTCTACCATCCACAGCTAAAGCCAGTTCCTAGGTGCTGGCCCTGGACCCCGTGAGGAGAGAAACGATGAGGGCTGGACAGCCACTGGGATCCTAGCTTCTCTGCTTGGCAAGTGAGGCCGTGTCTTCCTTGGATTACTCAACGCCAAGCCAGAAACAAGTATTTGAGAAAGGGTAGTTCTGGGGAGGGGGGGAGGGGAGTGATTCCAGAGGGCAAGAGTGGGGGAGGGGGAGAGTGGAGACAGGGATGGAGAGAAAGTCAATACAAGGGAGCATTATCAGGGCCTAGATCTTCCAGGGCTTCCTAAGAAGCATATAGAATGCCTCCCAAAAATGTCTCCTAAAAGATGGGAGGCAGGAACATTAGTTCCCTGGCTCCCATCCGGCCGAGGGCTAGCCCTGAACTTCTGAGCTGTGCCTGCAGTGGCCTGGGACTCATAAGTGCCTTGGGGCAGAGAGCAAAGGCACGGTGCTCATTCTTGGTGACGCTCATGAGCCTCGGCTGACCTTGAACTGTCCACCCCGGTCACCGTTAGAATCAGAGACTGTGACCAATAGGACGTGTGACAGGGCACCAGGCACATGGACTATAGGAAGTGTGTCTGCAGCACGAGGAGATAATATGCTACCACAGGGGAGCCAAAAACTGAAGGGAGCTTGGACAAAAGTCCTCTCGGCAAATAAGCTGATCTGGGAGGATTCAAACTGACAGAAGTAAGAAGAGCTAGGGAGGGTTGCTGGGAGTTGGGTGGGGGATACTGTCAGGGAAAAGGGCAGAAGTCCTTCTGGATACCCAGCATCCTGTGCATTATAATGCACTTGAGCCCTGACCCAACAGAGTCCTCAACATGAGGTCATAAAGGAGGTGAGACCATACTTTAATGAGATTTTCTGGTTCCAACCTTAATAAACCTCTGTGGGTAGGGACCAGGATGGCCTACATAGTATTGATTTGGGGGCTACGGCAGGGTCATGCCTTTGTGAGAGTATTTAGAAAGCTTGCAGTGCAAGGAATGGGGTGTCGGGAAACAGGGAAGGCTTGGACCAGAATCCTGATTAGACTTTTGGAGCTATTTGCCCTACAAAGCTAGAGTCTAGACATTGCTGCTTCTCCCTGCCACAGAGCACGCTGGGAACAGTTGAGGGTCTGTGAGGTGCTGCAAACTCAAACTTGCAAAAAGAAAGGAAACGTCCCTCGTGCATGTATATGGTAAACGCTTCGAGAGAGAATCTGAAGATTACAAGCCTCTGAGATGAGTAGGATGAAGTCTGTCTGGTTGAGCTGATTAAATATTATGAAAGGATCACAGAAGATACACACGGCCAAGACCCATTAAGTCGTCCCTCAGCAATGCACTCGCGCCTCCAAATACCACAGGCTTGGAAGTTACAGTGGCCGTATATTATTGGCCTTTTCAGTGTCCCTCCTCTGGAGAACCGATTTCACCTCCATTCTAGGTGGTTCTGGTAGGATATTAATCACACCTGCCCACCTCCACCATCACATGCTCCAGCCGCAGAGGGGTCGTGGAAGGACTGGCCAAACACTTCCATTACTCTGATCACAGCAATGCCTTCCACGATGGGTGTGTGACTTAAACAGGAACAATCGAAGTGTTCACTGAGATTTCATATATGGATGCTGGCAGAATGAGGGTTTCTCATCTGTTTGACGGTGAAGCTTCTTGGAAATAAAGCAACACCAAGACGGAAGAAAAGTTGAAAGGTGGAGAGACTGAAAGATACCGTGGAGTCCAGGATCCAACCGTGTGTGATGCCACTGTCTCTTCCAACCTCCCGGTTACGTGAACAAATAAATTCCCTTTGGGCTTAAGCTAGTCTGGCTTGAATTTCTATCATTTGCAACGGAGAGACTATCTCATACGGTATTTACTGAGCACATAAGGTGGTCCGTGCTAGATATAGTGAGTCGAATGTTGGTTCCCAAAGGCTATATCCCTGTCCAGAAGCTGTGAATATGGTTTATTTGGAAAGCGACTCTTTGCAGACTTAATTCCTTTAGGGATCTCAAGATGAGATCTCTTGGATTATCGGGATGGGCCCTAAATCCAATGATGAGTGTCCTTATAAGAAACACAGATTAGAGACCCATAGACATAAGAGGAGAAGATACAGACACACAGAAGAGGAAGCCGTATGAAGACAGAGGCCGAGATTGGAGTGATATACCCACAAAAAATGCTGGCAGCCCCCAAACGCTGGAAGAGGTGACGAAGGATTGTTCTCTAGAGCCTCCAGAGGGAGTACACACCTGCTGATACCTTGATTTCATACTTCTGGCCTGCAGGACTGTGAGAGGATAAATTTCTCATTATTTGAAGCCACCTAATTTTTGATAATTTGTTATGGCAGCCACAGGGAACTAACACACTTGGTGCTTGCCAACAATTCAAATTTGAAAAGAAAGCATTGCTGCTCTGGAGATAGGGGCATACCTTTATTTATTATTTATTTTAAATAACTATTATACAATAACTGTGTTAATGGACTTACGGGCGAAGTAGAATGGCTCATGCAATGGGGTCATATTATAGATGCAGAACTCTCTGATAGTTAAGATTTGATATATGTGTTCAAATCCTGGCCCACTACTTGCTCCACCATATATAGCTGTGCAACCTTGGGTAAGTTGCTTAACCATTCTGGGCCTCAGTTTCCCAATCTGTAAAACAGGAATGGCAATAATACTTTATTCATAGCATGGTCATGATAGTTAAGTGAGATAACATACATTAATTTCTTGGAACAGAGCCTCACACATGGTAGGTACCTAATAAATGTTATTCTGGAGGAACTACCTTGTAACATAACGGCCCCAGGGAAATAGAAAAAATGTGGGGAAATCACAGAGAAGGAGAAGCTTGTGAACGTGACCCCATAAAGTTGTTTATGAATTTCTGTGATCATCCCATACCTGTGCATGCACGGATGTGATCCTGAACAGTGTACTAAAGATATCGAGAACTGAACAAAGAAATAGACCAATGTGCAGGTCAAAGACTGGCCTATGGGTCAGGCACACATGAGACAGGTCCAAATCGTATAGCAAAGGCTTTGAAAACAGAACTGACATTGAAACCACAGCCCAGGGGCACCTGGGTCGCCCAGTCGGTTAAGCGTCCAACTCTTGATTTCGGCTCAGGTCATGATCTTGCAGTTCTGAGATCGAGCCCCGTGTGCTGTCAGCACAGAGCCTGCTTGGGATTCTGTCTCTTCGTCTCTCTCTGCCCCTCCCCTGCTCTCACATGTGTTCTCTCTCTCTCTTAAAATAAATAAATGAATATTTAAAAACAAAAAAGAAACCACAACCCACAGGAGGCTGGTCAAAATCGGCAGCCGGAATGCAACTAGGTTTATTGTCTACTAAAACAAAACACAGCAACATTCTCCACAATATTTAAACAAGAACCAGAATCTGATAACATTCAAAACGTCTAGATGCAATCCAAAAATGACTCAGTATACAGAAAACCAGGATATAATGGTAAGATGATACAAATGCTGGAATTGCCAAACTGAGATTTGAAAATAGCCATTGTAAAAAGACTTCAGGAAGTAAGGGCAAACACTATCGAAATGAATGGAAAGGTAGAAAATCTCAACAACATCAAAAATAGAAGATATATAAAAAAAAAAAAACAGTGGGAGTTTTAGAACAAGAAAATACAATAACTCAAATAAGAAAAAAAAAAACCTCGCCTCACTGGATAGGCTCAATAATACAATGTAGATGGTGGCAGAAACGATCAATAGAAATTAACCAATCTGAGTAATAGATAAAAAGACTGAGAAAAAATGAACAAAACCTTGGGAACTCTGGGGAAATACCAAAAGGCTTTATAATTGTGCCATCAGAATCCCAGAAGAAGAGGAGAAAGAACTCTATGTTGAAAAAATAATGGTTGAAAATTACCGTTTGATAAAATACATAAACCTATAGATTCAAGAAGATGAGTGAACTCCAAATAAGATAAACGCAAATTAATCTATAGCCAGACACAGCATAATCAAACTACTGGAAATTAAAAACCAAGAAAAAACTGTCAAAATCAGTCAGAGAAAAACAATGCTTTATTTATAAGAGAACAATTATTCCAATGACTGTGAATTTCTCTGCAGAAGCCACAGAGGCCGAAAGAAAATGACACAGTACTTCTCAAGTGCTGGAAAAACAAGAATAGTTAACTGAGAATTCTATATCCAGTGAAAAGTATTCTTTGGGAGTAAAGGTGAACTAAAGATATTCTTAGATGAAGGAAAAGTAAGAGAATTCATAGCCAGCACACCTGTGCTGAAATAATTGCTAAAGGAATTTCTTCAGACAAGTGAAATGATACCAAGACGAAGCTCGGGACATTAGGAATGTGGGACGAGCAACAGAAATAGTAATGTAAATAGTAAATAATTATTTACTATTACTAAAGGATTTACTGAGTAGGTAACATTGACTATTTCTCTCCTCTTGAGTTTTTAAAGATATGTTTGACAGTTGAAAGGAAATGTATAGTGTTGTTTAATGGGGTTTCCAGTGTTTTTAGATGCAATATATAAGACAATTACGACATAAATGTAAGAGGGTACAGGGACCTATTCAGTGTTAAATTTCTTCATTCCACTTGAAATAGTCAAATATTGATTCTGAATAGAATGGGGAAAGCCAAATATGTATATTCTAATACTTCGAGCAACCAAAGATCTCCCAAAAGAGATATAGTAAACAACAATAGATGAATTAAAACATATATTTAAAAATGTTCAAATAACCAAGAGAAGGCAGGCAAGGAGAAGCAAAATAGTGAAAAACAGAGGGAACAAACAGAAAATGACATTGTAGAAGTCAAAACGTTTTCATAATTATCTTAAATACAAATGGTCTAAACATATCAATTGAAAGAGACGGTCAGCATGGATTCTTTTTAATGACTGAACTGTATGCTATTTACAAGACACTCGCTTCAAATATAATGATATAGCTAGGTTAAAAGTAGAAGGATGGAAAAATACATGGACTGATCAAGAGAAAGCTGGAGTGGCTACACTAATACTGATAGACTTCAGAGCAAAGAAAATTACCAAGGGTGAGGGAGGGAAGCACATACTGATAAAAGAGTCAGTTGCCGAGAAGACAGGGCAACACCGTATGAATATGTGTCTAATGACAGAACACCATAGTACGTGAAGCAAAAACTGATGAAAAGGAGAACGAGACGAATCCGCAACTATAGTTGGAGACTTTGACACTTCTGTCTCAGAAATTGACAGACCTGGTATACAGAAAATAAGGCTATACAGGAAGTGAGCAGCACCATCAACCAACTGAATCTAATAGACATTTTTAGAAAATGTTACCAAAAACCATCGGAATACAGATTTTCAAGTAAACATGGAACATTCACCAACGGAGACCATGTCCTAGGTCATAAGATAAATTTTAACAAATGTAAAAGATTTACAATCAGAGTATGCTCTCCAACCATAATGGAATGAAACCATAACTCAACAGAAAGGTAACAGGAAATTTTCAAACATTTGAAAATTAAACACACACTTCTAAACAATCCTATCAATCCCAAAAGGAAGTCCCAAAGGGAAATTAGAAAATATTTTAACTAAACATAAGTGAAAATAAAATATTCAAAACAAACAGTGCTTCGAAGGAAATTTCTGGCATTAAATGCTTATATTCGATAAGAAAAGGGGCCTAATTAAATCTAAGCTTAAACCTTAAGAAGCTAGGAAAAGAACAAAATAAGGGCAATGTAAACGGACAGAAGAAGATAATAAAGGTAAGACAAAATAATGAAAATGAGAACAGAAAAACAATAGAGAAAATCCGCGAAACCAAAAGATGTTCTTTGAAAAGATTTCCACAATGATAAGTCGCTACCAATATTGACAAGGAAGGACAAAAAGAAACCAGTTGCCAATGTGGGGAATGGATGAAGGGGATATTATGACCCGTTCCACCCACATGGATTTGACAAGTTAGTTGAAATGGGCCAATTCCTTACAAACCACGAATGACCAAAATTCACCTAAGATGAAGTAAATAACTTGTATAGTCCTGTAACACATTAAAATATTAGTGGAAAATCTTTCAAGAAAGAAATACGGAGGCCTAGATGGTTTCACTGGAGAATTCTACTAAACACTTAAGTAAGAAATAGCACCAATTCTATGCAATCTCTTCTGAAAATATAGAAGTGGGGATTTGGAACACTTCCAAATTCATTTTGTGAGGCCAGCATCACCCGATACCAAAATCAGACAGAAGCAATGTAAGAATAGACAACTACAGACCAATATCTCACATAAACAAACACACAAAGAACCCTCAACAAAATATTAGAAAGTTGAATCCAGTAGTACTGACTGCAATCCTTCCAAGAGCCCCAAAGAACTGGTGGGCGCTTCCTCCATATTCTCCCTCTGACTCACCCCAATAGTAAAATCAAGTTGGCAGAATTTCCCTGGAAGGAGCTGGCATCTAGCTGCCACCGGAGGGATGGGCCCCCAAATCACCTACTTTTTGATAGCCATTGGGACTTGTGTTCATGAGTCCTACAGGATCACAGCAAACAAAGAAGCCGTTTCTAAATGAGCACAGAAACACCCTCTGTGGCTACATACCCAGATTCAGCACAGAGGAAGGAGAAGATATGCCCATGTCTTAGCTGCTGCCTGAGGGTCCAGCTTCTAATCACCACCCATCTAGGTGCTGATGGCGAGCCACCTGTTTGGGACACTAATGAGTCTCGGCACATCCTCAACTACCGGATGCCACTAAGAGCAAAGACGGCAGATTGGACAATCACAAAGGTTTGAGGAGCAACCAGGAACTCGGGCCAGGCAGACTGATAAGGTTCACGTCCAACACGAGACCAGTCTGTCAAGACTGGGAGAGGTGGCTATTTTATCTAACGCGCAGAAACCAACATAGAGAATCAAGGAAAATGAAGAAGAATATGTTCTAAACAAAAGAACAGAATGAATCTCCAGATATTGATCTTAATGAAATGGAGATGAATGATTTACCCAATAAAGAGTTCACAATAATGACCATGAAGATGGTCACTGAGGTCATGAGAACAATGCATGAACAAAGTGAGAATTTCAACAAAGAGGCAGAAAATACAAGAAAGTACCAAACAGGAATCATAGAACTGCAGAGTACAATAACAAATGAGAAATTCGGTAGAGGGGTTCAGCAGAAGACTAGATTCAACAGAGAAAAGAATCCATGAACTCAAAGATACGGCAGTAGAATTCATCCAATCAGAGGGACAAAAAGAAAAAGAATGAGAAAGTGAAGAAACCTAAAGGAATTATGGGATGCCATCAAGGCGACCAATATATGCATTATAACACAATAGCAGTAGCCACGATATGGAAACAACCTACATATCCATGGATGGATGAGTGAATAAAGCAAATGTTATACACACGCACGCACGCACACACACACACACACGCACACACACACACATACACACACACTGGAATATTATTCAGCCTTGAAAACGAAGGAAATCCAGTCATTTCCTTCCTAGATGAACTTGGATGAACTTGGGGCCATTATGCTAGGTGAAATAAGTCAAACAGAGAAAGACAAATACTGCATGGTATTGCTTATATATGGAATCTAAAAAAAAGTGAAACTTACGGAAACAGTAGAATAGTGAGTGCCAGGGGCTAGAGGGTGGGGGAAATATGGGGAGGTTGGTAAAAGGGTATAAACTTTTGGTTATAGATGAATAAGTTACAAGGATCTAATGTATAACTTGGTGACTACAACTGGTAATACTGTATTGTATAATTGAAGTTTGCAAAGAGAACGGAGCTAAGTGCTCTCACACAAAATCTAAATCTATGAGGCCATGAATGTGTTAATTATCTCGATGGTAGGAATCTTTTCATAATATGTACATGCATCAAACCACCATATGCTTTAACTATGTTATCATTTTTTAAAGTTTATTTATTTATTTTGAGAGAGAGCACGAGTTGGGGAGGGGCAGAGAGAGAGGGAGAGAGAGAATCCCAAGGAGGCTCTGCACTGTCAGCGCAGAGCCTGATGTGGGGCTTGGACCCACGACCTGAGCCGAAATCAAGAGTCGGATGCTTAACTGACCGAGGCACCCTGGCACCTCTATATTACCCTTTGTCAATTATACTCTATAAAGCTGAAAAGAAACACAAGAAATGGATAAGCAAACTGTTACTTGCATACAGTAGAACATTACTCAGGAATAAAAAGGAATAAAAACACAATTTGTATGACTCAGAGGGTGAGTGAAAGAATCCAGTCTCAAAAAGTAACACACTGCATGATTTCATTTATATGACATCCTCTAAGAGATAAGACTGTAGTGGCAGGGAACAGACCAGCGGTTGCCAGGGGCTAGAGGTAGGGACAAGGAATAGCTAGCTACAAAGGGATTTGGTGAGAGATGTTTTTCTGGCCATGGAAATACTCTGTATCGTGATATGGGTGGCAGTTACATAAAAATAGGTGTTAAAATTCATGGAAATGTATGCCTTCCCCCTAAAAATTGATTTTGCTTTATGTTAGTCTAAAAAACAAAATCAGGGTGCCTGGGTGGCTCAGTCGTTAAGCGTCTGACTTCGGCTCAGGTCATGATCTCACGGTTTGTGAGTTTGAGTCCCATGTCGGATGAGCTCCAGCCCCGCATTGGGTGAGCTCGAGCCCCGCTTCAGGTGGACACGAGCCCCGCTTTGGGTAAAACACGAGCCCCGGGTGAGCCCCACTTCTCTCTCTCTGCCCCTCCTGGGATTCTCTCTCTTTCTCTCTCTCTCTGCCCCTCACTTACTTGTGCCCTCTCTAAATAAGTAAGTAAATAATAATAAAAAAAAACAAGATAAAAAAAAGAACAATCTACTAATCATGAATGCAGTGTTAGCATCCCTTGAGATAGAACTTACTGTCGCTCTGTCTTAACGCGCATGTGGAAAAGAAGACGCAGTGATTTGCTTAAGTCTGTGTTTCTCAAACTTCACCTGGGGATCGTGTTAAGATGCAGACTCGAATATGAGAGGTGGGTGGATGAGTCCTGAAATTCTCCACGGGATGCCAGTGCTGCTGGTCCACGGCCTCCACTTCGAGTAGCCAGGGGCTAATGTTTTCCACCTTGTAAATCAAGACCAAGATTCACATTCTGATGGTCAGAGACAGAGCCCAGTGCTCTTTCTATCCCACTACTGTTATCTCCAGAGATTTTTTTTCCTCCTGCTGCAGTTTGATAGAAGGTAACGCGGCAGTTAATTACAGGCTGCCAGTTCCAGCGTGCAGTGCTGTGCAGCAGGAAACAGAAAGCACCCTTTTTCACAGTCAGCTCTGGGTAGTTGTCTCACCTCCGGCAGATTTAACCGCAGGCACATCGTGCTTCGGGATTGAACTTGTAAAAAATAGTGGGTTGAGACTGATAAGCCCATTGTAGGCATCGCTGGGGCCCCTTGGAGGAGAAAGGAGAGGAGAAGAAAGAAGTGAGTGGGCTTAGGAAAGAGAATGCATGTAAACTGGACGAGGATGGAGGTTGGAGGGGGGAAATGCCTGGACTCCTTCTGCGGTCGGCTAGGGAATGATTACTATAATAAGGGAATCACAAGCATGCTGCTAATGCTTCCTGATCGGGAGCAAGCCACAGCTGCCCAGGTGGACTGCGGAGCAGCGCCTGTGCTGAAGAAGCCTGATGATGATTATTTATTTGCATCACGGAATCCTCATTTTGCAGGCCTGGCTGTCTCAGCCTGCACGCTGACTGGCTGTCCAGACATGCGGCCATCCCTGATGATGATGGATTTCGGAGTTAGCCCCACTCTCTTCCTTTGCTGAAGGCCCCATGCTCTTTAACAAGCATGCTGTAGAAACGTGTGTGACCGTCCTGCTCCTGGGATAGGGGGCCAGGGACTAGTGAGAGGCTCATAGCAGCGGGGCTTGGAATATTTGAGATGTGCACAGGACTCCTTCATGCTTCCCCGGTTTTGGTTTAAAAGGATATCCTGGGTTGTACTGGCAGAGGCTCCTTTCCTTTCCTTTTTTTTAAGTTTATTTATTTATTTTGAGAGAGAGAGAGAGAGAGAGAGCACAAGCAGGGGAGGGGCAGAGAGAGAGAGAGAAAGAGAGAGGGGGAGAGAAAGAGAATCCCAAGCAGGCTCAGCACTGTCAGCGCAGAGCCCCATGTGAGGCTCAAACTCATGAACGATGAGATCATGCCCCGAGCCAAAACCAAGTATCAGACGCTTAACTGACCGAGCCGCCCAGGAGCCCCTCCTTTCCTTTTTAATTTACTTTTTACAATGAGATATAACTTACATATAATAAAACAATAAATCTCAAGTTTGACAAATTTATATGTAAATTTGTATGTAACCTGCCATAGGATCTTGAAACTCTTTATCAACCCTGTAGACAGAATATGGCCAGTGCTCATCGCACAGTGGACATGCTAATGGGAATCACCGTCATGGTAGTGAATCAAATTCCACTGGCTTTTGTCCCATCACTGATAGAGACCCTCTCTCCAAGTGGCCCTTCTGGAGATGTTCTTTATGTGCTCAGGAAGGAGTCTTTCTTACTGCATCAGTTATTTGTGCGGTGTTGCTGCATAGCTTATCAACTCAAAAACCTCCATGGCATTCAACTGCATTTATGGTCCACGCAACTGGGGGGTATGATGAGCACTGGCTGATCTAGGCTGGGATTCTAATTCTTCTTGGCTAGAGATTGGCCAAGCGAGGCTGGGTCCAGCTGGGATAACGGCTGCATTCCACGTTAGAGCATGCTGTCCCGGACCCGTTTTTCTCATGGCGATGGCAAAAGAATGAGAAAGGAGAATGGGAGCCGGCGCGCTATCTCTTCTGCCTTGTTCTTTTGGACACAGCGGTCAATGGCTGAACCCAGGATCAAGGAGTACACTCCGCCTCTCGATGGCAAAGGGTGCGGATACGAGGAATGACATAGCATCGTGGTCGTTGACGCCATGCGTCACACTTGCCGAGAGATGCTGCTTTCCCTCTTTCATCGGGCGCCAGAATCTCCCACCAGGTACCACCACTGCTCCACGCCATGGGCGGGCCCACAGGGGAGGCGCCAGACTCATGTCAGGCCCCAAGCTGTCGGGGGGAGGAGAGGAGAATGCAGTGCTCCCTTCTTTGTTATAACCTGGGTCATAGATGCTTATCACCCTGAATCTCTTAGAAACCTTAATAAAATGGTTTCTTACTTATGGCCCTTCTCTCTCTAGGAACGGTGTCACCCTTAGTGTTGGGATGGGAGGAATTTAAGTGAGAGCCCCTAGGTGTACTCAGAACGGTTGCTCTCCTCCAAGAATGTGGTCAAACTGGAGTCTGTCTTCTTCCCCAAGACAACCTCGGGGAATACTAATGAGGTCGTATCAAGTTTCTTTGTTTCGTTAACAGATCTCCAGCCATTTCAGCACGGTTTGGGCCTAAAATATAGAAATCTGCTCTCATGATGACTGTCCAGTTAATGACTTTTTGTCATAACAGCTTTTAGAATTTATTTATTTATTATTTATTTTTATTTATGTTTATTTTTACTTATTCCAGCTTTATTTTATTTTTATTATATATATACAGTATACTGTCAAGTTAGCTAATATACAGTGTATACTATGTGCTCTGGGCTTCGGGAGTAGATTCCCGTGATTCATCACTTACATATAACACCCAGTGCGCGTCCCAACAAGTGCCCTCCTCAGTGCCCATCACTCATTTTCCCCGCCCCCCACCCCCTTTCACCCTCAGTTTGTTCTCTGTATTTAAAAGTCTCTCATGGTTTGCCTCCTTCTCTGTTTGTAACTATTTTTTTTTCTTTTCCTTCCCCCATGATCTTCTGTTAAGTTTCTCAACTTCCACATATGAGTGAAAACATATGGTATCTATCTTTCTCTGACTTATTTAACTTAGCATAATATTCTCTGGTTCCAACCACATTGCTGCAAATGGCAGGATTTCATTCTTTTTCATTGCTGAGTAGTATTCCATTGTACATATAAACCACATCTTCTTAATCCATTTGTCAATGGGTGGACATTTGGGCTCTCTCCATAATTTGGCTATTGTTGAAAGTGCTGCCATAAACATTGGGGTACATGTGCCCCTCTGTATCAGCACCCCTGTATCCCTTGGGTAAATTCCTAGCAGTGCTATTGCTGGGTCACAGGGTAGATCTATTTTTAATTTTTTGAGGACCTTCCACACTGTTTTCCAGAGCGGCTGCACCAGTTTGCCTTCCCACCAACAGCGCAAGAGGGTTCCCGTTTCTCCACATCCTCGCCAGCATCTGTTGTTTCCTGAGTTGTTAATGTTAGCCACTCTGACCAGAAATTTTTTATTTTTTTAAGTTTATTTACTTTGAGAAAGAGTAAGCACAAGCAGGGGAGGGGCATAGAGAGACGAAGAGAGAGAATCAGAAGCAGACTCCGTGCACTGTCAGCGTGGAGCCCTATGTGGGGCTCGATCCCACAAACCGTGAGATCATGACCTGAGCCGAAATCAAGAGTCTGCAGCCTAACCGACTGAGCCACCCAGGCACCCCAACAGCCTTTTCTTTTGCCATTATTCATCTATTTTATTTTGTTCTGATATAATTTTCTCACCTCAAAACACAATAAATACACTTTAATCAAAAAGAATGAAATCTTGCCATTTGCAACTACGTGGATGGACCTGGAGGGTTATTATGCTAAGTGAAATTAGTCAGAGAAAGACAAAAATCATATGACTTCACTCATATGAGGACTTTAAGAGACACAACAGATGAACATAAGGGAAGGGAAACAAAAATAATGTAAAAACAGGGAGGGGGCAAAACAGAAGAGACTCATAAATATGGAGAACAAACTGAGGGTTATGGGAGGGGTGGTGGGAGGGGGGGATGGGCTAAATGGGTCAGGGGCACGAAGGAATCTACTCCTGAAATCATTGGTGCACTATATGCTAACTAATTGAGATGTAAATTTTAAAAAATAAAAAAATAAAAAAAAAGAAGTGATATTTTGACCCAATACTTCCAGGGAATTCAGCAAATTAATTGAAACATCAGTTTTTAGTCAGAGTATATCATATGGCACACATTTGTATCGTATACCACGTTTGGATGAGGCCAAAATGTTTGGCCTTGCATCCGTAGACTTATCGGCTTTTCTCTGTTGTCCGTGTGCATTGCTTCCATGTTTCTAAAACACTCTTCTGCTTAGTCTTTATTTTGTCCTGGAGTGTTTTTGTCTGTGCTGTAACATTACTTTTAAGGCACTTTAAATGCAGGATGACCATGAGCCCAAGCAGGTTGAAAAAGTGAACAGAATGGTAGAGAAAGAATGCCTCTTCCAAAGAATGACTCCCTTTCACCGTTCCTCCGGCATTGACCGCTGCTATCGAATCTTCTTCCATTGACAAGAGCAGGAAAGTTTCAGGATCTGACATGTATGTACCTACTGTGCTTATTTTCTTTCAAGTTTATTGGTAGAAACCTATGTTATTGTTTAATTGATGTATGTTATCTCTCCATGGATATTCTTCCCGTATATTAGGTTGAGATGGAACACGTAATCTTCCTTATTAAAATAAGTGGGATTTCTGGCATTGGGCTTTCAGACAAAATGGGAACCCTGGAAAAACTACATGAAGCAAACAGCAGAAGACACTGAAAACAAATTTTTTTTTTGACACTGAAATTTTTTTTAAAAAGTGCTTTGTTGGAGTGCCTGGCTCAGTCGGTTAAGCAGCTGACTTCAGCTCCGTTTGTGATCTCACGGTCTGTGAGTTCGAGCCCCGTGTCAGGGTCTGTGCTGACGGCTTGGAGCCTGGAGCCTGCTTCGGACTCTGTATCTCCCTCTCTTCCTGCCCCTCCCCCCCCAAAAGTAAATGAACATTAAAAAAATTTTTTTAAGGTGCTTTGTCTAGGAATCTTGGTATTTGAGACCTCTATATTCTGGCCTGGATACCATAGAAGCTCACAAGCCAGAAACGCCAAGCACAGAGAGGTCAAATCAAATCGATAAAACAAGGGAGGCCTTTTCTCTCTACCTGAAAACTAGGGAGAGTGGAAGCCTTTCCAGAATAAAACCTTTGTGACACATGAGCCTTATACCATCCGAACACCGCAAAAAGCATGTGTCGTCCCCCGTGCCACTGTGCATGACAGCCAACACCAGGACTGTGGGAGAACCCCCCTTTCAACCATCCCAGTCTGGCAGTAATATGGCAGCAACCCTGTCTCCTGATACGTAGTGATCAACAGAGCTTGTGTGTGAGCAGAGCCCTGACTACCGTCCTGGCTTAGTAGCAATGAGGCAGGACCCGCCTCATTGCCACTAAGAAAAATGGATAAGTTTCCGACATTTAACTTGAAGTGGTAAAATGGTGATACTAATAGACTGTGGTAAGTTACATATTTATATTGTAATTCCTTGAGCAACCACTTAAGAAAACTCTACAAAGAGATATACTCAAGCCTACAGATAAAGCAAAATGTAATACTAAAAACATTTAAATCACCTGAAAGGAGGCAGGAAAAGGGAAGCAAGCAAAAGCCAAATAAAACAGATAAGGAGGGCACTTATTATGCTGAGCATTGGGTGTTTTATGTAAGTGATGAATCTTTGACGTCGATTCCTGAAACTAATATTGCACTGTGTGTTAACTAACTAGAATTCAAATAAAAATTAAAAAAAGAAAACAAATAATAAAATGCCAGACATAATTCCTAACATCTCAATAATTGTATTAAACATGAATAGTATACGTATACCAAGTAAATGATAGTAATTGACAGAGTGGGGAAAACAGTGATCCAGCTCTGTGCTCTCTACGGGAAATTTATTGCAAATATGCTGATATAGATAGGTTAAAAATAAGTGGAATGGAAAAAAATATACCACGGAAACACTAATCAAAGGAAAGCTAGCTATACTAATATATTGGTATCCATATTATCCCGATATCAGATCAAGTAGACTTAAGAGCAAAAAAAATTACCAGGGACAAAGATAGATACTCCATGATGATAAAAAGATCAATCCACCGAGACATAACAATTCTAACTGTGTATTGCCAAATCACGATGCTACAAAATTCATGAAACAAAAATTAACACAACTGAAAGGAGAAATAGAAAAGCCACAATTATACTGCGGGATCTCAATAACTCTGTCTCAATAATTGATAGAGCCACTACGCAGAAAATGAGCAAAGATTTAGAAGAACTGAAAAATACTATTAGCCACAGGATTTAACTGATATTTAGAGAACACTGCATCCAACAAGTGGAATTCGAATTCTTTGCAAGTATACATGAACAGCCACAAAGATACACCAGATCCCGAGTAAAACAAAACATAACAATAAATCAAAAAGAATTAAAATCATTTTTTAAATGGCTAAGAAATGGAATATCACTCAGCCGTAGCAAAGAATGAAATCTTGCCATTCACAACACGGATGCTGAGTGAAAAAAGTCAGAAGAAGACAAATACCATACGATTTCATTTCTATGTGGCATCTGAGACACAAGAACACACAGAAACAGACTCATACATGCACAGGACAAACTGGTGGTTCCCAGAGAGTAGGGGAGTGGGGGAATGGGCAAACTAGGTGGTGAGGATTAAATGGTAGAAGCTTTCAGTTATAACATAAGTAAGTCATGGGAATGAAAAGTGTAGCATAAAGGGTATAATCAATCATATGTAATAATATTGAATGTTGACAGATGGTGGCTACACCTATCATGGTGAGCACTGGGTAGTGTATAGAATTGTCAAATCACCATGTTGTACTCCTGAAACGAATACAATGTTGTATGTCAACTATACTTCAATTAAAAAAAAAAAGCATGGAAATCATATAGAGTATCCTCTCTGATCACAATTGAATCAAACTAAAAATCAACAGAAAGACAACTGGTGAATCTCCAAAAAGTCAGGAATTAAACAACACAATACTACGGGCGCCTGGGTGTCTCCGTCGGTTAAGAATCCGACTTCGGCTCAGGTCATGATCTCAAACCTCGTGAATTCGAGCCCCGCGTCAGGCTAGGTGCTGACCGCTCAGAGCCTGGAGCCTGTTTCAGATTCTGTGTCTCCCTCTCTCTCTGACCCTCCCCTGCTCACGCCCTGTCTCTCTCTCTCTCTCTCTCTCAAAGATAAACATTAAAAAAAAAAAAAAAAGATTCTAAACAATTCATGAACAAAAGAAGTGGTTTGGAGGACAATCAAAATCAACATAGAACTGAATGAGAATGAAAATGCAACATATCAAAACCTATGGAATGCAGCTAAAGCAGTGCATAGGAGGAAATTTATAGCATTAAATGCGTATATTTGCTAAGCACAGAGGTCTCAAATCAATAATCTAAACTTTCATCTCAACAAAGCAGAAAAAGAACAATAAACCCGAACCAAACAAATGGAAGCAAATAATGAAAGCAGAAGTAAATGAAATTGAAAACAGGAAAACAGTAGAGAAAATTAATAAAAAGAAAGCAGATTCTTCAAAACTATCAATAAAATTGACAAGCCTCTAGAAAGACTAACAGAAAAAGAGAAGTCACAAGTGGGACTAAAAGGAAATATCACTGTGGACACCGAAGGCATTAAATAATAGTTAGGTAATATTACAGACAACGTTGCACACATAAATTTAACTAAGTACAATAAAAGAAAATTACAAACCAATATCCCTCATTTACACATACACAAGAATTCTCAGCAAATTAGCAAACCAAATTCAGCAATATATAAAAAGAATCCTATACCAAAAGTAAGGGGACTTATTCCAGGAATGCAAGTGTTGTTCGGTATTTGAAAATCAATCAGTGCAATCCACCGTATATTAACAGGCTAAACAGGAAATACCACACAATTATATTAATTGATGTAGAAAAAGCAATTGATGGACTCCAGCTTCCATTTCTGAGAAACACTTAGGAAAACTAGGACTTGAAAGGAACTTGAACATCCTTACCCTGATGAAGGACACTAAGAAAAAATGGATGGCTGGGGTGCCTGGGTGGCTCAGTCGGTTAAGCATCCCACTTCAGTCCAGGTCATGATCTCATGGCTCATGAGTTTGAGCCCCGCATTGGGCTCTGTGCTGACAGCTTAGAGGCTGGGAGGCGCTTTGGATTCTGTGTGTGTCTCTCTCTGCGCCTCCCCCATTTACGCTCTGTCTCTCTCTCCTTCAAAAATAAACATCAAAAAACGTTTTGTAAATGTATGGCTAACATCATACATAATGCGAAAGACTGAATCCCTTTCCCCTAAGATCAGGGACAAGGCAAGGATGTCTACTCTTACCAGTCATACTTAGCTGCAAGCCTTAGCTTGTGCAATAAAGTAAGAAAAGGAAGTAAAAGACATAGCAATTAGAAGATAAGAAATAAACTCCTGCTATTTGTAGATGACATAAGCCCCAATAAATGTATAGGAAAACTCCAGACTAATAAGTGATTTTAGCAAGGTGAACATACAGAAGTTAGTCACATTTTTATATGCACATGTTGCGCATGTTTATATGCAAACAACAAAGTATCAGAAAACAAAACAAAAAATACAGTACCATTCAGAATTGTCTCACAAAAAGGAACACCCAGTTATAAATCTAACAAAACACATATAGATGCTATGCTAAAAACTTTAGAACTTTCATGAACGAAATTAACAAAGATATGAATAAATGGAGAGAGAATACTATGTTTATGGATTGGGAGACTTGACATAGTAAAGATATTAGTTCTTCTGAAATTGATCTGTATATAGATTCAACAGAATTTCTGTAAATATCCCGACAATATCTATGGAAAGACCATGAACTAAAATAGCTAAAACAATGCTGAGAAAGAAAAATAAAAACAGGAATTACACTGTGGAATGTTAAGGCTTACTATATACTTACAGTAATTAAGACAGTGTGGTATTAGTGGAGGGAAAAAGAGGGAGAAAGAGAGATATGGCTTGATCAGTGGAAAATAATAGAGAACCCCCAAATAAGCTCATGTAAATATGTCCAACTAATTTTTTGTGGGAAGGCACTAAAGCAGTTGGGTGGAAAAAGAATGATCTTCAACAAATGGTGCTGGAACCATTGGCCATCAATAGGCAAAAAAATGAACCTCACCTCCTATGCAAAAATAACCCAAAATGGATTATATATCTCAATGTCAATGCAAAACTATAAAATTTATAGAAGAGAACAAAAGAAAACACCTTTGTTACCTAAGGAATGCTTAGATGGGACCCCACAATAAACCATCCATAAAGAAAAGGCACACATTCAGAGAAAATATTTAGAAATCACATATCTGAGATTGGACTCATGTCTAGAATGTATGAATAATTCTTTAAACTCAACAGTGAGAAAACATACAAACCACTTCAGGAGATCAGGTCATGTGTATAGGAGAACTCCTTATTATTTTTGCAATTTGTGTGAGCCTATAATAATTACAAAATAGAAAGTTAATATTCTTTGCTGTCATACTGTAAATTACAATCTCTCCTATCTTGATATATTTTCTTTATTTTCATAGTAAGGAAGTTTTAAAAAATGTTTTTATGTATTTATTTTGAGAGAGAGAGAGAGAGAGAGAGGCAGAGAAGGGAGGGAGAGAGAGAATCCCAAGCAGGCTCTGTACTGTCAGCCCAGAGCCCAATGCGGGGCTCAGTCTCACAAACTGTGAGATCATGACCTGAGCCGAAATCAAGAGTGGATGCTTAATCGACTGAGCCATCCAGGTGTCCCTTAAGGAAGTTTTTGAATGAAAGTATGCTTGCATGAAAATTTGTTCATGGAATAGTATCACACTAAACAACAGGGCTTTCGGGAAGTAAAGTCATTAAAGGAGGACAAGAGTATAGTCGTGCATCTCTTTTGGGTGAACTGACCCGTATGGTTCAGAATGTTACATTTGGGGTAGACCCTTGTGACATACCTGCATCCAGTTCTGTTACAAATCATTCTGTTACAACTCTACAGAGAAGTTCTTGTACCCTGTTTCAGTTCACTTTCGCCGCATGACAAATCAACTTAGTTTTCTATCGCCATGTAACAAACTGACCCAAAATTAGGGACTTGAAAAAATCCTCATTTATTAGCTTAGCAGTTCTGTGGGTCAGAAGCCCAGCACAGCGTGGCTGTGTTCCTCGATCAGAGTGTCACAAGGCTGACGTCAAGGTGACAGTTAGTCTGACTTCTAATCTCAAAACTCTGGGGGAAAACTTGGCTTCTGAGATCATTCTTGCTGTTGGTAGAATTCAACTGCTTGAAGGTGAGGTAGAATTGAGGCACCATTTCCCTGTAGGCTATCAGCTGGGGACCATTCTTGGCTGCTAGAGGCCACCTGTAGTCTTTGCTGTGTGAGCTTTTCCACCTTCAAGCCAGCAGCACGTCATCATCGTTCTTGTGCTTTGAATCTCTGACTTCTGCTTCCAGCCGGAGAAAACTCTCTACTCTTACAGGGCTTATAAGATTAGGTCAGATCCACCCAAGATAATCTTCTTTCCTTTTTATTTATTGTGGCGAAAAACACATAACATAAAATTTATCATCGCAACCATTTTTAAGCGCACAGGAGAGTGGCGTTAACAAAGGCACGTTGCTGTGCAATAGCTCCTTAAAACTCATTCATCTTGCAACACCAAAACTCTATATCCATTGACCAGCAGTTCCTCATTTTCCCCCTCCTGCTGGTTCCTGGAAACTGCCATCCTCTTTCTGTGTCTAAGAGTTTGACTACTTTAGATACCTCATGTAAGTGGAATCACGCAGTGTTTTTCTTTTGTGACGGGCTTATCTCACTTAGTACAATGTCCGCAAGGTTCATCGTGTTGTAGCGTATGACAGGATTTCCTTCTTTTTCAAGATTTTATTATTTTTTTATTTTTTAACACTTATTCATTTTTGATAGAGAGAGACAGAGTGCGAGCAGGGGAGGGACAGAGACAGAGGGAGACACAGAATCCGAAGCAGGCTCCAGGCTCTGAGGTGTCAGCACAGAGCCCTACGCGGGGCTCAAGCTCACAAACCGCAAGATTGTGACCTGAGCCGAAGTCGGACACTTAACCAACCGAGCCACCCAGGCGCCGTTAAAGATTTTGTTTTTAAGTAATCTCTACAACCAATGTGGAGCTTGAACTTACAACTCTGAGATCAAGAGTCACATGCTCTACCAACTAAGCCAGCCAGGCACTCCAGGATTTCCTTCTTTTTTTTTTAAGTTTATTTATTTATTTTGAGAGAGAGAGAGAGAGAGGCAGAAAGTGAGTAGGGGAGGGGCAGAGAGAGAGAAGGAAAGAGAGGATCCCAAGCAGGCTCTTCGATGCCAACGCAGAACCCAATGCAAGGCTTGAATTTACGAACTGTGAGATCATGACCCAAGCGGATACCAACAGTCAGATGTTTAACATGACTGAGCCACCCAGGTGCCCCTTTCCTTCTTTTTTAAGGCTGAGAAACATTCCAGTTGTGTTTGCATGTGCACAGGCGTGTGTGTGTGTGTGTGTGTGTGTGTGTGTGTGTACGTGTGTGTGATCAGTTTCTTTATCCATTTATCGATATGGTTGTTTCCATATCTTGGCTACAGTGAATAATGCTGCAGCAAGCATGTACACGCAAATATCTCCTCAAGATCTTTTTTCCATTATTTTGGGCATATAACCAGAAGTGGGACTGCTGGATCATATGGTAAGTCTATTTTAAATTTTTTGAGAAACTTCCATGCTGTTTTCCATAGCAGCTTAAACGTTTTAAATTTCCACCAACAGTGCACAAGGATTCTGATTCCTTTGCATCCTCACCAACACTTGCTATTTTCTGTTTCGTGTTTGTTTTTTCCTAGTGGCCATCCTAATGGGCGTGAGGTATTATCTCATTGTGGTTTTGACATGCACTTCCCTGATGGTTGGTAGTGTTGTGCATCTTTTCATATACTTGTTGGCCATTTGTGTGTTTTCTTTGGGGAAATGTAAAATGTGAGGTTCCATGGCTATTCTCCAGGCTGCTGGGTTTTAGGAGGCACTAGTGGCATTCTTCTTTATTCTGGTTTCCTGATCCTTGGATCACAGTTACGATGCTCTGTTTTTTAAGTGTATTTATTTATTTTGAGAGGGAGAAAGAGAGAACATGGAGGAGGGGCAGAAACAGGGGAAGAGAGAATCCCAAGCAGGCTCCGTGCTGTTGGTGCAGAGCCCGACGTGGGGCTCTATCTCATGAACCGTGAGATCGTGACCTGAGCTGAAATCGAGGGTCAGGTGCTTAACTGACTGAGCCACCCAGGTGCCTCTATAATGCCCTGGTTTTGAACTCAGGATTCCTGTGGTAACCTAAAAGGCTGCACTACTCTGATAGGCCAGTACTGTCTCAATGATTCCACAAATCATTCATGGGGGTGCAGCTTATGAAGCACTCCTTCAGGCATTCCAGTGATATTATAAGCCTGCAATCCCCTATATTAAATTCCTGCTTTTGCATAACACAGGGGTTTCTGTTTCTTGCAATGGATCCCAACTGTTACTTCTTCTAAAACACCTATCAATGAAGCATACGTGCTTCTGCCAAAATAAGCAAGTACCTCTTTGGATGTCAGCCCTACCCAGGCATTTTCCTCCTCTTTACCCTGCCATCTTGGTTGTATCTTTAGTCGAGCAGCCACGGAGGATATTGGGAGGACCACATGGACAGGCAAACAGGAATCTTCCATGTGGCTAATTCCTTCTAAGCCTCCAGAAGGAGGGCTTTAAAACAAAGATCTGGACCATCAAAAGTTTTACAGGTTCGAGTTTGTGGCCACATTGGGAAATTAGCACTCTCACCTTCTTACGTTGTTAATTTCTTTTCCAAAGTTTTTGTTTGTTTGTTTGTTTTAACTGACCTCTGGTTAAGCAATGTTTCTCTAGAATTTAACTCAAGAGGAGGGATGGATATGGGCCAATGCTTTGGTTTGGCGATGCTAAGTGACTCCTGAATTGGGGTGTGAAAACCCAGGTGTTTACTTTCTACCTTTACCTGTGAATCTTTTTTCTGTCTAGCCCCAGATTTCAGTAAACAAGTGAAACTCAAAATCTGCATCTGAGGAGGAGATCCCATCAAGGCGACTGTTGTATTTCCATATATCACAGAAATATGTGTGGCTACGAGAACAGGAGGTGTAGGCAGGGCCAAGAAGTCTTGTTATGAGTGACAGGGTTCTTGGCCGTGGGAACACACCGTCAGGGAGAGACTTTAGGGAGAAATCCTTTCGATATTCGATGGCTAAATGCCTTTGGGTGGATTTTCAATCAGACCTCTTCCTTCAAACAAATTTCACTTTGTGATTAATGGCTCCATAGAAAGGATTCAGAGAATTAATAAAAGGACTAAAATATCTTAGTAGGCTAGAATTGTTCAAACTTGCTCTTGCCTATTTTTTTTCTAAAATCAGTAGAGAAAGGAAAATGATATGGGCTATATTTGGGTTGTAGAAATAGTGATCAAGGGCTTTCTTTTAAAGAGTGGCTTGAAAATGGGAGGAGCTAGACACACATACACATCGTTGGTGAGAGTGTAAATTGCCACAAGATTTCTGGAGGGCAGTCTGGCAATCTCTATCAAATTCTAAATGGGCCCCTCTTTTTTTATTAATTTTTAAAAATATTTTTATTTATTTTTTGAGAGAAAGAGAGACCGAGTGCAAGTCAGGGAGGGACAGAGAGAGAGGGAGACACAGAATCTGAAGCAGGTTCCAGGCTCTGAGCTGTCAGCACAGAGCCCGGCGCGGGGCTCGAACCCACGAACTGGGAGATCATGACCTGAGTCAAAGTCAGATGCCTAACCGACTGAGCCCCTGAGGCGCCTCTAAAGTGGGCTGTTCTTGATCCAAAAGTTTAAGCTGTAGAAATGTATCCTAAGGAGAGAATGAGGCAACTGCCAAAAGATGTATGTACAAGGATGTTCATTGAGGGGTTTTTTATAAAATATAAAAAATGGAAATAGCCAAGAGGTCTGTTGGTGGAAGATTACTTTTCAATGGGCTATTATGCTGAGTCAGGGGGATTCATATGTTTTAACATAAAAAGATATCTTTAATAAGCTGGGTATTGATAGAAGCTAGCTGGGGAGTGTTTTTTGTATAGCTGGTATATTTTTAATGATTTGTGTATTTTGGTACCTTTTATACTTGACTCACGACAGATGCTTAATAATATTTAGTGAATTAATTCATGTGAATCTATTTTTATAAACTCTTATATGCATTATACATTCTGGAAGGATATATGCCTCCCTGTTAATGGTGGCTATTTTTATCGTTGGGTGGCATTGAAGCCTGAGGCCATAGTGGAGATTATTAGAAGCAACTTTTACTTTCTAATTTCTCTTCTTTTGCATTATTTAAATTTTCAATAAACATGTGTTATTTTAAAATTGTATTTCCATTTTGAAACAGTATGGAGTTTTCAAATTTTGTAACCGGCAAATTTCTAGAATACACTAGAATTTGTGCAAGCCAAATAGAAAAAGGGAAACAACCCGATAGAATGGGCAAATAATACAAACAGGTTATTAACAGAATAGAAAAACTGGAGGACCCACAAATACATATCAAGGGGTCAACGTGAAATAATGCGGTACCACTTCTCGGCCAGTAGACTGGCACAACTTCAAGTCGGACAATGTCACAGATTTTCAAGAATGTAGGGAAACAGGGCCTCTCAGATGCTGCTGGTGGAACCATGAATCAGCTCAAGCATTTTGGACCGTGCCTGGGACGATGGAAGCTGCACGCTGCAGGAACCAACAATTGCACTAAGTGTATACCTTAGAAAGAATGTCTGCAGAAAGAGAGGTGCACATGTGTGAACCAAGGTTGTTTTGAATGGCTGTGCTCTCAGAGTGTCGGAGTGATTTGTGAAGAGAGTACCTCTGCCCAGGAGCCAGCAAGGAAGGAGGGGAGCAGGATAAAGGAGAGACAGGGCCGGGCAAGGGGGATTTCGAATCAGGTCCTCAGCCTCAGCTGCCCCAGGAGGGGAGCTCTGGGCTTTTGTTGCCTCGTGCCAGTCATTGGCTAAGGGACCCCTTGGAGGATAGAAATGATAGGTGCAAAAAAATATACTGGAATCTTAGTTAATAAACTCATGATATTCACTGAGGGGTGGGACAAGGAGTGGATCTTATCTATAACGTTTTACTGTTTTTTTTTTTTTAAAGCTGAAGACAATATAGCAAATATGAATACTAGCCAATCCCACGTGGTGCAAACATGAATGAAACCAGGGTCCTTGTCAAGGAGCCGGGGGGAATCCCCAAACTTGACTTGTGGTGGGAACCAGGGGGCTTCCTGGGCGTGTCACCCGCCTGGCCCTCAATTCCCCGGTGCTAGCCCAGAACTGGCACCTAGCAGGTGCTCAAAAAATAGCTAAGGATCCGTGCAGCTTTGGGACGCCTTAAAAGATTGTCACACAAATGACCGGGAGGCCTCGCGCCACTTTGCTACAGACCGCATCTTAACTTGGGCACTTTGGGGATCTTCTGTCTTGGTGGCCACACCCGGCAAAGATTTCAGAGTTTGAGAGGAACAGACGTGTTCATACACACCTGGGAGACACCCTCTGTACATTTCCAGAGAGGCCTGGGGTGGGGAGGCAGCTAAGGATGGTCATTTGTTAGTGGCTGAGACAGCTCCCAAGCAGGAGTGGGTCAACAATGAGCTCTTTTGGGGGTGGGAGAAACATCCAAAAATTTGTGCTACTGGTGGTGCAATTGTAAATATCCTAAAATCCACTGGATTGTTTACATAAAGGGAGCGAATTGCTGCTACGTCAGTTATCCCTCGATCGAGCTACTTTTTAAACATTGAGTTGTTCCTTAAGACCTTCATAGGGAGCAGACCTGGGATCGACCAGGGACCTGTGGCTTCTGAAGAGAACCCCCTATGCTTTTGTCCCATGGCGTGGCTTTCTATAGCATACACTCAAAATAGTTGTTAATACAGGCGGCATGTCACAAGTGGGTTACCGACATGCTGGGACATTCCGGAGCCTCACAGCCCTTGGGAAGGCTGCCCTGGGGGGCTGGGTGTAGAAAATCCTTTATCAATTGCCTCTGGCCAAGGGCATGTTCTACCATCTGCCCCAGCATGTTAGACAAAGAGTATTAATTGTCTTTGGGTGCTATGATATGGAACAAAAGAACCCAGAAAGTATTTCCCTAAAGAAATGCCATGTTTCTCAACCTTTTCTATGTTTCTTAATAAGAATCTGGGCCTTGTGGAGGGGAGAAGGGTGGTGGGTCACCTGCTGTTGGTGGATTTGGGGCTTTATGTAAGAAAAGGGTGTGGAGCTGGCTGGCTAGGAAAGGACGCCCTAGGTAAACGTGAGGGCGGCCAGCACCGACTATGGGAATCCACTTGGATGTTTCCTCTACCCCTGCAGAGAATTATGTTTATTCACCTGGAAAGCAGAAACTGTTGCTAACTGGAGCAGAAAAGTAATTTCCATTTGGATGTGGCAAAAGAAGTCCAGGGCATCAGAAGAGGAAGCCTCCTATAGCAGAGACAGGATCACCTTTGCCTGCATTTCCAAAGGCAGAAAGCTGGTCCGGGAGGAACTCTAAGACCCGAGGAGGCCACCTGGGAGGTACTGGAGGCGTGTGGAAATCAGAGTATCTTAGACCTGTCTTCGGTCAGATTTTAACAGCCCCTTACTAGGCTGCTCGGAGCTTGTCTTACTTCCACGACCTAACTATCTTTGGAAAAGGTTAGGACATCCATCCTTCCCAGAATCCAGAGATTGTGCAGGTGAGGGGCGTTTCTCAGGCACGTGCACTTTGCCACCAAAAGTCCTTTCTGGTGTCTTCGTTCGAGTTGCCCATGGCAGGCCCTAAGACAACGGATTGATTGTCATTTCTCCAGGAGGGATAGACAACGGATTGATTGTAAGTCATTTTTTCGGGAGGGCCAAGGAGTGAGGCAGGGAAGAGAAGGAAGGAGGCGACTGAAGGGTACGTCACCAAGCGGGTTACCACTCGGGGCAGTGGGAGCTGCTCCTGCTGGGGGATGTCTGGACACGGCACGGAGCGGCTCAGGTCTTCCGGTGTTCTGGACACCTGCTGCCACCTCTCTGGAAAGCCACAGAACTGGCAGCCATCAAGAGCACCGCGTAAATTGGCTGTTCCGATAGCATCATTCGTGGTCCACCCAGAGAAAGGCCGCGGCTGGAGGAGCTTTGCGCTGCCCTGCGAGAACTGGCTCATCTGCACCCATGCACTGTCTGAGGCCACCCGCGTCTGACAACAGAAGCCAGAGCCCCGGACCAGAGCCTCTGGCCACAGCCGTCACATCTGATTCCTAGGCCGCTCTGTCTCTAATCTGGAGGAGACTCAGTGGCCAAGATGTTTCTCAATTGTCTGGACGTCCTCACGAAATGACAGTAGAGGCTTTGGTCCTTCCTGCCTTCTCACCCCTGAGACACATGCTCTCTCTGGCAAGGCAGTGTAGCGCAGTGATTAAGAGCATGTGTGTGCAGGGGCCCCTGACTCTTGCTTTCCTCTCAGGTCATGATCTCATGGTTCGTGAGTTCGAGCCCCACGTTGGGCTCTGTGCTGTCAGTGCAGAGCCTGCTTGGGATTCTCTCTCTCTCTCCCTCTCTCCCTCTGGCCCTCCCTCTCTTATACTCTCTCTCTCTCTCAAAATAAATAAGTAAACTTTAAAGAAAAGAGTGTGTGTGCATGCGTGTGTGTGCACACGTGCGTGTGCATGCGTGTGTGCGTGTGTGTGTGTGCACGTGCACTTCCTCTGGGGTTAAGCTGCCTGGCTTCAAATGCTAGGTTTGTTACCCATGCAAGTCACTTAACCTCTCTGTGCCCCGTGTCACTCTCATGATACCACCTCAGAGGAGTGGTGCAAGCGTAAAGTTATAGAAACATCTAGAACCTTCTAAGGGCACCTGGCGAATGCTTGGCAAATGTCGACATTTTCATTCTGCTTGTGAGATAAGGAAAACCCTGGAAGTGGGGAGATGCACCCAAGGTCACAGGCAAGTTGGATTTGTAGCAGAAAAGAACTGTGCCCGGCGGCAGCCCCTGCCCAACCCCTGGCCCAGCAGCCCCCCTTCCGCACACATTTGGAGTCACCCGTCATTGTGATTCTCGTGGTTAACCCCCAATCTCTGTAACCACTCCAGCTCTAGAGCCTGGATTTCTGCATCAACTTCCCTGAGGCCAAACTTCCGATCATATGACCCAAGCCGGACTCTTTCCTTGTTGCCCAGTCCCAGCTCCACACTCCTGTGCCCCAATTCCCATGTCTCAGCTTTCTCACACGGGCCCCGTCCCCCTTCCTTTGTGCATTCAGCACAGTGCTTGGCAGCAGGTAGGTAACTGGGCAGGGGGCGTTGGCTGCACTAGTCTCTGCTTCGTGGCTGAGTCTAAGGATTGAGACCAGGACCCCTACCTGTAACCAAAGCCAGTGACAGGAGACTGCCCCACACTGCTGGGCCCCTGGTGGCATATCCCGCTTTCTTGGACCCGTGGCTTCCTGGGCCCCATACTTTGTTGCAGCCTCATTGTTCCAGTTCCCGGGTGTTTGCCTGGCTGGAGACCAGAAGTAGCTGTGACTTCTGGTGCCAGACTCAGCCTCTGGGATAAACCTCCTCTAGCTGCACCTGCAGCCTGGCCAGCACCCCGAGAATTACCCTGGGCCAGTGGGTGTGTCTGCAGCCTATTCTCTTCGGGGCCAGAGCTCCTGGTCCAGCAGGCACCTCAGACCACACCGGCCACACCCTTTCCATTTCTTCTCCAGAAATGAACAGCAAAACGCCTCTGATTTGGCGTCCAATTCCAAATTCAGAAAACTCTTGCCCACCCAGCCAGACACTGGCTGATTCTGAAACCACTGCCTTTATAGATTAAGTTCAAACTAGAGTCATTCTCGAGGCCCTACAACATATGTCTGTTTAAACTCACCATTAATTTGTTTCATCACCAATTCTAGGCGCCAGAGGTACGAAAATTAGTAAGTCACATCCGTTATCTCCTGATGGAGAAGGCAGATGTGTAAGCAAATAGCTATTATACGAGGTTATAAACGCTAAAATACAAGTATCATTAAAATGCTGTGGGAATGTCAGTAAAGGAGGAATTAATCCTATGGGGAAGGGTCAAAGAAAGCTTCAAAATGGAGACCATGCCTGAGATAAGCTTGAAGCCCGGGTGGGAGCATGTCAGCTGGAGAAAGGAGAAAGGGCGTTCGACTCTGTGTTTGCTTTCCTCCGTTTGCACCCGAGGTCAACAGGGCTCCCTCCGTTAACCACATCTCCGTGTTTGTGAACCCCACCTGCACCAGTCCGCCCAACTTGTCTCTTTTGCTATTTCTCTCTCCTTCTTCTCTTCAATCTCCCGGTTCCCCATCGTCCCCTGGAGGCACCCTCTGGAAGGTTGTATAAGCGGTATCCTTAAATAGTCTTTTGTTTTTGTGATATACACAGCGTCATGTTAGGCATGTGTGCTCTTAATTTACATAAAAGGTATTGTGCTGTGTCATTTCCTTTCTAACACTGTTCACTCAGCACTCTTTTCAAAGATCAATGCATTTGCTGTATGGGCATTTAGTTTTTCCTTCTAAGTGCAGCATAGCGTTCTATGGTGTGTGCATACCTCATTTTTCCCATCATCTCCCTTAATAATGGACACCGGGGTGGCTTAATAGCTCTCTTCTTCCATAAAGAACATCCCCACATATGTCCTCTTACAGACCTGCGCGGGAATTTTTCTCGGTGGGATTGCTCAGTGATGGGCCATCCACATAGTTAGTTTTACGACGGGTTGCCAAATTGCTTTCAAGGTGCATGTCCTCAGCCAAGATTCATCGAGCACGAACCTCCTGCCAGGTGCTATTCTATCCACAGAGGATTTAGCCGTGAACGGAGTCCTTGCCTTCAGCGAGCTTACGGTCAAATGAGGGAGACAGCAATGAACTCTTAAGTGCACAATGAAAAACCACGCAGTGAAAAGTGCCGTGAAGACACTGAAACGGTAGGTAGGGGACAGAGAGCGACAGGGAACGCTATTTTAGGTAAGGTCATCAGAGGCGTCTGAGGGGTGCCATTCCATGGGAGGTCTGAAAGAGGTGAGGGAGTGAGCCATGTATTCGGTCTGGAGAAGAACATTCCGGGCAACAGCAAAGCTCCCAGACAGGAGCGTGTCGGGTGTGCATGAGCAGGAGGGCAGTGTTTGGGGTTGTTCAACCATGGGTTCAAATTTGACGATAATGCTAGTAAAATGCTTAGCACTGTGCTCAATTTGGACAGGCCATCACTATTATCAGATCGCCATGATTAGATGGGAAAGATGCCTTTCAGTGCAGAAGGAAGGAAGATGGGGGGGATTGGAAAGTGGCGGGAGGGGTAGGCGCCTGGATTGCGATAGCGGTAGTGGGATGTCGGTGTAAACAGTCCCAGAAAACTTTTTCATTGTTTTTGTCCTCACGAGGGTTTTGTGAACAGCTCTGGGGACCTGATGGCCGTCATCCATCTTCCTCACCATTAGAAAGCGCACCCACAGTATGGTCCCTGCAGAAGGGGGAGCTTCCTCAAGGACTGAGGAGGCACTCAGAAAATAAGCTGGACCAACGTGCATCCTTTGCTTCCCGGGAGCTTAAAGAGAACAGCATTTTGGCGAGGTGTTCGAGCTAAATGCCCAAACGATCAGCTAATTACTTGGGTCTGAGCACAGCTGAACAAATCCACCTTTCCAAGTCACCGCCAGAAGTTCGAGCAACTTCATTCTGGCTGGATTTCAGCACTGCACACCAAGAACCAGATGACCGGGGCCAGGAGGGACATTTCTCACTTACCTGCTTCCTTCTGTTAAAGAAAAAAAAAAAAAATACTACAGTGTAATCAGTTCTCCTGCCTACCGATCTGGTGAGGGATGGAGACAATATGAAGCACATTCGGCCTCACTAGAAATCACAACCATGCAATTATAAACAGAAATGAGAGACCGCTCTTTATCCGCCAGGCTGGCAAGCGTTAAAAAGATAGAAGGATCAACGATATCTAGAGTTGGGGAGAGCAGGGGGAATTGGGGACCGCTGGACACTCTCGGTGGGAGTTTTCATTGGCAAAGCCATTTCGGAGGCAATTTGGCAGCTTCCAGCGACATTTAAAACGGTCCTAGTCTTTGGCCCGGCAAAGTCCTCTTCTAAGCCAGCCTGAGAAACTACCTTGTAGATATGTCTGCACATGTGTACCCAGATATATACATATCTAGCTATAGCTAGCTAGCTAGCTAGAGTGAAGAATGCAATCAATCTAAATGCCCATCCATAGGAGTGTTGTTAAATAAATAAATCATGGCATGCCTGTACAATGGAGTCTTTGATGCATGTATTGCCAGGGAAAGATGTTCAAGATATACGATCGTGAAATAAAAGCCAGCTCTGGCTGATATGCAGGATAGAATCTCATGAATATAAAAAAAGAGATCTATATATGTTCATTTGCGTGTGTAAAGACTTTCCTACGGCGGGGGGGGGGTCCGAAAGGACACACTCCGACTGTTAACCCCCAACCGCTCCCCAGGGAGGGCAATGGGAAAGAGGGAAGGGTGCCTTGAAAGGTTTCTCTCTGTGTACTTCTAAGTTAGCGTTCACGTATGGCACGTGCCTTTAAAGGCAATTTTCTCAGAAAAACAGAAAATCGGGGGGCCGATCTGCATTTGTATTTCATATGCCTCATCTTCCTCCTCTTCAGGACCCATCCTGATCATCACTTTCAAACCCCTGAGCCTTTTCTCTTCCCTGGCGCATGACAAAGCCTGAATCCTAAGCATGCTCTTACTGTGGCTGATAGCTCTGTCAGCTGTTAATTATTCATGCTAATGGAAGGGGCTGGAGGCACAGATAATGCAAAATCAAGAGGAGTAAATCTTTCAGAGCCTCCGTCGACTCCTCTCCTGGATCCCCTGGGAACACCTTGCATACTGTAGGTATTTACTCAGCAATAAATATTGATTGATATGGATTGATATTTGTCTCTGCAATTTCACATCGCCCACATCCTCAGACGGGTAGATACACACCCCTGGGCAGTGCCTTCCCCACATCGGTACCGGCCCGGCCTTGCTTGCCCACGAGGACTAGCAAGCCCCCGTCACGAGCCACCAGTGGGCTATTCTGTTCTCGGATAAAACAGAGACGACAGGAGTCCTTGCTGTTACTTGTTTTTTTACACTAACTGATCAGTATGGCCTCTGGTGGCCCCGCCTCTCTAGTGGGTTTTCATCCAGCTTATGCTCAGCACGAACAAGCCACCCACAACCAAGATTTCACAGCCATGAAAGTGGCTACAATAAAAATAGATACCCATAACCCCAAATACTGATGAGGACGAGGAGCAACTGAAACCCATTTGCCGGTGGGAACGTAAAATGGTCCAACCACTTCGGAAAACCGGCCGTTTCTTACAATTATCCGTCTTAACCCTGTGACCCAGCAATTCCAGTCCCAGGCTCGCACCCAAGAGAAATGAAAGTAGAGGTCCACCGTAAGACTTGTACACAAACGATCATAGCAGCTTTCTTTCCGAGAGCCACAAACAAGAAGTGCCTCCAATGTGCGTCAACAGGCGAACAAGATTAAGAAGTCCTAGGACCAGCAAGAGTGCCGTGCGGTGTTGTTTAGGGTCTTGGGGAGAATTGATTGGAAAGGGGCATGAGAAATCTTTCTGGGATTATGGAAATGTTCTGCATCTTGACAAAACTCATCAAACTGAACATGTAACACGTGTATAGTTTGCTCGGGCCACAGCCTGGGGTGGGGGTGGGGGGCGGGTGCTTAAACAGCAGTAATTTGTTTTCTCGCAGTTCTGGAGCCTGGAAGTCCAAGATCAAGCTGTGGTCGGCACTGGTTTCTTCTGAGGCCTCTCTCCTTGGCCTGCGATGACTGCCTTCCCACCGTGTCCTCACCTAGCCGTCCTTCTGTCTGCTGTTGTGTGTGTCCTAATCTCCTCTTCTTATAAGGACACTGTCATATTGGATTAGGGTCCACCCGAACAACCTCATTTTGACGTGATCGCCCTTTGAAGGTACGATCTTCAAATACAGTCCCATTCTGAGATCCTGGGGGTTAGATCTTTGACATATGAATGGAGAGGGGGTATATAATTCAGCCCATAATAATAATAGTGCATTTTATCATAGGGAAGATGGTCCTCGATAAAAGAGGAATAAAACACAGGGAAGTAAAACCCCCCATATTCCTGGAAGCTGAGGAGGCTGAGAACTGGTGAACGGTGAGGATGTCTGCCATGCAGCGTTAAAGGCACAGTAAGTGAGCTACGATACCGTAAGAGCCAACATTTATTGCATGGAGACCCTTTACCTGTATCAACTGATTTAATCTTTGCAAACACACTATGAGGTATAGGCACCATTATTATCCCCATTTTATAAATGAGGAACTAAGGCCCAGCGAGCCTAAGGAATTTACTCAAGGTCACATAGCTGCAAAGTGGCCAAGCCAGGATTTGAACCCGAGCAGGTTGTGCCCAGAGCTGGCACGACCGTCACACGGCTCTGTGTCCACTGGCTGCAGAAAAGATCACTAATAGATGGGTACTTGGGAAAGCAGATGTGTCCTGAAGTCATGAGGTTCTCCTAGAGGAGGACAGAGGTACTCCAGGTTACAGACTGAAGGAGGTCCCTGGGAGAAATTAGCCGATCACTGCGTTACCTAAGTGCTTGACACATAGTAACTTTTTAATATAATTTTTTTAAGTTTCTTTATTTGTTTTTCGAGAGAGAGAGAGAGCAGGGGAGGGGCAGAGAGAGAGGGAGACAGAATCCCAAGCACGCTCTGCGCCGTCAGCACAGAGCCCGACATGGGGCCCAAACCCGCAGAACAGTGAGATCATGACCTGAGCTGAAATCAGGAGCTGGATGCTTAACTGACTGAGCCACCCAGGTGCCGCAATATTATTTTTGAGTACGCTTGACAGGTTTCTCTGCCTGCTACGTGCAGGTCTATTTCTCAAGGAATGTGGCCCCATCAATAACCAGAAAGTCCCTAAGTGTGTGTGTGTGTGTGTGTGTTAATGTTTCATTGAAGTATAACGTGCATATAGAAAAGTGCGCAAATTCCCCCTCCCACCCCCTTCCAGACATCACCCCTGCCACCAAGGGTAACCATGGCCTTACTTTTAAAGAACATGGATTGGTTTTGTCACCTTGTATCAGTTTCCCAGAGCTGCCATTACAAAATACCACAAACGGGGTGGCTTCAAACAATCGTGTCACAGTTCCGGAGGCTGGAAGTCCAAAATCAAGGGGTCGACAGAACCATGATCCCTCTGAAACCTGGACACCACTCGTACTGGATTAAGTGTCTTCCCTACTCTGATATGGCCTGCAACCACCCTATTTCCAAATAAGGTCACAAGTTGAGCTGTTGGGGGTTAGGACTCCAACGTGTATGTTTCTTCGAGGAGACACAATTCAACAACTCATAACACCATCCAGAAGGAAAATGAAGTTGTACGGCATGAAGTCTTGTGGCTGGCTTCTTATGCTTGGTGCAGCTGGCGAGATTTGTTCATGGGTATCATGTGTACTTGTCGTTAGTTCGCTCTCGTTGCTGTATTGTATTCCATTTGGTGCATATAGCATCATTTAGCTATCCATTCTACTGTTGATGCGCATTTGGGTAGTTTCCTATTTGATGCTGGTATGAATAGTGTTGCTCTGGATATTCAAGTACGTGTAGTCTGGCTAACTGACGTGTGCCTTCCTGTCGGTGTCTGTGTGGGGCTAGAATGGCTGGGTCACAGGCAGGCATATAGTCACCTCTTGTAGATACCGGCACACGGCATTCCAGAGGGATTTGACCAACCTGCCCCTCACCAGCAGTGTCTGAGAGTCCTGATTTCTCCCCCCGTTGGCACTTGGTATTGTCTTTCTTTTTCGTTTTAGCTCTTCTGATGAGTGTGCGTTGATGTCGCGCCATGTTGTTAATTTGCTTCCTTTTGTTTTTCATTCCAGCTTCACATCTCTCTTTGATCATCTTGTTTACTTCCTGGTCTCTTCATCGCCCGTTACCACAACTAGCATCTCAAAATCCCTTCCTTACAGTCAGATGTCTTGATCTACAGGGAAACCAGTGTCTTTCCCCATTTATCATCCTCTTACAGAACAATTTCTCTCGCAACACCTTTGAACAGCCTCCGAACTCATGTTGCAAAAGAATCCATGCCTGTTTGTTGATTATTTGGGTGTTTTTTAATGCCTTCAGAGCACAACTGGAACATGAAGTTGGAGGGCAAGACGCTTGCCATAACAAATTTATAGAGTCTGTAGTGCATACAAATCTACTTGTAACAAAGTAATCCCCCAACTTTGCTCTACGGCTGTCTTTCTTATTGTATGATTGTTAAATGCATTTCATGGTGCACTTATGTTAGAGTGTCAGATGGCTAATGGAGATAAAGCAATTCCTGAACAAAGAGGCTGGATATGAGGAGGCAGCCATCCCCTGCTTAAATTGCTACTACTGGCCCCTTTCCTTCCTTCTGCCCCCGCTGTCTAAAATGCAGCAAGTTTGGGGGCGCCTGGGTGGCTCAGTCGGTTAAGCGTCCGACTTCGGCTCAGGTCATGATCTCACGGTTCGTGAGTTCGAGCCCCGCGTCAGGCTCTGTGCTAACAGCTCAGAGCCTGGAGCCTGTTTCAGATTCTGTGTCTCCCTCTCTCTGACCCTCCCCCATTCATGCTCTGTCTCTCTCTGTCTCAAAAATAAATAAACGTTAAAATGCAGCAAGTTTGCATCTACTGTGGTTTTACAAGGAAGCAAAATGGTATCCTGGAAAATACAGGGCCGAGGGGAGGGTCAGTCACCTTAACTCCAAGCCCTGTCCTGCCACTTGCTGGCGATATGAGAGAGGGGCAGGGAGCTGGGCAGATGGGCATCCTTGAGGAAGCAAGTGACTCAGCAAGAGTGGAATGAGTCAGGGCCAGAGACCAGAAGCCAGTGAGGGATTGCAGTTTTTGTTTATTCTGGGCTTGTTCCCTTTTTGCCCCATCGTGTTCTGTGAAGTCTCTTGGAAGAGGCAAGTCTGTCTGGGGTACATTCGGGACTTGGGTTGGAGATATAAAGAGGAGCCACCCTCTCTGGGGCCGTGAGTTACTGTGGCCTAAGGGTCCTGGCTTCTCGGACCAGCTGCTTCTCTATCTGCAAGTGTCACCAGCTGGAAGTGATAGAGAAGGAAGGGCAATCACCTACCAATTCTCAGTTTTGAACCTGTATTGTTTCCAAAACTGGCCTCGAATAAGTCAGACTCTTGATACTTGACATTTTTTTAATGTTTATTTATTTTTGAGAAAGAGAGAGAGACAGAGAGAGACAGAGCATGAGCAGGAACAGAGATGAGGGAGAGGGAGACACAGAATCCGAAGCAGGCTCCAGGCTCCCAGCTGTCAGCGCAGAGCCCGACGCGGGGCTCGAACCTGATCATGACCTGAGCCGAAGTCAGATGCTTAACCGGCTGAGCCACCCAGGCACCCCAAGATTTGATACTTCTTGACTGTCCCAGAGCATTTGGTATGATAGAGATCGCACGGAATAGATCCTAACCTGGCCCCTTATGGACTTTTTATTAAGCATTTACCAAGAACCTTACATCTGTGAAGGGAATCTCAGAGCCATCCACACCCACCCACAGGGCTGACAAATGAGGACTGCCAAGCCTTAAGGTGAGTGAAATGAAGACTTCCCTCAATGGGCCCAACAGACCAATGCCAGACCGTGATCGTAACAGAGAGTTACACTCCTTCTGCCATTTACTTTGGCTTTAGCTTCCTGTCTGGAAACAGCTGGTCTCTGTGATTTGTTTAGGTGGGATTTCCCCAAGCATTGTGTTCTTGTATTTATCTTCCAACGGCGGGAGAATAATGGAGTCTGAGGAGAAGCTGCGTAGCAGTGACCCGTCCATGGAGGAGGGCATTGGAAGGACGGTTTGCGGGCTTGACTTGAGGTGCGGGGCCAAGAGGGAATCGCAGAGAGGTTGACTGAGGAAGAGAAGAACCAGAGAACATTTAGGCTTATCTGTGGCTTGTTTCAACTCTAAGAAATTTGGTGGCTATGCAAGGAGCATCCCTTGAAGGGAGGGAATGACTCAGGGCCATTGTCATATTGCGGCTGATAGAATAAGGTGGAGAATGAACAACTGGGTTAACTTTTCAGCCTACAAACCGAGCAGTGCCCACCTAGGGTGAGATGGTGCCAATTTTCTCACTGACGTTTTCCCGTGATTAACTCAGTGATTAGTAAGTGGACTAAGTTGTAAGAATCTACGTTTGCGTTTTCCCACATGGGAATGAGTAGAGTCATTTTCAGTTAGACACTGCTATCGAGAAGCATTTCTTTCTTTCTTTCTTTCTTTCTTTCTTTCTTTCTTTCTTTCTTTTTTTCTTTCTTTCTTTCTTTCCACCCTAAACTGGCAAGAGTTTGTTCATCCCTGTTCTACTCATCCACCATGAACAATGGTGGCCACTCTGGGCCTCTAGTATCGTTACTGGAACAACCAAGAACAACCACTTATGTTTTCTGAGTCGGTCACCAATCTAAGAGCTTGCGGTAGATGGCATGGTGGTTGCCAACTCTGCACCCCTCCACGTAGCCACGCCTTTTGCCATGTGACTTGGTGGTGCCTCCCCTCTTCACTGATAACGGAATCGGCCCTGTGACTTGCTGTGGCTAAGGAGATCCTGGCAGACGTGATGCTCACAAAGGCTTGAAATGGACCGTGCTCTCAGGCTTGCATTCTCGTGTGGTGGCTGCAGCCCCTTTATCCTGGCCTCGGAATTAAAACATGTGGAGCAGATTTGATTGCTCTCCTGTAGCAATACCTTCAAGCCCAGCTGAACCCGAAGCTTAAAGTGGACCCACTCAGCAGAGCCTAGCCTGGGTCCACTGGTCCACAGACACTGCGGACGCATAAATGTGAGACGGGCTGGTTGTTTTGTTGGTCATTGAGTTGAGGATGTGTAGTAATAGCTGAAAGTCCCAGAACTGCTGTTTTAATGTTTGTTTTATTTATTTTGAGAGAGAGAGAGTGCAAGCAGGGGTGGGGGGGCAGAGAGAGGAGGGAGGAGGGAGGGAGGGAGAGAGAAGCCCCAGCAGGCTCTGCACCACCAGCACAGAGCCCGACGGGGGGCTCAATCTCACGAGCGGCAAGATCGTGACCCGAGCTGAAGTCGAGAGTCAGACCCTCAGCTGACTAAACCACCCAGGTGCCCCAAAAGTCACAGAACTCCTTAAGCACTTTTTCCACTTAACTCAATAATGCCATACTCGGGCCCTCCTGTTATTCCCATTTGAAAGATGTGGAAACTGATTCTTAGGTTAATGAACTTACTCAGGTTCACATTGCTGAGAAATGTCAGAATGGCAGCTCAAACACAGGTGTGTGGGGTTCCAAGGCTTGTGCTGTCAGCAACTATGTTTTCTTTATCAAGTACAAACCTACAGGGTCCAGGGCAGAGAGAGAACAGATCCCTTCTTCATTTCCTATGCCACTTAAATGTCAGCCAGCTGACTTGCTGTTTCCGTATCACTGGACAACTGGAGACCCTGAGATACAAAATCTCCCCTCTTCTCCCCAGCAGATGGGTCCTGTGCTTAAGGAAACTAGAGCTTACAGTGCTGGTGACTTTTCAAAGTTTGGGGAAATTCTTTGATGATGTATTGGCTTATAGAATATTAGCCATTTACTTATGAAGAGATGGAGGGGTGAGGAGTTTATATCCCCTGGCAGTTGAAGGTCAATCGGAAGAGATGAGGAGCCTCTGGATCCTTAATCCAAATCAGTGGAAAACTATGATTTGTTTTACAATATATCCATTTCACTATGATTTTCTAGGAATTTGGGGAGTATGTAAAGCCACTTGGCTTTACTTTTATTGGCTTAGAATGTGGGCTTTGGAGACAGATGACTGAATCCAGTAACTACATGAATAAGTTACTTAACCTTTTAGTGTCTCAAGTTTTTCACCTACACAATGGAGATAATAATACTTCTGCCTTCTGATAAAATGAGGTAATGCACATAAAGTACTTACTTAACACACTATTTGGCTTTAAGATAGTTTTGGCTACGAGTGACAGAGATCCTGAGTCAAAATGGCTGAAACAATTAGGAAATGTACAATCTCACATGGTCTGGTGAAGGAGGAGAGTTCGCGGTGTGATCCAGGATATCCAGGGCTCTGGCCCTGATATATCAGCAACGCTGTGTGTGTGTTTTTTCTCAGGTTGGGCCCCGTAGATGCAAGATAGCTCCTGGCCCCAACTGGAGCAGTGGGATTGCTTGTCCGTGGCCAGTGGAAGAGAAAGAACAAACCACTCTCAAACATGAAAAAAGAAAACTTCCTTCCTTTAAATCTCATCGAGCCAACCTTCGGTTACTGTCCTCCCCCTGAATCCGTAGCAATTGCTGGAAGAGTGTTCTTTGGTAAATGGATTTAGCTTGGGTGTGCGAACCAACCCGGAGAAAAGAGGAATGGATTATGGTGATTGATCCACATGAGTCAGGATTCATCTATGTTGCTGGAGGTAGGGGCCGCCTTCTCTTAAGTTACATGGTATGGGTGGGGAAGGAGTGGTTACTTGAACAAGAGCAAGATCTTACTAGAAAAGAGGAAGAGGGGAATCGATTTGAAGACATTCAGCAGTGGGGACCACAGCAAAGTAGGCACTTGATAATTGCCAGCTTTGCTGTTCTGCTTTTGCAACCAAAAGTTGCTTTTTTTTTTTTTTTTGTCAGTCAGATTTGGTGTTTTACAATAGGGCAACTGATATCTGGCTTTTATCCACAGGCTGAAAGATAAATTTGGGAACTCTGGAGTGACAAATTATTTACATTGAAAGCTTGTCTCGCCTCTTCTTTTTTGGAAATTCATCTACCTGGAAAACATGGTTGGTCTAAACTCCATTCTTCATGTCAATGTCACCTTGAAAAGGCGAAGTTGATCATGCACAGCAACTTTTACCTCCTTGGGCCAAGCAATATTTTCCTTCAAAAATATTGTACTTCAACAGTTTTTGCACAAAACCTTGGCACTCTATGGTGGACATCTATTGTTTCTGCCCACCCACCTACCTTTCCCTTTTTTCCATGTCCTATCGGAAACCTATTCTATGTGATTTGGGTAAAGCTGACCTCATCTATACACACACACACACACACACACACACACACACACACACACAGGAGCCAGGTTGAGCAATTGGAAAACATCATCTCTTCCTTGGCTTGAATGAACAAGTTATCAAAGGAGCCACAGCTAAGTCTTTATATATAAGCCAGTGCCTGGGAAATATAGTTCATGCATTCTCTTTATTTACATCCAGAGTTGACATGGTTTCCATCAGTCACAGGTTCTGATTATCTTGATTAGTTAGCTCTGTGAACTACTGAGAGTTTCTCTAATAAAAACTGCTGTGGAAACAAAAAACTGCTCTGGGATGAATTGCGGCTCCCCAAAATACGTATGTTGAAGCTCTAACCCCTCAGTGTGATTGTATTTGGAGATAGGACTTTTAGGAGGTAATTAAGGTTAAATGAGGTCGTAAGGGTGGGATCCTAATTGAATAAGACTGATGGCATTCTAAGTGGGAGAGAAGAGATATCTCTCCATAGACACACACTGAGGAAAGACCATTTGACCACACAGTGAGGAGGCAGCCATCGGCAAGCCAAGAAGAGAGTCCTGACCAGAACCAACCATCCAGGCACCGTGATCTCAGACTTCCGGCCTCCAGGTCTGTGAGGAAGAAATTTTTGATGTTTAAGCCACCCGGCCTGGTACTTCATTATAGCAGCCTGAGCAAACGGAGACAAATATCATTTTCCTTCTTCGGTATCAATGTCTATTCCTTGCCAAGCAAATAAGTCCTCATTTTGGAGTGGCAAAGCCGCTGGTGAAATTGTCACTCCCTGTATCTTCAGATACAGGCAATATGCCTACGCACACCAACTACTGGGCTTAGTGGGAAAATACCAGGATGTTGTAGTGTAGGGGCAACTTTTTGTGGCTTTCCCCGAGGTCTTACAAGAAAGCCTATTCTATCTGGAAGCCAAAAAAGGAGGAGCCTATATCTCTGGCTAAAAAGCATGATCCAGAGCCTTGGTAGAAGTGAAAAAAGTCCTATTTTATGCTCCACACTAAAGTTAGAGCTCACTAAGGCAAGGAGGAGGGAAGCACAGTGGGGGATAAAATTGGTCCCAGGAAGAGATCTGCAGAAAATGGGAAAGTCTTGGCTCCTTCCAAATATCTCCAGATGAGTACTCTTTGCCTGACAAAGGTAATAATTATCCTCGGTGTAATGAGTCATTCACTCAAATTGAATGGAAGCTTTGAACTTGGAAGCAAGGGGCAGATTAACTGGGCTTCATAACCAGGCTGCTGTTTTTATTGCTGAAATGCTGAGGCCCAAATGGAAGCTGTTAGATTAAGAATGAGGGGTTACCTGCTCGCACACTGAGACTAATTATGAAACAAGAGGTGCCACAGGGCTGGGGTTCGGGTTCAAGCACCATAACTCATCAAGGCTTTCGGCTTTGATTAGGGTCACCACTAGGTTTGTGGGGGCACCCCCTCAAGGCACGTTTTGGAGGGGGAATGGGGGCGAGCAATAGGTACAGGTTAATGTTTTAAATGTGCTACAAAGTTCGGGGGCTCGTGCCAGGTGTAGTGATTTATTGGTGAAGATTTAGGACGATGAGTAGAGAAGAGACGCTTAGGCATTTATTCACTGTCCAATCAGTGCCTATAAAGATTCTTCCGGGTGTCCCGGCGTCATCTCTTCCTGTTTCTGATCCAGGAACCATTCTTTGCGTTCTTGGTTGCCGAATGTGTCACTCCTGGGTAATTTCGTATCTCTTGCTACAAGAAAAAGGTAGCACTACTGTTATTACAACAGCGGGGCTCTCCGGAACCTGTTTGTATGGAATCATGCAGATCTTCTTGCCTTTTCAGTTCCCTCATACCACTTACTCCATCTATGCAAAGCTGGTTATGGTGCCCAGGATGCTGCGTCACCCACAGTGCCGCCAGGAACGCTGGCTTCCAGTGACTCTCCCAAAGGTCACTGCTGTGTTTCATTGATGACCGTCACAAATGCAAGTCTTACTGAGTATGCAAGAAAATGCAAATGATAAGCCCTTGTCTGGTCATGTTAAACTTACTGTTTAGAATTATACGGCTTACACAAGAGACTCTTAAATACAGAGAACAAACTGAGGGTGGGTGGGGGGGTGAGGGAGGGGGAAAGTGGGTGATGGGCATGGAGGAGGGCACTTGTTGGGATGAGCACTGGGTGTTGTAGGTAAGCCAATGCAACAATAAATTATATTCATAAAAAAAGAGAACTGTATGGTTTAAACGCCGAACAGCACATCTTCCATCTGTATTTTCCCTTGATCTCTTTAGGCCGTCATCATTGCATTTCTAGAATACAATCTCTTTTGACGTTGGCCTCACCCCTGCTTTTCACACCTCATGGCCAGTGGGGAGGATAGGTGAGAGGCCCACAGGCAGATGGAGAAGAAGTCTCATTCGTGCAAGAGATGTCCGTCCCTTATCCTGCGTGGCTCGAGGACAGCCCAGGAGAGCATGGCGTTTCATCGATTGAAGGTAAGAGTGGACCTAGATCAGAAAGATCTGTTGACATTGCAGAGTACCAGTCTAGGGAGCCCTTGGAGGAGATGGGCACGCATACTCCTGGAGGACTAGGGATGGAGCCTGAAGCAGAGGTGGGTGATCACCCTGGGCGCCAGCAGCAGGAGGCACACAGCGCGATGGTGCCGTAGCCAGGACAAGGATACATTGTAGCTGACACATGGCTGGCACCCATGGCTCAAACTTAAGGGTAAGCCATGGACTGTTGGTATCCCAGAGCCCCGAACTCACCCTGTATTCTGTGTAAATGGGAGACACCAAAATCAACGGTGCCAGCGCCACACTTACGGCCCAGTCTTTGCGATTCTGCAAGAGGGATACTGCACCTGCAGAGAGGATCTGCTCCCCAGACTGCCCTTCTGGAACCGGCCCTAAGACAATGCCATATGACAGAGCCTCAGGGTTCCTCAGAGCATCTGATCAGTCCCTCCCCGGGGGTTGGGAGGGGTGTAGATGGTTGCAGAGTGCCCCGAAGGGGATAAACAGAGATGCAAGCTCATGCAGGCCTTGGTCTGGGCTCAGGCGGCCTCATCCAGACAGATGCTGCTGCCAGCCCTGGAGGGTGGGTCCTAGTCACTGTTAGAGGACATAGAAAATGTTCGAGTAGCTGCTTCCAGTGACCAGGACCCATGCAGACCCAGGGTGGTAAGATGAGAGGCGGTGCCCAGATAGTATTCTGGACCAGTTCAAGCATTGGAGGGGAGGAGTTAGAAAACTTCAGGGAGGGGCACCTGGGTGGCTCAGTCGGTTAAGCGGCCGACTTCAGCTCAGGTCATGATCTCGCGGTCCGTAAGTTCGAGCCCTGCATCAGGCTCTGTGCTGACAGCTCAGAGCCCGGAGCCTGTTTCAGATTCTGTGTTGCCTTCTCTCTGACCCTCCCCCATTCATGCTGTGTCTCTCTCTGTCTCAAAAATAAATAAACGTTAAAAAAAATTGATAAAGAAAACAAAAGAAAAAAAAGAAAATTTCAGGGAAAGGACTTCAAAGCTGAGGTCCCTTGAAGCACTAAGATCAGAGTAGAGGTCCTGCTTGCCCACATCTAAGGCCCACACTGGCTTTGATGACTAACCAGTTGTCTTGTTGAGAAATCCGATGGCTGGTCATTAATCAAGAGTTTTAATGACGCTGCTTTGCCAGAGTACCCGCCCCGGGTTTGCGAAGCAGGAGCGTATGATTGTTTAGTTCCCAGGCAATCCCAGGCCCCTATAACTGTTCTGACAGGTGTTGAGCTGCCAAGTGGGCATGTCCTCCAGAACTGAATTGTTTCATATGCCCTCCTTAGGGAAGTCCATGGAAGACAATGGTCAAATGTGTTCTCGCAGGGCTCACAACTCTGAGCCACGGTCTCACTTCCCGGAGCATGGACTTCTGCCGCCCATCTCCAAAAGGATATCTAACATGGGCTATGGTCCTCGTATGTTGTTCCCTCCTCTCCTCTTCCCAAAGAGAAGGAGCTTTTCTTGTGATTTTCTTGTTTGCCTTTAGAACTGATTATGGGGTACATTGTGGGTGGTTACATTTACCATTTAGATGTGGGGTTCTTGCCCTGGGGTCTATCAATGTAAAGGGACTGTGAACTTGAGTGAGAAAAAGTCATGTTTATTTTCAGTAGTCTTTAACTAAAGTTTAGCATTTCCTTCCGATATCATTGCGGGCAACAGGCCACGATAGTATTAGTACTTGTCACCAATGGATTGTAGATTTTTTTTTTTTTATCATGTGATGATTGTGGTAGATTCTCAAAATGTCATTCATGGATGTCACTTTTGAAATTGTGCTAGTTATTGGACCCAATATATATAGTTATTGGAACTATAATGTTTTGCTCAATACACTTCAGTATGATTCTGAGGGGTTTGTAGATTCCTGAGGTGTCCATGGTGTGAAAAAAGTTGAAGAGAAAGGTTCAGATGGAGGTGAGCAGCCTATGAAGAGCTACATCCAGATCTGTCTTGAGGAACAGAAACCCAAGACTTGGATTTGAACTGAGTATCCAGAAAAGACCTTGGTTTCTCTTTCTGAGGAGAAATGAGTGGATGTCTGTTGTAGGGGAGATTGATGCATTCAATGGTGTAAGGACATTTTTGGCAAAGTGTATGTATTCTTGGCTGCCAAGGGGTGGAGTGTAGTGGGAATATGTTAGTCCTACTTACCAAGACTCTTTTCCTCTTTCTACTGGAAATGGAATCCCCATTTCCTTTGGGGAACTAAAACTTAGTTGTGTCTAAACCCACCCTACTCTTCCCCTCCAACCCCTGCCCTGGGGGTGTGCATGTGAGCTAGGCTTGCCTAGTCACAGTGTTCCATCCTGTTGGCCACAGGGATTGGTTTAGAGCAGGACACGTGTCCCAAAACAGACCAATCAGAGTCTTCCCTGAGATACTTCTGCTGAAAACATCTGGGTCACTTTTTGAGATTATGAGTTGCAAGGATGGAAAAACTAGAGCTGCTTGAAGCAATCTTTCCCAGCTCAGGCACAAAGGTATTGTCAGTGGGAGGGAATGAGGCCAACAAATAAAAAGCAAGGACAAAGAAAGTGGTCAGAGAGAGACAAGTAAGTTCAGTTCAGTTCGGTTCCTTGAACTAATAAATCTCCCTTGGTTTGTTTCTTCCTGGTTGAAAATGGATCTCTGTCATTTATAAGCAGAAGATTCCTGACTCATGTGTTGAAGAAGGGAGGGAGGGAGAGAGAGAGAAAGAGAGACAGAGAGAGAGAATGTGTGTGTATGTGTTATCCCAGCAAGTGTTGAGAATGATTGAGGATTGCACTCCTATGTAATGGGTAGTAAGGTGTCTATTGTTTTTGTTTTTCTTTCTTTTTCTTTCTTTTCTTCCTTTCTTTCTTTCTTTCTTTCTTTCTTTCTTTCTTTCTTTCTTTCTTTTTTAATTTTTAAAAATGTTTATTTTTGAGAGAGAGAGAGCACGAGTCAGGGAGGGGCAGAGAGAGAGGGAGACACAGAATCCGAGGCAGGCTCCAGGCTCCGAGCTGTCAGCCCAGAGCCCCATATGGGGCTCGAACCCACGAGCTGTGAGAGCATGACCTGAGCTGAAGTCGGACGCTCCACCGACTGAGCCACCCAGGCGCCCTTCTTTTTGTTTTTATTGATTAAGAAATGACACAGTGATTATATAATCCTCCCGTGGTCACGTGGATAGAAAGTGACAAAGCCAGGAAAATAGGATTTGATCTATTTTATCCCCAAGCCCACATTCTATATGAACTCAAGTAGGACAATGAGATAAGAAATCCATCCTTTAGCACTTGGATTCCTCAAACTTTCCTGGTGTTTTGCTTGGTGCATGAGAGGTGAGTGCACAGTGGATGCCTTCACCATCTCAATCCCCTTCTTCCCTTCTGACTTTCTCCCTCTAACCTAGTGCTGACAGCCTGATCTTACAGCATCGTGCTGTCTTACGTCTAAGGGCTTTGGAAGCCTAGGCTCTGTGATGTTTATGGCCACCCTTTCAAAAATTAAAATGTTTTTCTCTATTTATTTGCTCTATCATTTCTTCTTTGGGTCAATAAATGCTGCTAGTTGAAATGGAGGGTTCCTTTGAGAACCTGGGGCTTTCTTTATTTTATTGTTCATTCCTTCTGTCTTCCCTTCCTTCCTTCCTTCCTTCCTTCCTCCATTTCAAGCTGTGTCCTTATTTATTTTTTTCATTATGTTTCATCAGATATCTCTGTGTCTTTGCCGTGGGAGCAAGTTATTGAGATACCACATACGTTTCCCACCCCCGCCTTCGTTGCGACGTTAAGGAAACCCGTGGTGGGGGTGACAGATGTGATACCACGGTGAGTCTGGAGAGGAGGGGTTGCACTGGCCTGAGACTGCCTGAGGGCAGATTGTGGTCCGGAGATGGTGAGTCTGGTCCTGCCTCCGTCCCGGGAAGCATCGCAAGTATCAGATAAGTCCTTTCCGTTATGAGGAGTCCTAATTAATGCATGTGCTGATTTGTTCTTCCCTGCTGAGGCCTGCAGATTAATGCTTACTGGGTGCTACATGTGTTACCTCTTATGTATCTTTAATAAAAATAACACTGGCTACCATTGACAGTGGCCTTACGGTGTTTGGGGGCCTATGCCAAGCCCTTTGCATTCGTTCTCTCGTCCCCCTTCCCACCACCCGATGACACAACTCTTGGGCATCATTCCTCTTGCCGCATGGAGGAAGGAGCTGAGGCTCAAAGAATTTCAGTAAATTTCTCAAGGTCACACTGCTAGAAAGAGGCAGGGCGGGTTTCACACCAAGGCTTGTTTGATTTCATAGCACTTAACCACTTGCCACTGTGCTGTTATGTTTTAATGTTAAGGGGAAGTGAGAAATGTAATAATAGAACTTTGGCAAGGTGGCAATAAAAATGAGGTAGGGCTGTTCATCCCTCTTACAACTGCCCTTCTCCCGATCCCCTTGTCTTTACGTGCCGGAGGTGCTCGGAATACTGATGGGGCGGGGGGAGCACGGAGGGCGTGAGTGAGGAGCCAGCAGGCTCCTGGATCCAAGGTGGACCTAGTCAAGCAGCAAGTGCTATTTCCGCTCCAGGGTCCGCCAGGTAACTATCAGAGAGGGGACAGGGAAAGACGATGAATAGATGCCTACCAGCTCTGTGACCTTGGGCAACTTACTTAACCTCTCTGGGCTTGCTTCTGGTTTGTACCGCAGGAAGGTTAGGCCATGTGTGGGGCTTGGTCAGGCAGTCTATAACACCCTGGTGTGAAGCAGGGCAATCAGAGAAGGCCGTCCTGGATGACACGGGTTTAGGAAGTTTCGGCGCCTGCCAGCCCCACCCTTGGTTGCTCACCCTTCCAACGTTGTGTCTGTTGCTCTCCAGCTTGCTTGCTTGCTTGCTTGCTTTCTTTCTTTCTTTTAATTTTTTAATGTTTATTTATTTTTGAGAGAGAGACAGAGCAGGAGCAGAGGAGGGGCAGAGAGGGACACATAGAATCCGAAGCAGGCTCCGGGCTCTGAGCTGTCAGCACAGACCCTGACAGGCTGCACAGAGCCCGACATGGGGCTCCACCTCATGAACCGTGAGATCATGACCTGAGCCAAAGTCGGACGCTTGCCCGACTGAGCCACCCAGGGGCGCCTCCCCCCCCCCCCCAGCTTTCTGATGCTGCCTGGTGTCACCACGTGGTTCCTCTTAACCCTTGGTAATCAGCTCCCCACTGCATCTCGCGCTTAGCTCCAGCACGATGGTGAGAAGCTTGGGCTCAGGAGTCAGATTGCCTGACCTCCTCACTCCTCCCCATTCCGTGCCTTAGTTTCCTCAGCTGTAAAACGGCAGCAATAATGCTGCTTTTCTGGTGGGCTTGTCTGAGGACTGAAGGTCACCTTCGTGTCAAGTGCTCAGTCTGCTTCCCTTGGTGCCAGGCCCACGGATCTACTCCTTCGATGCTAGCAATGACAAGCAGTAATTAACCAGATCGGCAAACGCTCGCTGAGTACCCTCGCTGAGTACCTCGTAAGAGCAAGCCCCATAGGTGAGTGCTGTGGGGTAACAGAGCAGCACAGCCATGGCCCCTCATCCCAGAGTTCTGGGTATGCTCACCAGCTGTGGAGGCAGAGACCGCGTCTGGGGTACGAGATGCCTGTTGAAAGTAAGATTGTACAGAGCAAGAACCAGAACTGTGATGCGGGCCCGGTGAAACTTCAGCCAACCCAGCAGGGAGCTCTATCTAGAACAAGGGTTGTCCCTAAGATGGTCCCATGTTGGACCCAAGTGGCCAGGCCTTCATAGCCCTCCCTCGCCCGCTCACCACACGTGGGCCACCCCAGAAAGGGCGTGACCTTGGATGAGGTAGCTCTCGGCAGTTCAGACAGACGCTGAAAGGCTGGCCCCTGGGGTTGGACGATGAGTCTTCCTTTGGAAGGGGTTCTGGATAGTACTATGGAGCGTCCACCACTCGAGGAGTTGATAAATGACCGAGGGCATGGATAGAGGACCAACACGGACAACAGACCGTCCAGGGAGAAGTTCCCAGAGATTGGCCAAACCAAAGAAAGCCTTGCTGTAGGGAGAACTCAGGTTCTTGTAGAGCACTAGTGGAGAAGTAGGGCATCTGTGCCCATGCTGCATTGGAGGGGGCACAGTGAAGGCCTATATGGGGAAGTTAAGCCCTAGGCCAGAAACCTGTGAAGGTTCATTGGGAGCCTGGCAGAAGAAAAGGCCAAGGCAAATGGGCCTGCTCATATCCTGCCTAACATAAGGGACATGGATGGGTGTCAGCTGTGGGGTACGCTGGGGAGCTTGGGTAAAGACCCAATTAAACAGTTGTTATGAGGGAGAATCCAAAAACATTCTGTGGTCCCCGTAATATAGCTGTAAGTAGAAGAGAGGCCAAGTTCTAAAATCAGAAAGAAGATATCTCACTTTCTACCCAGGGTGTCTCATTATCTGCCTACCACGCCATTGTCTCTTGTCTGTTGCCTTTTACATCGTGATCTTAATCACCGTGATGATCTCAGCACATTAACGTGGGCTGTTCTCAGTGAATGCGCTCGGTGGAAAGAGGGGACGGTGGTTTCCCATCTTGACCCTCTTAGAACTGTGGAGATATGGGCCAGAGGCATGTTGGGAAGGGCTTTGAATACCCAGACCAGACAAGCAAGGTGGATTTACTGTGGCAGGAATCGAGGAGTTGCTGAAGACTTGGAGATCCGGAGAGTGCTAAAGAGATTAGACCAGTACTTTAGCAGGATGCATTTGCTAGCAGTGTTCTAGATATTCCAGAACAATGGGAGACAGGAGGTGGACACATAATGCCCTCAGGTTTATTGTCTTAGTCCAGGTGAACGCAGGGGGCCTGATCTGAGGGGTGGGGTAGGAGTAGGGAAAAGGATTGGGTCAGAGAGACACTGCAAGGCCCCCACGTTTCTGAACTTGGTGACAAGAACGGTGGTTCCCTTTAATAGCAATAGGGGGTCTGCAGGAGGATCTGGTTGAGGGGCAAGGGAGCTAGAGAGAGAGAGAGGGTGAGCGTTTCTCTTGGTTATGAGATACTAATGGGAGGTCAACAGGATTTTTAAAAAATTAATGTATTTATTTGACAGAGAGAGAGAGAGAGAGAGAGTACACACGGGTGCACACGCGTGCATGCGCACGTGAGTTGGGGGGAGGGACAGAGAGAGACAGAGAGAGAGAATCTTAAGCAGACTCCACATCCAGCTCAGAGCCTGATGCAGGGCTCGATCTGACGACTGGGAGATCATGACCCGAGCTGAAATCAAGAGTCGGATACTCAACCAGCCGAGCCACCCGGGCGCCCCCACGACAGGACTTTTCATGCACAGCCCATGTCCAGCTGCCCGGAAGCTGATCCCAAGGCAAGGATTTGTGTGTGAGCAGTTCAGCCAGGAGGGAGGCCCTTCCAGAGGAGACCTGCAGTGATAGGGGGGAGGCGGCAAAGGGAAGAAAAAGAGGAGCCACGCAGGGCATGTCTTTGCCCGGCCTCACCCGTACGACAGCTCTGGAGGGTGACCGCTTCTGAGTCCGCATGGCTAGGGGACCTAGATTTTCACACCCCTGTCCCCATCGGCCAGTGACTCAGAGCCACAGTGGGGGGTGGGGGGGTAGTCACCTCCCAGGCGCTGCCAGTTCCCTGCACCGGTGTGGCCCGAGGACTGACCTCCCAAAGCGAAGCTTAGGTGCTGGTGGAGCGTGTGAGGTGAAAGCAGGAGCAGAGTACATGCGCCAAGCGTCAAAAGGGATCCCGGGGCACCCGGGTGGGGCCGCCACCCTGTCTGCTGTCACGGGGAGCGCCGCCTTGAGAAGGAACGGTGGCTTGCCAGCGACTCTTCTGGCCGGGCTGATCGTCCTCCTCCCCGCCATCTGCTGCTTCCAGGAACAGTGTGGAATCCTCGGCCGGGCGTCTGTTGCAGACTGCACCTCACGTTCACCTTTTTCCACAGAAGACGGGAGGCCAGAGAGCGCATTTCCTTGACGCTCTGGCTTGGGGGCAGGCAGCCGTCCAGCCCCGCGGAGGGCTCTGAGTTCCAGCTTGGTATCCATCCCAATGCCACGGCTTCTGAGCCCGCCGCCAGACAGCCCTCTCTAAGGCGGTCACTTGTCAGCAGCGGGGCCACCGGCCTCGACCCAGTGGCGGAAGCTCCCGGCCCATCAGGACTTGCCCGAAGACTCCAGAAACCGGAGGACACAGGTGCCACCGTCACGTGTGAATTGCGTGGGCCGGAGGAACACTGAGCTTGAATCGCAAAGTGAATTAAGCCAGGCCCCTGGGGATGGGAGAGGGGAGGGATGCGGCCTCCTTCCTCGCAAGGAAAGAAATAACAATGAAAGCGAGGGAGTACAGAGCAAGACCAAAGAGCCTCCTTGTCACACCCTCCTGGGTTCAGGCCTGGCGTGGTGTGCCAGGCGCAGGCCGGGGCCCCTGAGAGGTGAACCCTGAAACAAAGGGGCTGGTGAGGATTCCTCTTTCCCCCGTGGCTGCCTTCTGTTCTCAGGGGGCCATGTGGGGGCCATGCCAGTTGTTCAATAGTCCGCGGCTCGTCCCTGCTTCTATCCGCCCCTTCTGCCACCCCTGTGGCCCCCTCTGCTGTGCTGTCAGCAACCCCTGGGCGCGTCACCCTGAGGGAGCGAGGGAGGCAGGCCTGGCTTTGCCCTCAGCTTCCCAGCAGCCAACAAGAAAACACTAGATGGGTGGGAGTCCGCGGTCTTCGCCCAGAAGCCTCGCCTCCACGTCTCTGTCCCCCTTCCTGCCCGAGAGCCGTGCACCAGGTGCCCCGCAGCCGCCCCTCTGTGGGGCTAGCCCCGCGCTGTCGCGAAGGTGGTGCCTTCTCCCCGTGTGGACTGCGCTGCCGTCTCGGAACCCCCACTTACCCAGGTTTTCTCAGGTTTGGCATTCTTCCAATCCCACAGGAATTCAGCTGATAAATGAATTCATACTCAAAGGTTATTGACTTAATTTGTCACCCCCATCCAGGAGCTATTTGCACTGAAAAGAGATCCACCAGGGAGAAGGCCATGTTTCACTGCAAAGAATGCCTTTCCAAGGGGCGGTTGCCGGCGGGGGGGGGGGGGGCGGGCGGTTCAGGCGCTGTGGCCTTCGGGCAGCCCCTGTCACCTCTGAGGTGACACAGGAACTTTTGGCTGCAGGCATTTCCCAATTTTAGTGTGTCCTGGGCCCTGGAGATTGGATTGAGTGGGCCTGAGCGGGGCCCAGGAGTCTGCATTTTAATCTGCTCTCTACTTTCCGACGGAAGTGGTCCGTGGACCGATTTTTGAAAAATGCTTGGGTATGAGTCTGCTCCCGCCGCCACAGACTCTCCGTGGCTGAAACAGCAGGAATTTATTCTGTTCTGTTTGTTCAGCTCTAGAGGCTGGGAATCCAAGATCAAAGCATGGGCAGGTTTGATGTTTCCTGAGGCCTCTGTCCTCTGCTTGGAGATGACTGTGTCTCTCCCTGTCCTCACGTGCCATGTCTCTGTGTGTCCCCATGTCTCGTTCTTATAAGGACACCAGTGAGATTGGATTAAGCCCACCCTAAGGGCCTCATTTTATCTTAATCACCTCTTGAAAATTTTTTTAAAGTTTATTTATTTACTTTGAGAGAGAGAGAGAGCACAGAGAGAGGGAGAGAGAATCCCAAGCAGGCTCCGTACCATCAGCACAGAGCCTGAAGTGGGGCTTGAACCCCCAAACTGCAAGATCATGACCTGAACTGAAATCAAGCGTCAGATGCTTAATGGACTGAGCCACCCAGGCACCCCCTTAATCACCTCGTGAAGGGCCCCTTCTCCAGAGGTCCTGGTGGTTAGGGCATCAATATACAGATTTGGGGGAGGGATACAATCGGCCCGTCGTGGGCACGTAGAAACAACAAAAACGAAGGCAGTTTTGAAGTGGTTACCAAGTTCCCTCATCTTTTCAGTAACTGCAAGAGAGGATATACCCAGGTTTAAAGAGATTATGCAGAAAGCACTGGCCATTGGCCGCGGTGCCGGAGGCTGCCGGGCCTCGGACAGCGACCCCCGTCAGCACTGCTGGCCCCTGTTTGGGCAGGCACCTTGGCTCACCCTCTCTCTACGTTGCCTTTCCTGTTGTTATTCCTCCTAGGTTTAGAAACAGCCTTTCTTCTTTCAGCATCACGGGAGAGAAGTCTTTGGCGCTGGCACCAGCGTGGCCGCCCAAGGCAGCCCTTGCTTCTGCCTCCGAGGGTGTTTCTTTCTCCAGAAAGAAGCTAGGACCCTTCACCCTCCCCATTCATCAACACCACGGGTAATCTAATTACAGCCTTGTCTTAAAAGAGTGACTCATTTACAATTGAGACTTCTTCCTTATGAAAATGTAACATCTTGAACTATGTTTTTATGGTCCCCTTTTTTCAAAAATAAAAAAGGAAATTAATTAATTTCCTTGCACACGGGAAAAACTCATGAGGTCTTGCCGGTCGTGCGAGGAAAAGATTCTCTCTCTCTCTCTTTCTCTTTCTCTCTCTCTCTCTCTCTCTCGGCCTCCCGCTGTGTGACAGTGAAATGCTAAAATGATTTTGGCAGGAGAATATTCTCAAAGGCTGTTTTTATTTCAGCAGCAGAAGAGTATCTCAGAACGCAGGCTGCACCTCTGCCCTCTGGGGCTGTTTCTAATTGCACGAGGTGAGCTGCAGAAATCCTTCCCCCAGCCGGGTGGGGAGAAAGCGGCAAGAAACCTAAGAAAGATAATCGTGTCTGCCACACTCAGTGCTCACCACTTAAAGGAATTAACTTGTTGGAACAAAATATTTCTATGGGTGCAGAAAACTATGCATTAGAATAATGAGGCTGACCCCTTCCTTCCGCTTTGCAATCACTGGGGTTTGTTGCTTGTCTCTAATCACAACATGCTATGTTCCTCCTTGCTCACACCTCTGTCTGCGAGACTGGCTGCGAATACTTTAGATTATCACCTTCTCATTTTCAGTGTGAAATAATTGCCCAAGGATGGAAACTGACAAACAAGAATGTGGATTTCGGAAAGCAGCCCACTCCTTTCTTAGGATACCATTCTGTGTCATCACCCTCTCCCATCGTCACGCCCACCCCTTTAGAAGCCAAGTTGTGCTTTTGGAGACCTGGATTGATCTGAAATACGGAAGACGGTGAGGGTACTGATATGTTTAATTAAAAACCTATTGGACGCTGTGGCGTACGGGTATGGAGTTCTGGAGGTAAGCCTTGTGGGTCACTCTCGGTGCTGCCGCTTACTGGCTGTGTGGCCTTGGGCAAATTGTCTAACCTCTCTGAGCCTCAGTATTTTCACCTATAAAAATGAGAAAATAATAACAGTGCCTTACGGGATGGCGAGGGCGGAAAGAGTTAGCACGTGTAAAGTGCTCAGGACCATGATCAACATACAGCAAACACTCAACAGATGCCAGCTATTCTCTTTACGCCCTGGGAAAAGAAAGAGTGGATGCCTTCTTTCTCTCCTTTGGAAATGTTTAGTAAGCACTGTGCCTGGGGATCAGGAAAAGTAATCTAGGTCCCTGTCCTCAAGGAGCTCCTAGTTTTGTGCATGTGCCAAATGTGTACACAACTTACTGTAATACTGTATAAGACGAATTTGAATAAATGCCGAGTAAGGATAATAGAACCGTCGTATGGGGGCATAAGAGGAGAAGCGCTTAATTGGACTAGAGGATCATGGATGGCATCATGAAGGAAGTGACATTTGAGCTGGACCTTGCTAGGATAAAAGGTCTCTGTAAGTAGAGAACAAAAGAAAGACGCCCCAGGGGGAGTACAAGACCCCTTCAGAGAAAGGCAAGGGTGCCTGTGAAATTGAGACAATGGAATGGAGGGGACCTGGGGCCGGAGAGGGAGTCGGAGCCTTCATCTATCCTGCAGCAACCTGGCATCCTGATTTTTTTTTTTTTTTCCAGGTGAAAGAACTGGAAATAATATTGCGGCGTGAAGTTTTCCCCATATTTTTTCCTGTGGAAGAGTTTGGGAAAAAACCGTAATGACGAGCAAAGTCCTACAGTTACCAACTCTTATTGAGCCGCAAGACCCCCCCCCCCAATTCTGTCCATACGGGTCACTGATTACACCCAGAGAAATCTTTGTAGTCGCCACAAAAGTGCAGCTACCTCTGGGGTACGGTGCAGCCGTTATTTAACTGTCACGTAACGTGACGACCGAGTGTCCTATTAGAGCTAAAATTTAATTGTGAAGACGGGTACCATATTTAACCGCAATCCTGGGGGGCATGTGGGTTGACAGGCTGTAATTACCAAAACTGGAACCTGGCCAGGGCACACCTACTCTTTGCCAAAAGAGCTATGGGGGGGGGGGGGGGGTTTCAAGGACCGCAGGCCCACTGAAGCTGCGGGTTCTGCAGGGTAGGGAATCGGCACTTGCGACCCCACGGCGCCCCCTAACAGAGCTCAGGGCAAGCTCAGGAGCTCCGGGCAGCAGGCCCCTTCTGACCCTCCACACTTTGCCGCCTACCCCCAAGCCCTTCCCTGCCTCCGCCTGGCTCCAGTCCATCCTGGGTTATCAGAAAGTTTCCACTTACGGTTGCGTGGCTGTGGGTCCTGCAGTCAGGTTTGCGCTGGGTCTTATCTGTGCCTGTCTGTCTGTCTGTTTGGCCCTCTCTGGGTGTCTCTCCCCAGGTCCTGCTGTTTCTCTCTTATCATGATGGAAGGGCTTGTGCTGATAAAACAATCACCCACCAGAGCACAGTGGTTCTGATGGCCAGCTGCTGTTTCTACACAGAGATCAATTAGAGACATCTTTTTGCTGGGGCAGTGGGCTGGTCAGGCCAGTTTACTAAAAAATCCCATTAGGAGTCTGACTGTGAAATGCATTATATTTTGGCTTTCCAATGCAGTTACTACCAGAAAAAATACAAAGTGGGCCAAGAAGAGGTGGAAATGTGGCTTGCTGATGTCACTGTAGGGTTAAAAGGGAGAAAGTTCTGGGCTGCGAGCAGCCGTGTGAATAAATGTGGTCTTAATTTAAGGTTATGGATTTTTTAAAAAGCCTTGCTTTTTGTCTTCAGAAGTCTTGGCATTCATATCAGTTAAAAAATAATTTAGACAGAAAATAAATGTTGGAGCAAACTCAAATTATTATGTGCATTTTAAATAAACCTGTGTTTTCAGCTGCAGACCTAGCATATGAATAATAACATTAATAGTGATCACCATCATTTGTCAACTGATGATCTTTTCCCTCAGACCTTCCAGGCCCTTGGTTCCTGGCTCTGCTCTTCAACTGAGTCCAAGGCCTGTCCTTCCTGAGGGGGGGCTCATGATAACAGCCCCCTGCTCCCTCTGCAGAGTGGAAAGGTATAAAAGCCCGGGGTTCTGGTCCCAGCTCTGCCCTAATTAGCTGTGTGAACGTGGGCAAGTTGCTTCATACCTCTGGCCAGTTGTCAAAGGATGGAACGATCTCTAAGGATGAACGGTGGAGCCCATAATGTGCAAAATCAAAAAGCAATACAGGAGTGTCACCTGGGAAAAATTTTTCCCCTTTCTTAAAGATGAAAGTTCTGAAAAAAAGGAACAGATTCAAACAGCTACTTCAACAGAGGAATTATTGAACAGGGCACGGGAGGAAGTTAGATTAAGACTAATTTTTTAAAAACGTGCGGGGCGGTTTTCTACTTAGTTTCCAAGAGCACACACACATACATACACACATAGGTACCCTTTGGTCAAAGGCAAAGCCACGTAAAACGCTCACTTTTCTCCCTCTCTGGAAACAACAACAACATCAGGATATTATGTTCTGTCTAATTCTTGTAGTTGTGTAAAACTGTCCAGATACTATCAGCAGAACGGTAATATGCAAGGTTGAACCATATGAAATTTGTCATTTCTAGAGGCCAAAAAGAGTTGAATATAAGAAATTTCTTATGATTCAAACTAATATTATATATGTGTATCAATATACATATTTATATGTAGGGTATATATATACTACACATCAAAAGGTATATATATATTATTATGTTTATATACAGTTATATATATATTATATATATATTATTATTATATATTTATTATATATATATATTATTTATATATATTATTACATATCAAAAGGTATATATGTGTATAATACATAAACCATTATAAATTATATAAGGGGCGCCTGGGTGGCTCAGTCGGTTTGGCATCTGACTCGTGATTTTGGCTCAGGTCATGATCTCATGGTTCGTAGGATCAAGCCCTGCGTGGGGCTCTGCGCTGACAATGGAGCCTGCTCGGGACTCTCTCTCTCTCCCTTTCTCTCTGCCCCTCCCCCCTCTTAAAAATAAATAAGTAAACATTAAAAAATAAAATAAATTATGTAATAATAATGTAGTCTAGAGAAGAGTGATTCTTCTATATTCTTATTTTTCTAGCAAATACTTTCCCAGCCAAAGACTGGTACATTCTTCATATCCCTACCCCTAACACAGAAGGGGATGACCTAAGACTTATTAACAAAACACGCTTTGGCATCCCACGCTACATTTCTAAACATGGGCTCAGACCCCGATTTGGTCCTATAAGAATATAATCAGAAGTTGACATGTGGAAAGGTCACTTAGAGGCACTAGCAGGGATGTTGGCTCCCGGCAAAGGCAAAGGGGGCCCTGGGCACCTGGGGAGAGTGATCCCAGTGGAGCTGGGTCCAGAAGGACCTCTCTCTACACAGCTTTACTCAGACATCTGAGGTCATAATACATATCCCTGGGGAGAGATGTGCTTTAGCAGAGTTTATTGGCAATTAATTTTTATTGGTGATTTAAAAAATTCAAAATACAAGTATTATTATACCCAATAATGATTTCAGGGAAAGCCAATGTGATAGAATGTTCCAGGATATTTTCAAAAGAAAAAGATGAGGCTACTAGGAGTAGGGAAGCTTCCTGGAATAAAGCGAGTGAATTCCAAAATGAATAATGAAATAATGATTCCAGAGAGAAACGATCACATTTTTCAGTGATGAAAAATTTCACTTCCTTATTTTAGGTACTCATGTCTTTATTTGTTGTTTCTTCCACTTCCATAAAACAGCCGGAATAACCAGACCAAGTGCTCCCTAAAAGGTATTTTTCAATGGAGATAACTGTAAATTTTCATTGTGAAAAAAAATCAAGAAATTATGGAAAAGTATAAAGGAACAAAATAAAAATCACCTGTAATCTCATCATTCACAAAGTATGATTGCAGAGCACACGATGTTTTTCTGCAGACACACATTTTTAAAGTGCTAAAACACCAAATCATTCCACACCTTCTGTTTCCAACTTTCTTTTTTTCAGTTAGTGACAACTATGTGTCACAGACATCCTTCCATATCAATAGATATAAAGCTGCTCGTCTTTTCAAAGTGATTACATGGTATTCCACTGTATGCTTAACCAATCATCTATTGATACGCACTTAGATCACTTCCGGTTTTGCTACTATAAACCTCACCAAGATAACTAATCTTATCATTATACATCTTTGTTTACTTGTTTGATTATTCCTTAGGATTCTTTCCTAGAGGTGGAATCTGTGAGTCAAAAGACAAGGCTTTTGTTACACCTTGCCAAGTCACCCTCCAGAAAGGCTGTACCTATGTACAGTCCCATTAGTGGCAAATGTAAATGCCCATTTCCCCTCGCTTTGCCTGGGGAGGATCAATATGTTTAATCTTTGCCGAGCTGATAAATGAAAAATTATACTCTACAGGTTCAGTCTCGCTGGTAATTAAAGAGAAACCAAATAAAAAAGCACCTTTTCGGTCTTCATGTAGAATGGACTTGTATTTCTTCTTTGGTGGATTGCCTACTCATGCCTTTTGCCCATTTTCCAATTTGGATATTCCTCATTTTCTTATTGATTGAAAGAGCACTTTATATATTAAGGATACTCTTCTTTCAGTTGCTGTCTATGTAAAAAATATTTTTCTCAGTTTTTCACTTGTCCTTTAATTGGTTCCACTTTTTTTTTTTTCTTTTCAATGCCAAACGTTTGCCTTGTATGTGTCAAAACAGTTCACTTTTTCCCTAAGGGTTTCAGTCTTCAGCGTCACTCTAGCAAGGCAGCATATTCCTCTGTATTTTATTTTTCCACTCATACTGAATTGCACTGCTTACAACTGTCTTTTCCCTCCAAAGCACATTTCTTGTTTCTTTCCGGAGGTTCTGGAGTGAAAACGGAAGGGACCTTCGAAACCAGACCAGAGGAAATATGACTATTAATAGTAACGCTTGACATTTCTATTTTCAGTGTGCTATAGGAGCACTAATTAGTAACCCCCTTAGCCTAGCCCCAAGGGTCACTCTGGCTGCCATTCACTCACCCTACAGGATACCGTGGCATAGGGCAGGGAATGCTGTGGCATTCGTCTGGTGGGCAGCACTCTACCTGGCCAAGACTTCAATCCAGGCTCCTGATTCCCCATCTGTGCTTAAATTAAGGTAAGGCAATTTCCTCCACACAGGCTGGCAGCTTTCCAGAACGCACTCGGCCTGCCAGGACGAGTTCTCTAGCTGAGAAGCCACTGCTGTTCCTTCCCCCTTCCCAGAAACGGGAAATCCTATAATCTATAGGCTGGTTTGCAACCTGGGTTTCTAACTTTGTCTTGGACCACCGAGGGGATTGTACCACTATTGAATTCACTCCTGATTTTTGACCATCCGGATGCTTACTGCAAGAGTTAGGGAAGGCGAAGTAACATGGAGGAAATGCGTGGGTGGAAGGTACCTTCTAAGTCAGTGAATGGTGTGATCCCAAGGCCGCCTTATGTGGAACTCACTCACACCATGAAGGGGGATGGGGCTCCCTCCAGTGCCAGGCACTGGGCTAGGGGCTGAGGGGACAATGAGGCTTGGCAGCTGCCACGGAATCTGGTGTGGACTGGTACGTCGAAGCTATGGACAGTATAGGCCTCTAGGGCCTGACGGAGGAGAGGTTCCTGAGGAGTGGCCTCTCTGCTGAGATCCAATAGACCCACAGGAGTTTATCAGGGAAGGGGGAATCTGGGCTCCTGAGGGAGATGAAGGCAACGTGTAAGCGTCTGAAGAGCGGAGTAGGAGGAAAGCCGGGACAGTTGGATTCGGAGGAGGTAAGGGATGATAGCAGTGCTTCTTACATTATCTTTGGAGAAGGGTTAGGGATTCGCCCCGCGCCCACGTATCCCAAACCAACACTTTTGTGATAAAATGCAATAAAATGGATTAACAAATGTTAGCGCCTTCAAAATACAAACCCCATTTTTTTTTTTTTTTTATTACTAGATTCAACAGGCAAAAGCTCCTCGGCCGAATTGCCATAAAAGTTCACCCGATTCTTCGTTTCTGTACTCAACCTCGTGGCCGACCAGCAACAGTTTGCCTACTGGTCCCGGTCCGCAAAGCCCGCTGGCGCTGAGCCAGAGCTTTCTAGGAAGGGGGCGGGGGCGGCGGCGGCCACGGCGAGGTGTTGAGTCAAGGGCGGTGTGGGAAGTGTCCTTTGAATGTAGCAACAAATAGGTAGTTGCAAAGAGCAGTTTCGATGGAGTGGTTGAGACAGAAGCCAGACCAAGCGGGGTGAGGAGTCCACCAGCATTCCCAGCAACTAGAAAACAAGGGGAAGACGAGGGACAACAGGAGGCACCTAGGCCGGGTCCCTGGGCCGCCGCCCAGACAAGATGGGTAGCAGCCGCAGGCGGGTGACGTGTCAGCTGGGGTTCTAACCCCGGGCCTAATGCCAATGCCAATGCAGCACCCCCCTCCCGCGCCCCCCATCCCCGGGGTTTCCCCCGCAGAGGGGGGGAGGAGCAGCCTGCCGAGGAGCCAGGTGGGGGCGCTGCTGCATGGCCTGTCTACAACCGGCAGGCCCCAGAGCCCACGACGGAGTGCCTAGCCTCCCTCGTCAACAAGGAGGCGCTCTGCGCCTGTGCCGTGCACTTGCTGGCCCGCCAGGGGTGCGTGCGCACGGCTTCCGGGCACGCGGGGCGGTGCCGGCAGTGGGCAGGGCCGTCTTCCACGCTGCGTTCACGGGCGTGGCCGCCGCGTGCACCGACGTGGCGCTGCGGGAGGTAGAGGCGGCGGCCTACCTGGCCCTGCTCAAGTTTCTCTCCTCCCCTGAGGTCACGACCACGTGGCACACCCGGGGCCGGTGCTCCAGGCCGACCGCCTGGAGTTCCAGAAGAGCCTCAGGGCTGCCCACACGTCCGTGCCGCTGAGGCAGGTGAGACTCTTCAGTGAACCCCAGCCGGCTGGCCGGTTTCTGGAGAACATCGGCCAAAACGCTGCCGAGGTGGCCGTGCTGGCGCTGGACACAGTGGGCATTTTGGGGGGTACGTTTGTTCAGCACCGTTGTCCGCTGGTCCGAGGCTGAGGGTCAGCGACAGCAGCTGCAGGTTTCTCCCGAGAGCCAGTGCAAGGTTCTGGGCAAGGCGCTGGCCCTCGTCTGCTTCCCAGTGATGACCATGGAGGAGTTTGCTGCAGAACCTGCGCCCAGGGCATGCTCGTGGACTGTGAGGTGGTCAAGCCTCTTCCTGCACTTGGCCGTGCATCCCAAGCCGCCTGTGGACTTCATGGACCAGCAGGGCGGAAGGAGTGCAGCAGCATCAACAGCTTCCAGCAGAGGGAGAGCCGCTGGGGCTAGAGCAGCACCAGCGGCCACATCAGGTTCAACATCAACAAGAGCATTTTCGTGGTTGGCTTTGGGCTGTATGGCTCCATCCACCTGGACCACTGATGACTACGTGAACGTCCAGATCATCCGCACGGTCAGCAACACGGTCAGGGCCAGAACGACAGGGGCTTCAGCTGTGATGGCTCCACCAGCACCTTCTGGGTCATGTTCCAGGAACTGGTGGAGGTGCTGCCCAGTGTCAACTACGTAGCCCGTGCCACGCCGAAGGGCCTGGACTCCCATTAGGCACCAAAGGCCTTCCCGAGGTGACCCATGAGTTCCCTACCACGGAGGGCCAAGGTGTGTCTTACCTTCTGCTATGTGGCCAGGAACAACAATGGCAGGTCCACGGAGGACAGCCACATCTCCAAGGTCATCTATACCTAGGCCCCTCAGGCCCTCAGCTCGTCCGTGGAGGTTGGCCAGGACCCTGAAGTCACCTGATACAGGTAGGCCACCCCACATTTCATGCAGAGCCCCGGTGCCCCCCTGCCATGGGGGTTGTCCACTCACTCCCTACCACATTCCTGGGCGTCAGGAGAGAGTCTTTACTCTCCATGGTGGTGAGCGTGGCTGCCTGTTCAGAGGAGCTGGGATGTGGCCGGGGGCAGGGGTGGGGGCCACGTGAGCCAATCCCTTAGGACTTGGGATGCAGGACTGGCCTGGAGCCTCCCTGAGCCGAGGGTGTACTGTCCCTGAATCTCAGGGCCACCTGACCCACTGCCTGACCATAGGCTTTGAATGAGTTTTCGTCTCGTGTTTGTTTTCGTTTAACTGCCCATGGCACTGCATCTTGGATTTCTAGTTCTCTAGTAGGAGTATGTGGGAGAGGCTTCTAGTGCATTTGGTTGGGGTCTTGTGCTCTTTTGTTCCGGTTAGTTCACTGGGGATGTTTAGGCCATCCTGAGCTTGGCCCCCAGAGCACTGGCCGGGGCCCTGGAGACTAGGACTCTTTGGGCCTGGAGCCCCCTCAGAGTCCTGAAGGCTGGCTTCCTGCCAGGCTCAGGCCCACCCAGTGGGCCTTGTGAAGGGCCATACTTGTCTAGCCTCTCTGAATGGGCCCTTCCAGGCCCCTGCAGCTGAGTGCATGGACCTCAGACCTGATCTTCCTGGGAGGGGCAATGGTGTGAGTCAGCCATGGTGGCCATGTCCCCAGCTGGCCCACCTGTACATACTGGAGCCCTGCCCCAGCTGGCCTCTGAGTGAGCACTTTGCTCAGAGGTGCTGGAGGGTGTGGCCCCTCCCCCCAGCTTCCAGGTACCTCCCCACTCCCAAAGCCTGTGTGTTTCTGCCCCAGTGATTCCTTCTGGAACCTACATTCTCCCCCAAGCCATGAAATAGTTTTTAAAAATAAAGAAAAGAAGTATACCTACAAACAAACAAGCAAGAAAGCAGAGACAACCCCATCAACTGCTTAGGCTTTATATTGATAAGCATCATCCTTGTTTACACAAAACGGTTGCCAAAAAAATCTATGTTTTGACATGGAATCCAGAGACAGTAATGGGAAAAAAGGTGTGGTGTAGTAGCAAATGTATTGGTCTAAGACTCCAGAGGCCTAGAGTGTCATGTGGGGCCAGGCAGTCATAACCTGTGTGATCTTGGGCATCATTCGCCCCCTCTGCCCGTCAGTTTCCTTCTCTGCCAGATGAGGGGGGTTGTACAAAATCTCTGTTACTTCCAACGTTTGCACTGTATGACTTCACCGTGAAATAAATCACTGCAAATATCAATATTCCTCAAAATGGTGCGACTTTTGGTGGAGTCGCTGCATCCTGTTGATCTGGCTGGGCCTGTTCAAGAGCTCGTCCGTTGCCTGCCGCCAGGTGCCAGTGGAAACGTCTCTTGGTTACAACTGGTGAGATAAACACGTGCCCCCCCCCCCACATTTAGGACCCAGAACGTGTGCTAAGGACCCTGCACGTTCATGGTGTTAACGTAGAACCCACTTCCTGGTCCAGCCGGAAGGGAGAGGAAAGAATCTGAAGGCGTGTTCGAGCTGGTCTGGGTTTTGTGAAAGCCCCAAATAAAGGTGCCGGCTGGGGGAGTTGGGATGTGGAGCACAGTTATGGCTGTGGTCTAAGCTGGGCAGGGGTCTGGGAGACTCTGCAGCGGGGTCACTTTTCCTTTTCTGCCCCAACCCCTCTGAAGCGAAAGGACCGTTGGCTGGATCGTTGGTCCTCATCCTTGTTCTTTCTATGGCTGAGAAACTGCCCTGTCGTTCTGTTTATTTTTTAGTCTCTGCTATCACAGCGTCCAAATGCAGCAAATCGTGAAGTGTCGCTACAGGTCTTTCTCCCATCCATCGTGTATTATCTTTGAACATTACTCCTGGCTTTATAGACCTTCCTGTGACTGTGTTCCGCATTGTCTTCTGGGCAGAATTAGCAGAGGCGCCGTGTGGCCACGGGCACCGAAGCACAGGTGCGCGCACGCTATTCGGTCGGAGCAGAGGGAAGCGGTTCGGTGGGCTCAGTTAAGCACCGAATCGCCACGCGCTCCCCGTAGAGTGGCTCCCTGCTGATGGGCAGCGTTGAAAGCAGGGGCTGCTTTTCACGGGTCCCCTCGTAGCTTCACGTCGTTCCCTGCCCATTAAGTAAAACTGGGACAAGCCATTTGGGTGGTTGCGGCCACATCTGGCTGGAGTGCCCAGCTGTTGCTCTTTCCTCTCCTCGGTGTTCAGTCCCCGTGATGTGGACTCATTACAGCTGTGATCGTTGCTGATGACATTAATGCACTGTGCCGCTTCTCTGTCGCACGTGCCATCTGCTCCCATCAGCCCTGTGGGGTAAGTGGTAGGTAATTGTTTCCCATCGGTAGTCCATTTTCTCAGATAAAGGATGCGAGCTTCAAAAATAAACATCCACTCTGCGTCATGGTGCCGAGGCCAGCATGGATCTGGGGGCAGCCATCCCATCTAAGTCGAGTAGTGGGTGAGCCTGCTTTTCCGGTAATTCAAGTCAAAGGGCAAGATCGGAAGAGCAC
>NW_024420586.1:17191119-17209758 GCF_014898765.1 Herpailurus yagouaroundi
GCTTTTGGGGTTAGCATGCTTTTCCGTTTATACATGTATGGGGCATTTTTTTTATTTAATTTGGGTTTTGGTTTTGTGGTGGTTGGGGGTTCGGGTTGTGTAAAAAAAAAAAAAAAAAAAAAAAAGAAAAAAAATCCCCGAGAGTTCTTCTAAACCAGCTGGGTCAGAGCAGAGAGAAGGGGAGGGATGGCACGAGAAATTGGTGATTCATCAGCTAAGGCTCGCTAGTGGATGGGAATGAAAGGTAAGAGCCTGGGTAATTTCAGCGCGGGCTTTGGCTCCGCGGTCTCAGCTCTCGGCTTCGGCTTCCTCACGGAGGACCGCGGGTTCCAGACCAGAGTCGGGAACGCAGAACGCCAGGAGCGCCGGGCAGGGCTCAGAAGGTGGGCAGGCAGAGAGGGCAGGATGGGGCGATGCCATAGAGGAATCGACAGGCCAGCTCACGGAAATTATGATGGGAGCGAACGTGACTTAGCTGCAGCCTCCCGGACTCCCAAGACGACTGGTCGGGCTTGCTTTTTTTTTTTTTCCCCCTTAAGGAAATTGCATCCTACAGTTCACTTTTAACCTGCTAAGAACTGCCACCCAGCATCCTCGAGGTGACTTGTGCCTCCCCTCGGACCTCATCCCTACCTATGTCAGCTATTTATTCAGCAAATATTTGTCGAGCTTCCCCAGGATGCTGGACACCGTTCTGATGGGGGGCGTTGCTCCTGGCCTCCGGAGCTGGGCAGGCCCGGATTTGCCATTTGCTGCTTTCATCCTGTGCAAACCTGCAACCCCTCCAAACTCGGGTTTGCACACCTCTGCAAGAGGGCAGTCGTGCCGTTTTCCTGTGATTGTCATGACAGGCAAAGGAGAGGGTGTGTGGCTCAGGCCAGAGGCAGCGCAGGCCTTCGGTAAACGTGGGGGCTGGAATGATGACCCTCCCTCTTTTGACGCACACCGGTCTGTCCCGTCACACACGTCCCCTCGTCTATGAGGTCCTCTCGTGCCTGCTCCGCCAGCCTGCCTGCTGCCCACGTCTGCTGGCTCAGGCACCGATTTCATAGCTCCTGTGCCCAGCTGCCGGTCCCCACTTTCTTTCGGGACGGCCTCATTCCTGGGTAGACGGGGTGGGGGCAGGGCTCTCCTCCCAGCGCCCCTGGGGTAGCTGAGTGGGTGGAGGGGACGCGCTTCTGGCTCCTTCCTGCCAGCCCAGCGCTCCTAAGCGAGGAGAGGGAGATTCCTTTACACCAGGCTTGCTCCAGTCGCTGCCAGTCCCGCTAATTGATTCATGTTATTTTATTTTCTGTACTGGTGGTTAGGGCCTCCAGCAATTTTATGCAAATTTATGAACCTTATGCAAATGAGGGCATCCCTAGACTAATTGCACACAAAATGCGAGCTTTGTGGGTACCTCCCCCATTCAAGTGTGCCCTGACTCCTTCTCATCCCTTAAATTACTCCCAAACTCCCCTATGCCCACAAGCCCCCAAGATCAGCAGCCTCCCCCTCTGCCAGCCTCCCCACCTGCAGGCTTCTCAGTGGCCATTTTGGAATGTTTGAGGGACAACATCAGCTCTGCTTGCGAGGGCAGGAGGCTGCCAGCGTCCCAGCAAACCCTAGCTTTGGGGGACACTCCTCTCCGCTTGTTTTCATTTTATGTCATTTTGATCTCATCCAGCTTCCTCTTCCAGTCCTCCCGGGACAGGTAAGACCAGCCTGCTGCAGCCTGGAACCTGCCAGAGGCTCATAGAACTGGCTTGATGTGGCCCCTTTGGGTAAGGCCAGGGTTGTATGCGGCCCTCCCGTTTCCAGGGGACCCTGTCCCCAACCTTGGGCTCATTCTTGGTGCAAGAACGCTGACAACTAATCCCCAGGAAGGTGCCATCTTAGGTGGAGTTCCCTTGAAGCAGGGCCTGAGACAGGAGTTTAGGCGCAAGTGACTTGTTGTGGGAGGGCTCTGGGGAGAAGCCCACGAGGGAAGCAGGGTAGGATAGGGGAAAAGCTGAGCGGGTATGGGTTCAGCTCAGGTCTTCAGCAGGGAGCTCTGGCACCTTGAGGCAAGGGAGTGGCTTTCTGTATCACACGCCACACCCCCTTAGACGGGCATTGGTTGGCAGTCACCACAAGGGACAAGGGTGGTAATCTGCCAGGCGTTTGGGGGCAAGGAGGCTCCCATCTGAGCCCCCAGCGGCTGGGGGATGGGTGACCGGCCCAAGTCGGGGACCAGCAGCGTTTCCTACTGGTACTGAATAAAATGCCCGGACACAACCACCGACACCAAGGCCTTTACATTTCCTTTGTTTGTTTAACCTAATTTAATTTTAACATCCCTGTAAAGCAAGCATTTAAATCACACCGATTTTATAAATCTGCTAGTGCTCAGGGCAGTGTGCCACCTGCTTCCGACATCATATGACCAGTAAACCTCCTAGACGGAGGAGGGATTTGAACTTGGACTGACTTCCCTGGGAGCCTGTCCCGCCTGGCAGTGGGCCAGGACTTTTGTCTCCAGCCACTTAACATGTCCAAGGTCAGGCTGTGCCACTTCCGGATTCTGATTCACCTACCTGTCCTCAAGAGCCCACTTTCCCTTATTCTCCCTTTTGTATGGCTTCTTACAAATTCCCTCAGAGAATGTGTGTTTGGGGGGGGGGGGGGGGGCGGGGAGGTGGGCACCAGAGTCTTAGGGGACAGGAAGCAGAGCCAAAGCTTCTTAACCCTTCCTGCTCCTTCCTCTCCCCTTCTGTCCCATGTCCCCAACTTCAGTCTCTTTTTGGCCTCCTCCCCCCCACCTTCCCCTCCTCCTCCTCTCTCCCCTTTCTGTCCCTCCCCTCCCTTTCACACCTCCCCTTCCTGGCCCATCCCCCTTTCCTTCTTCCCCTTCTGACACCTTTCCCTCTCCTCTGCTATCTTCCCCTCCCTCCATTTCTGCCCTTGGCACCTGCCTTCCCCCTTATCTCCTCGCCCTCCACCTGAGCCCCCAGAGAAGCCGAGGTCTGTACCTCTTGGCTCCAGCCCGATTAGATTAGCGGGCTCCGGGCTGTTGCAGAGCAGACAGCCCCTCCTCCCTGGCCCGCTGGGGTGGGGGCAGCAGGAAGGGAGGCCGGAAGGACTCAGGCTGCAGAGGCCCCTCAGACCTGCAGGTGGTACCTGGATCCTTCCCTGCGTCTCAGCGTGGCAGTCGCACTAGAGGAAGGTGCAGAGGGGGAGCTGGGGGGAAGAGGAGGCTGGCCAGAGGGGCCCAGTTTATCTTGACTCAGGGAACAGCCCACCCCCCGCCCCCCCCCCCCCCCCCGACAGCCCTGGCCAGAGAATGGCTAAGCAAGGAATGCGCTACAGATCCAAGGGTCTGTGTGGCTTCCAGAAGGTAAAAGTAGACTGTGATGCCAGGTGCCTGCACATCGGTGCCATACCGGCCGCCGTTTGGCCCTTTGTACAGATTGCAAGGCCATAGTTGACCTGCCTTCCTCCTGAGAGGTGTTCTCCATGCAGACCAACTGGCCAAGGAGTGTAACCGTCATTAGAGCCGGCATCACAGTAGCTCTTACCACGTGTCTGGTGTTGTGCGAAATCTCCCCCTTTTACACATAAGGAAACAAAGGCACGTTGAAGTTAAGTTACACGGCTGGCAAATTGTGGAGCCAGGATTCAAACTCAGGGAAGTCTGGCTCCAGTGTGGGCCGTTAACCACCGTACTGACAACCTGTCTTTGCTAAGTGTTTTGCTGCTCAGGATGTCCCCGTAGGCTCAGAGAATGGGAGAGAGACCGATCTGGGACCATTTTCTTGAGACGGCAGCCAGGGAGGGGGTACCATTTCCCTGGGGCAGGTGGCCACAAAGCTGGGGGTTTCTCTTTACCCTCTCCCTGCCTCTGTGGGCTGTGTGTCTGTGCATTCCTGTGTCTCTGGTCTTGCCTGGTGGTTCTGGCCAAAACTCAAACCATGGGAACCCTGTTTCCCCAGGAGTGGGAAAAAAAATCTGCGCTTCTTCTCTCCTGGGGGTCGGCCCGGGAGCTGCCCCGTGCCACTGCATGGACCTTACACACTGCCCTCCCCAGCTCTTCCATTCCTGTGGGGGGCACTTGCCACTCTCTGCACTAGTGCCCGGGGTGGGGGGCTGGACATCTGGAATGAGCCACGAGGGGTGCCCATCACCACATGTCCTAAGTCGTCACCTATGAATGGGGCCAAGAACTGACACCTTCCCAAATCCCTTAGAATTTGGCATCTGTTCCAATGGCAGCCATTTGCTGAGGCCTTCTGCGGTTCCAGGCTCTTTACAAATGTTACTGCACCTCTACACACCAAGTACCTTACCCCCACTTTAGAGGTGGGAAAACTGAGACGTGGAGAGGGTAAGTGACCTCCTGGCCCAAAGTCCTGCAGCAGGTTGCCCGATCCCCACACCCGTGCTTTCCCCACATGGTGTCCTCCTGCTGGGGTCGGAGGGGAACTGTGTGGTCTGCCTGCCAACGCCTCCCGCTCTGCTTTGCCCACGGCCCCACCGCCCCCTCCCTCTGCTGTTCTCGCTCCTTCCTTTCTTCTTCCCGTTTCCCGCTTGTGCTTCCACCTGCCGCCTGCCCCCCCGCCAGCTCAGGCCCGAAGGGGGAGCACTTGGGGTGTCGGAGAGAACGGCCCCCTTCCTTTTCCCTGCACTGTTACTCCTGGTCCTGACTCAGTTAAAATCGAAAGCTAGAGGTGTCCCAGGGCCGAGGACACAACAGACCACGGGCGTGAGTGGGTGTGCGTTGGTGTGTGCGTGTGAGACAGTGTGCCCGTGCCAGGGAGGTACCTGTGGGAGCGTGAGGTGGAGCGTGTCTGGGTGTGGGTGTGTGCCCGCACACCCGGCAGCGGTCTGCAACAGGGAGCAGAGCCGCCTTCAGCAGATCAGGAAAGGAGTTGGCCTGCGGGCTCCGTTGGCACTCGGCTCTCACGCGGATGCAGGGGGCTGGCAGCTGGAGCCAGACGGCCGGGCAGCCGAGGGCTGTGCGTACCCCCGCTTCTCGGGGCCCATCCCGCAGCTGCCCGCAGACCTGAGAAGCAAGGCTCTGGGTGGTCTTCCCGGTGGAGGTGTACTGCGTTGGCTTGGAGTGTCAGAAGGGGCCCGGCCGAAAAAGAAGGCTGGCGCTGGGAATGTCGTGGCAGTTCTGGGTAGCGGGAGGGAGAGGGAAGCCGTTTTGAGCAGGGCACGGTGGGGAAGGGCCGGCTTTCCCACCCCCCCCCCCCCAGGGCAGCCGCCTCTGCCTCTGGGACCTCAGAAAAGAAGGAGGGGAGGGCCGCGGGGGGTGCTGGGAGGACACGAAGGGGCAATCTGAGTTTGCAGTGAAGGCTTTGCCTAGGACCTCCCAGCCAGTTGCCTCAGCACGAAATTAAGGGAGGAAGGCAGGCTGGCTGTCATGTCCTGGGAAGACCCAGATTGCGTAAGCGCTCGTTCCCAAAGGCCCTGGGAACCCACTCTGTGTGGTCCAACGCCCCACCCCCACAGCCCAGTCCCTGCCAGACAGCCTGGACCTCACCACGTGCTCATCGTAAGGGCTGCCCTGGAGCGTGCAGGCAAGGGTGAGGTTCTCTCTCAGGCCGGAGTGCTGGCAGACCAGGGCAAGGGGCACACCAGGCTCTTTGACAGCACAGGTCCGTGCTGAGAACAAACAGCTTCTCACGGGCAAGTAGCAGAACGAGTGTCTCAGATGGGAAGTCCTGGGTATTGCGGGCACGTGCTTGCAGAAAGGCATGGACCGAGGCTAATTCCAGCATCGGCACCTCTCCATCCTTGCTCTACTCTGGCACAAGCCCTGGAGTTTTTAGGGGAAGTATAATGATATGGTGACCGAGCGGCCTCCGCGTGTCCTGTCGCCGGGAAGACCAAAGTCAGGGCCGCCAAAAGTCTGATCATTCCCTGGGAGTTGTTGGAGCCTTTCTGGAGCTCCCCACGTCTGGGGCCTGGCAGAACTTCTGTAAGGCAGGAGTCCTTGATGAGCCTTTGCCCCTCCCCCTTCTGACGTGTGTAGGCATGCTTTGCTAGAAGGAGAACTTTTGCTGCCCTGTTCAGTTTTCTTTTGGGTAGAGCCTCCCCAATCCCCACGTACAGGAATGATGAGGGATGGGATCTTAAGGGGAAGTGCTCCCCACATCCTCCGCTCTCATCTAACACAGTTGTCCCTCCAGGAAGGCCCGAGTCAGCTTGGCCGGGGCCCGCCTCCAGCTTCTGACCAGATTTATAATGAAATTCAAACGAGATTGAGGTTATCCAGGGTGAACGAGGCTGCTTCTTGTCCCTCCTTTCTCTGTAGAGGGCTGCAGACTGTCGATCTTAACCTTCAAGAATTGTCTTTGAGAGTCGAGTTAGGTAGGAGGGAGTGGATAAAGGCCAGGATGGGAGTCAGACTCACCCTTGATGTCCATTTAAGCCCTAGGGGTGGGTGCCATTCCTTAGCTAGGAGAGAATAGGGACAAGAGGCTTCAGAGCCTGAACACCTGTGTGCCCTTGAGATCCTCGGGAGGCTTTTAGAGCAGGATGGCCATTGCTGCGCATACGAGCATACCCCCGGCGTGAACCCCAGGCCCGTTCCAGCCGTTGCTTGGGGGAATTGAACTCAGCACAGTGGGAACGATATGCTTCATTTCGTCTTCTGGCTGAGAATCCGTGTTCGTTTTCGGCTACCTGCTTTCTTCTGCCTCTCGAAGCATTAGCCCATCTCTGGGCTCTCCTAAGCAACAGAACGCATTCCAGCAAGCAGGGGGCCGCCGCTAGGAATTGCACTGGCCAGGACTAAAAGCCTCGTGCCTTCTGCCCTGTGGCTGGCCATACTTCCTGCACACCGGGGCAGGCCAGGCCAGGCAGCCAGACTCGGGCTGACCCGCTCGCAGCACTGCAGAACTCTGGCCCCCAGTCTGCGGGATTCCAGCAAGGTGCCATTTCCATATTCTCTGGCAATAACTAATTAGCGATTATAAAGCTCTTTGAAATATGAAGTGCCGCATGATAATATCTGTAATGAGCCTGATTCTTTCCCTCTTGCATGGGGTGTGGGGGGGGGGGAGTAGGTTTTACACCCATTAAGGGGAGCTGGGCTGCAAGCAGCCTTCCTTCCCTGAGGGGCATCAGAGTCTGGGTCTGATCGAGCGGTCCTGGGGAGGGGGCATCAGAAAGCGGCCCACCGGCAAGGCATCGCTTTGACGCCCGCCCTTCTCCAGTATTCTACCCCCTCCCCATCAGCCGCTTACCAGCTTCTGACTTACCCTCCCCTGGGCAGAGGAGGGGGCGCTGAGGATGATGGATGGAAAGGGGAGAAGAGAAAGGTGGAGTTAGGGTGAGGAGAACGAGCTGGGCTCGTGGTCTCCTTAATGTGATTTAGAATTTCATATTAATATATCACCTCAGAAAAAAATTAATGAGAAACGTGAAGAAAATAGGATAATGAATATGATAATATATGGGGAGTGCTTTGGGCTTCTTGGAACAAAGGTGCAAGGAATTATTGCTGTGATTTTCTCACGGTGCATATATATTTTTATTAAACTCTAAAAAAAATGCCAGTAGATTCACTTCTTTGCAAGGTATTAACGCCCCGCAGAGGAGTCATTCTTCAATTAGTTTCCTGAGCCTCGGCCCACCTCTTGGCTGTTTTCTCGTCACTCTTCTGGGGACTTCCAGCTTAAGGGACAGGGGAAGTAGATCAGAACGCTCAGTGGCTTTGCCCAGGAGGGCTGGGTGGTGGGGGCGGGGGGAGTTGAACGCAAAGGGGAGCTAGGAGTCCGGGTCCCGGCCGGATGACCACTTGGGGTAGCCCGGAGGCAAAGGACAGCGTCCTTGTGTTCACTTTCCTGGCCTGTCTCCCCCACCAAGGGTCTACTTGGGCCAGACTTGTTTTCGATGATTTACACGTAATTAAATAGAAGTTCCCAGTTGGAAGGGAGCTTCGTGGGGCTACCTTGCCAGGGGACTGCAGAGGCTAGAACTAAGCAGAGTGTCACATGTCTTACTGTTTCTCACTTCTGTGTACCAGTGGTCCTCACGGCATGGTCCCTGGACAGCAGCACAGTGTCACTGGGATTGGGTGAGACACACACATCCCCAGGCCCCATCTCAGACCCACTGAATCAGAAAGTGTGGGTGTGGGGCCAAGCAATGTGCTTTGACAAGCCCTCTAACACCCTCACGTTGGAGAGCGCTTATGCTGGAATGAGTATTCCACGGGAAGCTACAGATTGTCCTTTTCAAGGAGAAAAAGGGGGTGGCCGGTGGCGGTGGTGGCGGCCCTTGGCAGAAGCGCACGAACTAAGGTACGAAAGCTAAATAGGTGATGGGGAGGTCTGAGATACCGGGTGCCACACAGGCTGGATGTCCCAGAAAGCAGACTCTGGGATGGAGTTTAGCATGTGGGAATGGCCTTGGGATCAGTGCCTGTGGGAGGCAGGGGAGGAAGCAGGACTGGGCAGAAGTGGAGCTGTCATGAAAACACAGGGACAGCCTTGGATGGCCCATCAGAGTGGCGGCCGAGTGGAGGTGCGGTGACCAGACCTATACCCCACCTGCTAGGAGGGGCGTGGTCTTGGCCTTTGCCGCCCTTAGCTGCCGAGGCTGTCTTGAAGGGGCCCGGGAGCTGAGAGCATCAGGGACAGTGATAGTCTAGGGATAGCGCTGTCCGTAGCCAGGCCATGAGTCCCTGCCTGCAAAGGGATCTGTAGGCACCATCACCCTGGACGATATCATTTGAGTTGCCATGGGTAAACAGGAGGCCAGAGCGAATCCTCACGGTCTCTGCCACCCCGTGCCAGGGCACAGACCCCTCACTGCTGCCTGCACACTTCAGGTACTTTGTACCCAGCCAGTATCCAACAGAGAAGCTGCTGAAGGAACGGGAGGGCTTGGGTCTCCGAGGGCCGTGGGCCTCACTCCTGCCTCTGCCACTCACCAGCTGGGTGACCCCGGTCACATTTCTCTCTGCCCCTCTAAGCCCGTTTTCTCAGTAGGAATTGCTATTCATATTAGATGTGCTCGTTCATAAAGGACCTAGGAAATTGTAAAAGCTTCCATTCATTCAATAAATATTTATTGAGAGCCAACAACATGTTAGGCTAGGAATGCCCTCCCTGCCCTGATGGCCTTGAGACTCTAATGGGGAGAGGTCAGAAGTCCAATAAACACACAGACATTTAACTACAAATTATGGTGTTATAAAGGGACAGAACAGGATGCCAAAGAAGATACAAAGGGCCATAATTTAGATGGGAATGTTCTCTTTGCAGATGAGGAGTGAAGGATATGGAATCTTCTGGGGTGGTGGGGGATGGGGGTGGCATTTGGAGCAAAAGGCCTGAGGCAGGAAAGGGCTTGGCTCCTTAAGGATCCAGGGCAAGGATGCTGGTGAGGAATGATGGTGGCTGGGACACCTCACTGTCATGAGGCGGACAGGTTTCAGATAGGCCCTGCAGCAGAGCCGGTAGGACTTGGTGGTCGGGTGGAAGTGAGGGGTGAGGGAGAGGAAGGTGGCGGCTTTGGCTCCTCAGTTTCCGACTTGAACACCTGAGAGGGAGGTGCAGTTCTGGAAAGCGGCTGTGGGATGCTGGAGGAGGAACAGAGACGAGCAATGCTCAGGAAAGCTTAATTCTTCCACCTGTTGGCTAAATGTCTGTGGAACTGAATCAGGGAGGTTCTGATGCATGTTGGGGGCCATAGCAAAGAATATCAGCAGCAAAGAATTGGAACTGGAGGGACCTGACTAATGCACAGTGAGAAGAGAAAGGACAAGGAGAAGGAGGAAGAGAAGAGGGAAGGAAGGCAGACAGTGAAGCAAATCGACAGTAGCTAATATTCATTGAGTACTTGGCATGGGTCGTGTGCTATTCGAAGCATCCGACATGTATTACTTATGCCTGACAGCCAATTCTGTGAGGCACATAAAATTGTTATCCTTGTTTTACGTACAAGCAAAAGGAGGACCAGAGAGGTTATGTAACCTGTGTGAGGTCACACAGCCAGGAGGTGGTGCAGCCAGGAGGTGGTGCAGCCAGGCTTTGGGACCAGGCAGTGCCGTTCTGGAGCCCGAGCTCCAACACACTATGCCTTGATGGCAGCTGATGCGAAACAGGCATCTTCCAGGAGCGCAGTTTCACATACCCCTCTCCGAAGCCCCGTTTCACTAGCGGAGCACTTGAAAGCTCGGAAGTTCAACAACTGGCCCAAGGTCACACAACTGGAAAACGGCCGAACCAGAGTTCAAACACGAGTCTGTCTGACTTCAAAGGCCCTGCTGTAACCACCACACTGTACCTTTCCCCAGAGGCATTCACACTGTCTTCAAGATTAAGGAGGTAAAGTAAGTTTGCTGTGTTTCATCCCAATGGCCAGATCTTATGCCTGTGATGGTAAGAGAGACATGCCAAATATCTCCCCCCTCGTATTCCTTGACACGCTCTCAGATTCTCCTTGGAACTCAAGTGTTCATTCCTTGTCCATCTCTCCATTCCTCGGTGCATCCAGCCAGCCAGCATTTCTTGAGACTCAGCCCTGTGCACAGTTCTGTTCTAGCTCCTGTGGTTCAGCGTGAATTTAACACCGTGTCCGTGACCTTGGCAGTTTTGCAATCTAGTGGGAGAATATTAAGGGCCATATGTATAGCTCTTTTTGGTAGCCCGAGCCCCTTCACGTGTTTTTACCATTGACCCTTCCCATGCTTAGCATGGTCCTTTCATAGATGAAGACAATTCTGCCAACAACCACATGAGCTTGGAAGAGGATCCCGAGCCCCAGAAAGAAACACGGTCTGGCTAACACGTTAATTGTGGCATTGCAGAATTCAGCAGAGGACGCAGTTAAGCTGTGCTCACACTTCTGACCCACAGAAAGGGTGGGTACATATGGAGTGGCAAGCCACGAAGTTTGCCGTCGTTTGTTATGACACGGGAAACTCGTTCCGATGGCCACAGCACATCCCGTGTCCTACCCTCCCCCACAGCGTGATCTTGATATTCCCCCCCATCAAGAGATGGAGTCTGATTCTCCTGACCTTGAGTCCAGATGGGCTTGTGACGCCTTTGACCATAGAGGACAGCGGAAGTGACACAGATTTTCAAGGCTGGGTCACGAAAGGCCACACAGCTTCCACCTCGTCCGTAGATCACTTGCACTTGGAGCCCTGAGCTGCCATGGCGGGAGGCTCTGTCTCGCTGGCTGTCCAAATCTTTAGGCTAGCCCAGCCCTGACTCTACACGTGCGACAGAATAAACCTTCAGATGATCCCAGCCTCCCACCATCGAGTCGCCCTCCCGCCACCCCAGACTTCTGTTTCTTTCCAGTTGAGTTTCTAGACATCGTGGACAAGAGACAAGCCATCCCCACCGCGCTCCAAGCAAATTCCTGGCACGCGGAACCCATGAACGTAATAAAACGGTTTCTGTTTTACATTACTAAATTTGGGGGAGTCTGTTACATAACAATAGTAATCAGAAAAGATGGCCAGTCTCCAAACCCGTGGGATGAGGAAGTGAACTCTGCTTACTCCAATGAGAAATATTGCAAATTCACACAGCAAAGGGCATGAATGTATAATTTTAATCCAGCAAGGGCCAGAAGGATTGGGAGAAGTACCACGATCTACCATAAAGCTTTATATCCAGTTATGTTAAGGATTCAGCTGACGCCCAGAGAAGGCCCTTGCTTTACCCATAATCACACAGGCATCAGGACTAGCCCTGGCAGGCACCCTGGATTGTTCCTGTCTGTGTACTCGCTGCACCCCGGGCTGGAACTGGTTGAACAAACTTGACCTGCGAATGACCTTCCCAGTGAAAGAGGAACCCAGCGAATGTAGACCCTGAACGATTTCCTCAGCTTTTAAAAGCCCCGGGCTGGTACCTGTTGTAAACGGTCGCATGGTATCGATATTTATTGGACTTTGCGTCCTATGAGTCTGTTTTGTGGCCGCACACCCATGATGGGTCACCACTTTTTTTTAAAGATTATAAATGTAACATGCAAAAATCATATTTGTTACATTTATACATATTTATATCATGCATTTGCAGTATATAGAGGCACTCAGAGTATATATTATTTATAAGCATCGCCGCGCGGTTCAGGTTTGTTAGAAAGGCTCAGAGTGAGAGTGTGTTTGTAAAGTGCTCCAGGGTCCTCTGGGATGAGGGCAGCTATGTAAGTGTGAGTCATTATCATTAAACTAAACTGCCTTCCTCCGATTACTGACAGCACCGAAGAGGTTCTCCCGCCTGCCCTGCCCCTGCGCGCGGCGGGGAAATGCTGGGATAATATAAAGATAATATTACCGTAATAAGTGCTTTGCAGCATTTACGCCTTTATTAGCAGCAGCCATATTGTAAGGAAGGGACAGGCCCGCAGAAGTGCCAAGGGGTTGGTGCCCAGGGTGGAACACTCAGAGAGGCCGGCAGAATTCTGGGTCCAAGCTAAGTGTGGGGGCAATGCAGCATGGGGTAAAATTCGCCCTCCCCATCCCCTCCTGCAGGGCCTATTTCCAATTTCAGTTGGTTTCTGAAAACATGATCGAGTCCAGCTGGGTCTGGAGTGGGGAGAAGTGTCAGTGTCATTGATACGGGGGGACGGGTGGGGGGCTGGCGCAGCTTCTGGAGCCCTAGCCCCAGGGAAACCCCACTGCATTTAAAGTGTGGCCTCCAAACCCAGGGGAGGCCCCAAATTGCCTGCGGAGGTCTTTGCTTTCATTGGGGTGTCACAGAGATGGCCACAAAGCCATGAGCTTCCCGGAATGAAATTAATCACCCTGGGTGAATGTCTTCATTGGTTGCCCCAATGAAGCTACAATAGAACATAAAAATAAGGGGCAGGGTTCCTGGGGTGAGCTTCTGACTCGATTTTGGCTCAGGTCACGCTCTCATGATTCATGAGGTCGTGCCCTGCATCAGGCTCTGGGCTCAGAGTGCAGAGCCTGCTTGGGATTCTCTCTCTCTCTCTTTCTCTCTCAATAAATAAATAAACATTTTATTTATTTATTTTTTCAACGTTTATTTATTTTTGGGACAGAGTGAGACAGAGCATGAACGGGGGAGGGGCAGAGAGAGAGGGAGACACAGAATCGGAAACAGGCTCCAGGCTCCGAGCCATCAGCCCAGAGCCCGACGCGGGGCTCGAACTCATGGACCGCGAGATCGTGACCTGGCTGAAGTCGGACGCTTAACCGACTGTGCCACCCAGGCGCCCCAATAAATAAACATTTAAAAAAAACTCTGTAAAAATAGGAAGGAGCTTCTGAATAGTTCTTATATTTTACAAAGAGTCCCCTTCCTCCTAGTGTGGCATGTCTGTTACACTTCTTTCAGGTTCCATGTATCTTTCTGCCTTAATGTGTCATTTGTAGAACTTGTATCTCAAGGCATTGAGAAATCTACTTGTTACGTCCACACTCTCATTTGACCCTTCTCTAACATCTCTGTGAAGCGTGTCTTATCTATCATCCCCATTTTATGGAAATGGAAACCGAGGTCCAAAAGCACAGAGAGAGGACAAAGGTGGTATGTCGGGAAGAATCGGGACTGAAAGAATTCAGGCCTTTGGACCCAAGGCCTGTGGCCTGTTCCTGAAGCCTGTCCTGCTGAGGAAGGATTTGTGCAACAGAAAGGGCCCCACCCTCCAGCCTTGCTTTGGAGGAGACAAAATCAGAAGGGAGATGGCCTTGGACATCTACTCCTGCATAGCAAACCACCCCGAACCTAATGGTCGGTGTAACCGAGCTGCAGTGGTTGCGGTGACGGGGCTCAGCGAGGCAGCTGTTACTTGGGACCGCCCATGTTGTTGCGGTCAGCTGGGTGGAGGCGGGGACATCTCAAAGCCTTCTTCGCCCTGGTGCTTGGGCTAGGAAGACTCCAACAGCTGGGCTCCCGGCCTCTCTGTGTGGGCCGTCCACATAGTCTGTCCGGCACGGCCGCCCCAGGACGGTAGCCTCCGCACAGCTGGATTTCCTACATGGCAGCTCAGGGCTCCCAAGGTGGCTGTCCTGGGAGTGAGAGCCAGATGGGAGGTGGATCCGCTTTTATCATCTGGCCTTGGAAATCACTCGGCATCACTTCTTGTTACTCTTGTAATTGGGTGTTCGGAGTGAGTCACGAGAAAGCCCGTCCATATTCGAGGGGAGGCGGAACTGGGCTCACCTTTTCCATGGGGGGCTGGGGGGACTGTCACAGAATTTGGTGACATGTCTTAAAGGCACCGGAGCCCTGTTCACACCACTCGTCCTTGAGAGGCAAGCAGGAGCCAAGCAGGACTCAGGCTGGGCCAACCGCCTCTCCCAAACTTCCCTCCTACCTGCCTCGTTTAATTGGCCACACTGCCCTCCGCTCCAGCGGGGTCTGGTGAGGTGACTCGGGCACTTGCTGACAGTGCTGTGCTCCCGTGCTAATGGCGCCAGAAGGCCACGGGCAGGCCAGGCTCCCGGGGGTGACCCATGGCCTGGGTAGGGAGCCACAGCGCCCTTCCCCATCAAAAGCCCCAGTAATAGGGCCTCAGCGGGACCTGCCGGCAAGGGTGTCAGCCGGAGTCACAGCCCCCGGGCCAAAGCTGCTGAGAAGGTGTGTTTGCCTTTTGGCTGAGACGTTTTAAAACCCCAGCGACTTGGTTTCATTTTGAACCTGACAGATAAAAGACCGACTTTGACTGAGAATATTAACTTTCTGGCTCCCGCCCAAGAAAGCTGAACAGATGAGGAAATAATATAAAATAAAAGGCGTCTGCAAACACTGATTGTCGGCTGCTTTCCATAAAATACGCCCACTGTTATGTGTAACACTCTCCGAGTCTTTCATTTCTCGGCTCCCTCCCTCTTTTTCGCTCCTGGTGATGAAGGAGCTGCCTTCTCTTATTTAGAAAAAAAAGACAGGAAGAGAGGAAAGGGTGCATGTGCTAAAAACCGCCCCCAGCTCCCCTCCAGGAGGGCCAAGCAGGTGCACCCACAGGCTGGAGCGTCTTGTAGCTCCTCACGGAGGATGCTGGGGGAGGCTTCCAGCCCAACCCCGGGAGAACCTGGCTTTGGGGTCCCCGGGGAGAAGGGTGGCCCTCTGGGCAGCCCCTCCCCTGGCCCCTGCTTGCAGCTCCTTTCAGGCACCAGGGGAGCGACTTCTCGCTGTGACGCCTCCTCCAGGCACTGCAGAAGGGCTTTGGAGAGGTCTCCTGCAGCCACTCATAACTGGCTCAGAGAGGCCATGGGGAAGAGAGGAGAGAGGCCAGGACAGGGGCTCCGGGAAGTGCCCAGCTTGGGCCTCTCCCCTCCCCACTCCATGGCTCCTGCTGTTCCTGTGGCTGCCCCTAAGTGGGGGACCACACTTGTCATGCCTCGGCTTGCACCCTAAGAAAACACGATGACGTGTCTGTTAGTTTGCTCTGGCCACCATAACAGGGACCGCAGAATAGGCGAGGCTTGAACAGCAGAAATGTACCATCTGACGGGTCTGGAGGCTGGAAGTTTGCGATCAAGATGCCCGCAGGGTTGGTTCCCTCTGAGGGTGGGAGGGCGGCAAGAGAAGGATCTGTCCCGGGCCTCTCCTCCCTGTGCCCTCACATGGTCTTCCCTCTGCGGGTCTGTGTCCAGACTCCCTCTTCTTATAAGGACACTGGTCGTCCAGGGTCAGAGCGCATCCTCATGACCTCACCTTGACTTCATCACCTCCTTAGGGACTCTGTCTCCAAATACAGCCATATCCTGGGGATGCGGGGGTTAGGGCTTCACTGTAGGGATTTGGAGGGGATACAGTTGAGCCCCTCATAGCTCTGTAGCCTAAGGATTGGAATAAGAGGAGGTGCACACCCCTAGCTGGGTTTCAGGGCAGCAAACTCGGGTGCTGCGGTTACTTGAGTCCTCGCTCAACCCCTAACACGCACACGCACACGCACATGCACACGCACACACCCTGTACCTTCAAATTATGTCCGGAACTTTCCCCGCAGCCTCCCAGCTGGCCTCCTTACTTTTCTCCTTCTCCCCTGTTCAGTCATTTTTCAAGCCAGCAGGGAGAATAAGCCCTTAAAAGGTTAAGTCCCGTGGGGCGCCTGGGTGGCTCAGTCGGTTAAGCGTCCGACTTCAGCTTAGGTCATGATCTCACAGTTTGTGGGTTTGAGCCCCGCCTCAGGTTCTGTGCTGACAGCCTGGAGCCTACTTTGGATTCTGTGTCTCCCTCTCTCTCTCTCTGCCACTCCGTCACACACACTTTCTGTCTTTCTCTCTTTCTAAAATGTAAATAAACATTAAAAAGTTTTCTAAAAATGGTTAAGTCACGTGGTGTTACTCCTTGGCTTAAAACTCTCTCGCAGCACACCTCAGAGGAAAAACCCGGCTCGTCCCAGGGACCAGCCAGGCCCTCTGTGTGTGGCCCCTGTGACCTCTGTCCACACCTCCAGCCACAGCGCTCCTCCTTCCTCAGACAGGCCGGGGGCCTTCCGGTCCCCACCTTGTTGCCCGTTTCTGAAAAGGCTGTGGGCACTGGGAGGGGCCCTAGAGGTCTCCTTTGAGGAGCCGAGAGGAGAGTTAGAGTCCCTTCAGTACGCGGCTCCCCGTGCCCACCTCTGCCCTGACCACGAGATGCCAGAAGGAGCCAGCGCCTCCTCCTTGCGGCTTCATCAAAAATCAGTTGGCCATACTACCGGGAGTTTTGTTTCCAGATGCTTTATTCTGTTTCACTGATCTGCGTCTGTCCCTTTGCCAATACCACACCGTCTTGATTCCTGAAGCCATGGAGCGGGTCTGAGAATCGAGTTCTATGATCTCTCTACTCTTCATTCTGGCCCTTCCAGTTCCTTTGTCTTTTTATATAAATTTTCGAGTTGGCTTGTGTATATAGAGAAAAATCCTGCTGGGGTTTTGATTGGTGCTGTATTAAATCTATAAATCATTTGAGTGAGGAATTGCCATATTTATTATGGTGAACTTTAACAATGCATGACCACGGTCCGTCATTCCGTTTCTCCAATTCTTTGAGGTGCTCTTTGATTTCCTTCATCACTGTTTTATGTTTCTCAGCAAACGGGCCTTTGTACGTGTTTTGTAATATTTATGCCTAAATAGTTCATTCTTTTGGCGCGATTATAAATTGCTTTGCTTTTTAAAAGTTGGCGCACAGCTGTATGTTGCTAGAGCATCAACTTACAGTTTAGTTTCATATGTTGACCTTATTTCTGCAGCCTTGCTGAACTTACAGCTTCAGGAGATTTTGTCTTATTTGGTAGACTCCTTGGGATTTTCTCTGTAGACAATCACATTGCCTCCAAATAGAGACGATTGTATTTTTTTCCCCCTTTCCAACATGTATGCCTTTATTTCTCGTTCTTGCCTGTTTCACCGTCTGATCCACTGGTGTTGAGTCAGAGGGCTAATTGTGGACATCCTTGCCTTGTTCCTGATCGTCGGCAGGAAGCATTCCAGGTTACATCATTAAGTATGATGTTAACAGCAGGGTTTTTGTAGATGCCCCTTGATCAGGTTGAGGGAGAGCCTTTCTATTTGTAGTTTGCTGAGAGTTTTTATCATGAGTGGATATTGAATTTTATCAAGGGCTTTTTCTGCATCAGTTGATAGGATCTTATGTTTTTTTTTTTTTCTTTTTTAGATTGTCAATACCGTGAATTATATTTATCCACGTTTGAATATTGCATTTCTGAGATAAACCCCACTCGGTTGTGTTACGGTTTTATGTGTTGATGGCTTCAGTTTGCTAATATTTCATTGAGGGTTTGTATGTCCGTGTTAATGAGAGATATTAGGGTGTAGTTTTCTAGTCTTGTCCTCTCTTTGTCCGGCTTTAGAATCAGAGTAATGCTCATCACATAATATGAGTCGGAAAGCATCCCACACTCTATAATTGATGTTATTTCTTCTTTCAGTGTTTGGTGGAATTTACCACCTGGGCGTAGAGATTTCTTTCTCTATTTTATCTTGGGTGAGTTTTGCTAATTTAGGATTTGCAAGGAATTGGTCCCTTCCCCCTCAGATGCATGGAGTTGTTCATTTGATTCTCTTGTTATCCTTTTAATGTTTTCAGGGTATATAGTGATATTCCCTCTTTCCTTCTTGATGTTAGAGGTTTGTATTTTCTCTCTCTTTGTGTCAGTCTTGCTAGAGATTTGCCAATTGTATTGATCTTTTCGAAGAACTAGTTCTTGGCTTGATTTTATCTCTTGCTTATTTGTTTTCCATTTCATCGATCTCTGCTCTTTTTTTACGTTTATTTGTTTATTTTGAGAGAAAGAGCACGCATGTGCACGTGAGCAGGGGAGGGGCAGAGAGAGAGGGAGAGAGAGAGAACCCCAAGCAGGCTGTGCGCTGTCAGTGCAGAGCCTGAAGTGGGGTTCGAACTCACAAATGGTGAGATCATGACCTGAGCCAAAATCTAGAGTAGGACGCTTAACCAACTGAGCTACCCAGGCGTCCTGGTTTCTGCTCCTTATAATGTCCTTCCTTGTGCTTGATTTTGATTGATGTTAGTCTTTTCCTAATTTCTTTTTCTTTTTTTAAATTTTTTAATGTTTATTTTTGAGACAGAGAGACAGAGACAGAGTGTGAGTGGGGGAGGGGTAGAGCAAGAGGGAGACACAGAATCCGAAGCAGGCTCCAGGCTCCGAGCTGTCAGCACAGAGCCCGATGTGAGGCTCGAACTCACGAGCTGTGAGATCATGACC
>NW_024420586.1:17209858-17250332 GCF_014898765.1 Herpailurus yagouaroundi
TCATGACCTGAGCCGAAGTCAGATGCCCAACCGATTGAGCCACCCAGGCGCCCCTCTTTTTCTAATTTCTCAAGATGAAAGCTATTGGTTATTGTTTGAGAGCTTTTCTTTTCTCATGTAAGCACTTAATGCTATAAATTTCCCTCTAAGCACGGCTGTAGCTACATCACACAGAGATCAATATGTTGTATCTTCATTTTTTGTGCAGTTCAAAATATATTTAAATTTCTCCTGATAGTTCCTCTTTGATCCAAAGATTATTTAGAAGTATGTTGCTAACTTTCCCAATATTTGGAGCTTTCCCTGTTACCTTTTTAGCATTGATTTTTAGTTTAATCCAGTTATGGTCTGCGAGCGTGCTTCATATAATTTCAATTCTTTTAAATGTGTTCAGATTTGTAGAATATTGTCTATCCTAGTGAATGTCTCATGTTCGCTTGGAAAAACCGTGTGCTCTCCTGTTGTTGGGTGGAGTGTGCTAGAAATGTCAATTAGATCCAGTTGGTTGGCATCATTGTTCAGTTCTATGTGCTTGCTGATTTTCCCCCTCCCAGTTCTATCTATTAGTGAGAGGCAAGTGTTGAAAAGTTTCTGCCTATGATTGTGGATTTGTCTATTTCTCTTTTCAGTTCTGTCAGTTTTTGCTTCATGTGGTAGAAACTCTTTTGTTAAGGTGCATGCATTTTTAGCACTGTTATGTCTTATTGGTGAATTGATTCTTTTATCATCATGTAATGTCCCTTTTAATCCTTGGTAATTTTCTTTGCTCTGAGATATCTTTTGTCTGATATTAATAGTGCCACTCCAGCTTTCTTTTGATTAGCGTTTGCGTGGTGCATCTTTTTTGTCCTTCCACTTTGAACCTACCTGTATCATTATATTTGAAATGGGTTTCTTATAGACAGGACATACTTGGGTCATGGTTTTCTTCCATCAATCCATTGAGACCATCTTTCACTTAATTGATGTGATTTAGACCATTTATATTAATGTAATTATTGATATGTTTGGATTAATTCCACACTTTATTATTCGGTTTCTGTTTGTTCCTTCTGTGTTTTGTTCTTCTGTTTCCCCTTTCTTGCCCAATTTTGGATTACCTGAACATTTGCCTTTTTTTTTTTTTTTTAAGACGGACAGAGTGTGTGTGTGTGTGTGTGTGTGTGTGTGTGCGCGCGCGCGCGTGTGCGTGCGCACAGAGCAGGGGAGGAGCGGGGGGGGGGCGGGTGTGGCGGGGGTTGGGGGGGAATGAATCTGAAGCAGGTTTCATACTCAGCCGGGAGCCCGGCTTGGGGCTTGATCTCACTACCGTGAGATCATGACCTGAGCCCAAATCAGGAGTCAGACACTTAACCGACTGAACCACCCAGGCGCCCCTTGACCATTTTCTAAGTAAAGCTTTTATTTGAGAAAAATTTTAGATGTACAGAAAAGTTGCAATGATAGTACAGAGTTCCTGGATAGCCCTCACTTAGTTTCCTCTAATGTCAATAGCTTACATTATTGTGATACACCTGTCAAAATTAAGAAACCAATAATGGCTGCATTATTATTACTTAAACTCCAGACTTTATTTGTATGTAACCAATTTTTCTACTCATCCCATTTTTCTATTCTGAGATTCAATCCAAGACACCGCACCGTACTCACTCGTAGTGTTACTTGAACATTTTTTGTATTCGGTTTTGGTTTATCTGTTATGATTTTGACTGTATGTCATATAGTTATTTTAGTAGTTTCTCTAGGTGTTACAAAATGTGTACTTTTCACTATCAACTTAGAATCAATGTGTTTGCCACTTCCGTTGGAATATACAAAATCGACCATTATTTATGGTCATTTACCCTTCTCTTTTGCCTTGTATTTGTCTGATGTATTATGTCTACGAATATTAAGTTCTCCAGAAGATGCTGTCATAATTTTGGCTTTCAATGGCCATATTTTAAAAATCGCAAAATCGGGGGCGCCTGGGTGGCGCAGTCGGTTAAGCGTCCGACTTCAGCCAGGTCACGATCTCGCGGTCCGTGAGTTTGAGCCCTGCGTTGGGCTCTGGGCTGATGGCTCAGAGCCTGGACCCTGTTTCTGATTCTGTGTCTCCCTCTCTCTCTGCCCCTCCCCCGTTCATGCTCTGTCTCTCTCTGTCCCCAAAAAATAAATAAACGTTAAAAAAAAAATTTAAAAAAAAAATCGCAAAATCGAAGGAGAATCTATTATACTCAGATGTGGACCATTTCTGTCGCCCCTCCCTTATTTCTGATGTCCCACGTTTCCTCCCGTTATCATTTCCCTTTTGTTGGAAGAACTTCCTTTAGCGGTTCTTTTGGAGCAGATCTGCAGGTGACAGATTCTCTTAATTTGTCATTGGCCGAGTATCTCTTAATTTCACCTTCACGCGTTCATCAAGTAGGGCTTTACTCCGTTTAAAATTGGGGGGACGGTTTTGTTTCGGCCACTTCCTTTTGGCCTCTATCATTTCCGTGAACTATTTGCGTTCATTCAAACTGTTGTTCCCCGACAGGCAACGCGTTGTTTTTCTTGGGCAGCCTTAGAGAATTGTTCTTCATTTTTAGTTTTCGCCGGTCTGTGTCGCACCTAGTCACGGATTTCTTTGGGTTTGTCCTCTTCGGGGTTCACTCAGCTTCCTGAAGCTTCCTGTCCTCTTGGTTTCTGAGACGTAAATATTAGACCACGGTGGCCCTTGAGGCTCTATTAGTTTTTTTCAGGATTTGTTCTGTCTGTTATGGAGACTGGAGAGTTTTTATTGATCTGTCTTCACATTCAGACTCTTCCTTCGCCCCACCTCTGCTATAGTCAGTTCTTAGTAGAGCAGCCAGACTGCTCCTGAAAACCCCCTTCGCTCGTTTGCTCCCGGCCACATTGGCCTCTTTGCTGTTCCTCTAAGTACTTCAGGCTGTTCCTGCCTCGTGGCCGTTGCGCTGGCTGGTCTTGCTTCCTGGGACTGTCTTCCCAGCTATTCAGAGTGGACTTCCTCTGTCCTCAAAACGTCTTCACTCAACTGTCTTCTCTTCAGTGCAGCCTCCGTGACCAACCTGTCTAAAATCGCAGCCCCACTGTTGCCTTTCCTTGCTTTATTTTTTTCCTGTTAAGCTATCTAACACAATATACAATTTATTTACTCGTTAATCATCCAGAGCGAGAACTCCATGAGGGCAGGGCTTTTTGGCCTTGTTTCCTCCTGTATGCTCGTGGCCTGACGCATCGTGAGATGCTTAATAAACATATGTTGAAAGAAAGGACAAAAAAAATTCCCCGGGGCCTGCCTCAACTGTCGCCTGTAGAAGGCAGATAAGTTTTAGCTTCTTACTGCCTGTTTCCAAGTATGGACGTTGAGAAGTTCCCGAATATTTGCAAGAGCAGATTCGATGTCATTGACGGCGTGGGATCTTTTAAAAGAAATCAATGGTTGAGGCACCTGCTGTTACTGCCTCCTCCTAGAACGGAGTATCAGAAATGCCAAGAGCGTGAGGTTCTGCACAGATTGACTCTGCGCAAGGTGTTGGAAACAGGTACCGAATTAGAAACGGAGAGCTTTGTGCTTGGATTGATTCACAGGTTTCATCTCGTCAACTTCCCGAGTGCCGTCGCCGCCGCTGCTTTCCGAAATATCTCGCAGACCGCCGGCCCAGCTTTTGCTGGCGTGTGCGCGTGCGCTCAGAGGCACGCTCACGGGCTCCCCTCCACCAGGTGCCGTTCCCCACAGCCCGTTCCCCGTCCCAGCTGAAGTCTGGAGCGCTCAGACAGTTGTTGGAAGAGGCTCTTACGGGGACAGAATTTCCCGAGCTCCCTCGTTCCCTCCCACATCTGTCAGCACAGTAGTGTATGGCGGATAATAGGATTTCACCGCATTGTGGTGGTTTAAACAGGCGTGACAAGATTGTGATTTCAAACCTGCGTAAGTTGTGGACACCCAAGTGATTGCGGCTTCTCCTCCACGTTACCGGCAGGGGAGGCCAGACAGCCCGCGGATCCTTCAGGCTTAGACCTGACCCTCAGCCCTTCCTTCCCTTCCGCAGTTCGCCACTGACCTCGGACCCCCCTTCTCGAGCCTCCCCCGTTTCCGTCACGTGTTGCATCCCTAGGAATCTAGCCCCCACGGGCTGCCGAGTTCTGTGAAGGAAACGGTCTGCTTGGTCTGTGAACAGAATGATTATTGGAGGTACTTTGTTTCTGGTGTGTCTGCGTTAGATGAGCTGCAGACGCTCTTGTAGGAGTGGGACCGAAGGAAAATGAGAGCCCTTCTCCTGTAAAACACACCGAGGCTCACGATGACGTGTCGTTTTACGGATGCCCGACGCTCCAGAGAGCCTGGGTCAAGAACACCACGCTTACTGTGTCAGCGACTTACTGTCTTTAGTCAGCTTTCCAGATGAATAATTAACATACAAGATGCACCCATTCTAAGTTTATGTTTTGATGAGTTTTTTTTTTTTTTTTTTTTTTAGACAGAGAGTGCCCAAGCGGGGGAGAGGGGTGGAGGGAGGGAGGGAGAGGGAAAGAGAGAGAGAGTGGGTGAGAGAGAGAATCTTAAGCAGGTTCCACGTGGAGCCCGACAAGGGGCTCGATCTCACCACCCTGGGATCATGACCTGTGCAGAAATCAAGAGTTGGACACACAACTGACTGAGTCCCCCAGGCGCCCCTTGATGAGTTTCGACAAAAGCATACAGCTATATAACCACTACTCCTTCAAGATAAAGAAAATTTCCATCTCGCTCAAAAATTCCCTGTGCTTCTTTCCGGTCAAAACATCTTCCCATCAACATCCCTGCTATTACGACCTCTGTCCCCATAGAGTTTTGCCTGTTCTAGAACTTCGTGTGAATGGAATCCTATAATATGCACTCTTTTATATGTGGTTTCTTTGGCTCATCATGTTTTTGAGACTCATCCATGTTGTTGCCCGGATCCATAGTTTGTTCCTTTTAATTTCAGAAGTGTACGAATATACCACAATTGGTTTATTGATTCACCTGTTGATGGACATTTGGGTTATTTCTGTTCAGCTGCTGTGAACATCCATGTACAAATCTTTGGACATATCTCTTTTCTCTTGGGTAAATAAATACCCACGTGTGGAATTACAGGCATATGTTAAACATTTGAAGAAACTACCCAACTTTGCCAAAGGTTTTTTGTTTTTTTTTTGTTTTTTTTTTTTTACCATTTTACATTCCCCTTAGCAGTGTAGAAGAGTTCCAGCTGCTTTTTGCATGTCAAAAGAAGGTTCTAGAGAAAAGGCAACGATTAGTTTCTTGGGGCCCAGTGTAGTGGTAGAATTTTAGGTGTTAGAGGGGAGCACTTAGAGTTTGGGGAGCTCCCCAGAGCCCTACCACGCACATCCTTACTTTCCAGATGCTGTCCTGCTTCTTGCAATAAGGTACTACCCGATATACTCGTGCACAACATGCGGCAAGCCGGGGAGAGGAAGTGGCTGAGGGCAGGGCAGGATGGAAAGGGCACTGGGCTTCAATGAAAAGACCTAAGTTCAAGTCCAGTCCTGCCAGGGACCCGCTGGTGATTTGACGCTCACCCTGTGTTTTAGTGTTCTCATCTGTGCAACCATAAGGACCATCCTACCTGAGTCACAGGGTAACAGGGAGACTTAACCCTGACAGACGGGTTACGTGTGCAGGGACTTTACTAAGGGCAGGGATCGTGCTAGCATTGATGGAGCCAGGACAACGGCCCAGATTCTCAGAATTCTGGAGCCTTGGGGTTCGGGCAGAGAGACAGAGGGAGGCCGCACATGGCACCACTTCCTGGGCAGGGGCAAAGTCTTACGTGGAAGAGTGTCCTGTCCTGTCCCCCACCTAAAGCCTTGGACTGGCGGGGGGGATTGGCGTGGCCAGCAGACATTGGAGACCTGGGTCCGAGCCTCTGCTGTGTTAGCCACAAGTAGGGTAAGTCCTTTTAACCTCCCTGAGCTTAAATTTCCTCCTTGGCACAATGGAGGCGATAACGCCTTTCCTTCCACACCTCTCCGGGAGCTGTAAGATAGGAGACGGAAGTTGCCATGTGGATGGGGGATGACCAGGCTGGGGGTGGGGCTGGGGCCGGAGCCACCAAGCGAGCTGAGAGACCCACATCCAAATCCTGCCGAAGCCCCCATCCCTTCGCTTAGCATCTCGAGCCTCAGGCTCGTGTGTTAGAACGGGGGTGGGATTGAATGAGTCAAAGAACGGGCATCAAGTGCCAGGCCCAGGTGCGAGCAGAGAAAGGCTGCTCAGTAGGTGGTGACGTGCACTGGGTGAGGCCTCCGACCTCGGGTGAGATCCCAGGGAAACGCGCCGAGATAGGCACGGAGATGTGAGTGCCAGAGGTTTATTGAGGAGTGCCCTTGGGAAGGTAGAGGAGACAAAACTGGGTGGAGGGAGGGGTGACTGCACCGTAGCCACAGAGGAGACCTTAGTGCACCCCCTGGGGGGGGCAGTGGAGCTGGGGTGGCCCTGCAGAGTTGCTCTGAAGAATCGAGGCAAGATGGTGGCCTTTATACTCCTGTATGACTCTGTCACTGAACGTGGGCTGCCCCCAGGAAGAGAACATGACCTCGAGGCAGTTTCTGGAAGGGTGTTAAATGTCATGTATAACGTATACAATTTTTTATTTATATGTTTTAAAATGTTTACTTATTTACTTTGAGAGAGAGAACACGTGCATGAGCAGGGGAGTGGCAGAGAGAGAGACAGAGAGAGAGAGAGAGGGAGAGAGAGAGAAACCCAAGCAGGTTCTGTGCCATCAGCACAGAGCCCAATGTGGGGCTCAATCTCACGAACCTGCGAGATCATGACCTGAGCCGAAATGAAGAGTCGGAGGCTCAATTGACTGAGCTACCTAGGTGCCCCTATACAATTTTTACGAAAAACAAATTTGTCTTCCATGAATTATCGGCTTCCCACACTCCCAGCAGCTGGGAGAATGAATGCCTCTGTCCCGAAGGGGCATCTGGGCGGTACACTACAACATCCACAATGCCTCTCAGCGCCTCAGTTTCCTTATCTATAAAATGGGGGATAATAATAGTGCCTAGCTCACTGGGTTAAAATGAGGATTAAAAGAGTTAATATATACAAAGTCCTTAAGATGGTGGCTGGTGCATATTATTCCTAGCACTAGCATTTGAGAAAACATTCTAATACATCCTTCATACCTAATGAACGTATAAATGGATGAGCTCTTCCAACCCTGTTCACAATAAAAGACAAATACCACGTTTGCCCTTTTTCGGGGAAAAAAAAAAAAAAAAAAAACTCCACCAGCCAGGTGATAACGCATTCGGCTGGAAAGCAGAGGGTTCAGTATATTTGAAACCACGGGACTTGTGCTCAGAGGAAATTTAAAATCTCCCTTCCGAAACCTTTGCTGCACCTGAGGGCCTGGCGTTCCCCGTGTGGGCATTGCCTCCTTTACCCTCAGTGTGCTGAGCTGCAGTATGGGGATTTGACAGCTGAAGACAGCTCAGCAGGGTGCAGGAAGGCAGACATTTAATGTGCTTTGACAATACAAAGGGTTATATAAACGACCCAGTTTCTGTAATTTTGCTGTAACTGTCATGGGAATTGCTATAGACAGATACGGAGAAGGCCCTGTTTATGCACTTAAACTTTAAAAGGTTTAACCACTAAACACACAGTTTCTTTCTCTTCCCCTCCCCTCCTGACAATCGTGCATTTAAATTGTACTGGAGCTGGGGCCCAGGGAAGAGAGACGGCAGTTGAAATAATGGGCTGCCTTCAGCTGCCCAGGTCCTGGACCAGAGCCCCGCTTTGTGACTCCCGGGCCAACCGCGTGCCCCAGCCAGCCTCCCTGGGCAGATTTCCTTACCTGCTCCCAGCAACCAGATGCAGAGAGGGGGAGGGATGGCAGGAAGTGAATTGCACCCGCTCTGAGCTCGCGGCTTTTGCCCAATTTAAATCTGGTTTCCCGTCCCAGTGTTCAAAGCACGTCGCTGTTTGATTCTTGCCATCTCATCTTAGAAGACTTTTCCCAAGGTGGGGGCGGGGATAGTTCTAAAGCCAGCGAGGCAGGAGGCGGGAGGGTTTATACAGGCAGATACCGCAGGCTTCCAAGCTAAGTGCCTGAGCAGGGAGAGCTCCCGGCTGCCGCTGACATTTCTCAGACAGGAGATCAATAAGTGGGTAGAGCTTGAAAAGCAAATCATGCTTCTACCTGCCCTGGGGAACCCTCAGCAACTGTCATGGCAGAGGAGGCATCCCAGAGGAGGCCAGGATAGACAGGGGGACGCAGATAGCGTTGATACAGCCGAGACGGGGGGGGGGGGGGGGGGGAAAACGGGACTGCCCAAGGAGATGAAAGGGGCAAATGCTGGGACCCCTCTCCCCCCCCTCTGCCCCACACCCTCTTCCTTCACAGACCATGCTGAGTGTGTTAAGGTTCCTGACTTCTGCCTCGCAGGTAAAACCAGACCCTTGGGGGTGTGTTTTGCAGCCGATGTGGCATTTCCAGCCCAAATGAGCCCAGCCTGAACTTGGAAAGCTATAGCACGTGGGACACCCTGTATGCGTGGTTGGGTCCCTCTGATGGACAAAAGCCTTATTCCCTGCCCCATCAGTACCCACGAGGACTTGAGTGATCTCTCCATGCTCCACTCAGTGCACAAAGGAATTCTCTAAAGGAGACGTGAGCTTTCTCACGAGCCCGACGTGCCTCTAGGTGAGCATGTATGTGTCCACGGGGGCACATGTGCACACACGTGGAAGAACTGGGAGTAAATATTAAACTTGGTTCTGATCTGGTAAGCCTGGTCCGCTCCAATAATTTAAACAGTCTGTTTCAGAAGTTCAGGCTTTTTTGCTTGATATAGTTACACTTCCCGTTTCACTTTCCCTCTCTTGATCCTCTCCAGGATGGCACCTGAGTATGGGATGGGAGTATGCCGCATCCTTGTGGTCGCGGTGGTTGGGGACCCATGTGGTGTCACCATTCCCCTCTCTGGATCCTTCATGTCCTCCATGGCAATAGATATTCCCAATGGTGGCAACTGCTGAAATCAGTAGTTAGATGATCTCACCGTGTTGTCCTCTCCCGAGGCTTTGTGATCCTCCCTGATGAACTCAGGCTGCTCAGCCCTGGCTGCTGTTTAAGACCCCTGAGGCATGGCCGTGACCACCATTTGGTCTTCCATTCAGGTGGCCCAATCAATTCCAGTGAATCTAGGATCCTTTTCGCTGCATGCTGGAAACTCCCTCTGGCTGGCTGTCCAGTTAGTGTCTCGCCAACATCTGTGTCCTCCTAGGGTCTGTAGACACCCCTGGGATCTCTTGCATGCCAGTTAGAGCCAAGGAATGCTAACTCCAGCTTGCTCTCTGCTTATCCAGTAGCTGCCCCACGTTATTGCAGGTGCGCTGTGCCGGGTGGGCCCCTCCTGGAGTCCCTGACGGAGAGTGGACAGCCACACTCCTGCTATTGGCCTTTGCCTTCACTCCTTATCAGACAACTCTCCACTCTGAGACTTTGGTCTAGAGAGAGTCAGAAGGAGCAGGCTCTTCCGGTGTGGTTGGGACTTCACCCATGTCATAGTCTGTCTTTCTGACATCTTCCTCATGATTTAGCCTCAGTGGCAGAGGATGAGCAGAGAGAGAAATGGCTTCCTGTTTTGGCTTGAGTTCTCTCGAATGCAGAGCATGACACAAGGACTTGGGTGAGGGTAGTTTATTTGAGAGGTGATCCTAGCAAGTAGGAGGGAAGGAAGGGAGAGGGTGAGACAGGAAAGGAAGAAACGTGAACATAAGAGAGGACAGTGGGGCCGATCTCATAAGAAGTGTAGAGAATGCCTTGCAGAATTATCCATTGGAAGTTCAGGAGCCTGGGAGCGTTTATCCACCAGCTGCCATCTGAGCTTGGTTGAGGACCGCACCTGGGGGTGCTAACTCCATCCCCCTTCTGGGCTGCACACACACATGTGTAGATTAGGCGTGTTCCCACATGGGCGGTGGAGGCCCAGGACAGAAAGAAGATAGCTGCTCCCAGCTTGAGGGGAGTGTGCCCGCTGAAGCTGCTGCTGAAATTCCAGGCGGGCCAAGGGCATGATGGGAGTCGCCAGAGATATCTGACACACTTCCCCGATGGCAGTTCAATCAAGGAGGAATTTTTAAAACATATTACAGTAGCCTTAAAGATCTTCAGGTCTAATCTCCTTGTTTTAAAGGGGCCCCAAGAAATCATGATCTAGGGGCATCCCGCTGGCTCAGTTGGAAGAACACGTGATTCTTGATCTCGGGGTCGTGAATTTGAGCCCCACGTTGGGTGTAGAGATTACTTCAAAATAAATTTAAAACCAGAAATTGTCATTTATTTACCCAAGGTCAAAACGGTTGAACACTGAGCCGAAACTAGAACTTGGTTGCCGGAAGCTCATGTGTATCCCACAGATCCATTCAACCACTGATGATATGTTTATTGACCACAGATGGTGTTCATAGCGCTGAGAAGGATAAGACGTAATTCGTGCTTTCAAGGAATTTGCAGTCTTGAGGATGAGAGAATTTGGGTGTTTAGTCATCATATGTACTTGCTGGCGAAGGGACTGGCTTAAATACCCTCTTCAATCAGATAGTACTCTGACAAAACCGTAAGGAAGAGACAAAAAGGGCCCAGAAAATAGAGAGTGCCCGTGGCAAGTATTCACCCAGCAAGCTCTGAGTACTCCTCCCAGCTAAGGTGTGAAAGGAAGACATGAAGGCAGCCTGGCATGTTCCTCACCTCCTCCTGGCATTCGTGCCCTTGTGAGATCCTCTCTCCCTCGAGTGTGGGCTAGACCTAGTAACTCACTTCTAGCAGACAGATTGTGGCAGAAATGATGGGGTGTCACTCCAAGATGAGTTATGAAAAGACTGGCTCCCGTCCTGGGTACTTCCTCTCACTCACGCTCCTGCGGCTGGCTCTAGGGGTAGCTGGCTGCCACGTCATGAGGCAACCCTAAGAAGAGACGCATGTGCATGAGCTTGGATGTGGATCTTCTGAGGCCTGCCCGCGGCCACGGTAGTGGGCTTGGGAACCGATTGTCCCCCAGTTGAGCCTTGAGATGGGACCGCGGCCGTGGCGATATCTTGATGGCAGCTTTACGAGAGACACTGAGCCAGAGAACCCAGCTAAGCCATGCCCAGATCCCTGACCCTCAGAGGCGGTGAGATCATTTGTTTTTGGCTTTTTAGTGGCTGAGTTTTGGAGTCATTTGTTATCCAGCAGTAGCTTACTGATACAGAAGCCATCGCATTAGAAGTTGTCAGTGAAAGTACAAGTAATACGTGGACGCAGGAGCAAGTGACAGAAATCTGTCTGAACTATCTTAAGCAAAAAGGAGCACACGTGGGAAGGATTTGTGGTTGCGTCCCAGAACGCCAGGCCCAGAAGGGCAGCAGGACCCATGAGGACTGGAAGCAGAACTTAAAATCCACTGGGAAGCAGATAGCGACTCACCTTTTCTGCTGACTCTCCGGCCATGAGGCCCTTGAACTGTTCTGTCTCGGCAACTGGCATTTTCCATTTCTTCCTGTACCTGGGCACAGTCAGGTGCCCTTGAGGGCTTCGCATGTTCCCTCCATTTAGGAACACCAGACACTTACTTGAATTCCTAGTTCCTAAAAGAGAAGTACCAGGTAGCACATCTTAGATCGGCTGTCTATTTGTGGTTCCCCCAACAGATGCTAGCGGAGAGGGTGATAGGGCTGCTGCCGTTTGAGAAGGGACTCGGAAGGGCAGGGAAAGTAGCCAATAAATTGCTTGAGCTGCCGTCAAGAAGTTTGCAATTTGTCCGGGCCGAGAAGAAAGGGATCGGAACGGTGGGGCATTTCACGGGCGCGTCCTTCACTGGAGGACGAGGACTCCAGTAGGAGCATCGTGTGCCACGGTCTAGCTGGGTGGCTTCTGGAGAGCCACTGCTCTCTGCCGGGCTTTCGTGTCCTCGTCTATAAGTTGAGCAGGTTGACCCGAGGTGACCTCTACCAGCCCTTCCAACTTGGAAATTCTGGGCCTCTGAGGGAAAGAGGAAGAGGTGTGTCCCCAGACATCCTCATGGAGTTGTGGTGCCTGGTGTCTGTGACCAGATGGCCTAGGTCTCCAGCATGTGCCGGAGGTGCTCAGCACAGAGGAAGAGTCAAGGTGAAGCCCACACCGAGGTGGGCCTTGGGAACAACCAAACCACGATTTCCCAGCTTTTTGAACAAAAAGCCTGTGTCTTCTGGTGAAGACACAGATATACAGAGCTTTAGAAGCAACTCAGTGGCCTTGAACCCTGTACAGTCAAAGGCTATTTGGAAAATTTACAAGGCAGAATATTAAAAAAAAATAGAAAACCGGGGCGCCTGGGTGGCTCAGTTGGTTGAGCATCCGACTTTGGCTCAGGTCATGATCTCAGTTGGGGAGTTCGTGAGTCGTTCAAGCCCCACATCGGGCTTGCTCCCGTCAGCACAGCGCTTCAGATCCTCTGTCCCCCTCTCTCTCTGCCCCTCACCGACGCACACACTGTCTCTCTCTCAAAAATAAACATTAAAAAAATATTTTTAATGTTTATACACTTCAGAGACAGAGAACACAAGCGGGGGACGGGCAGAGAGAGCCAGAGACAGAATCTGAAACAGGCTGCAGGCTCTGAGCTGTCAGCACAGAGCCCGACATGGGGCTCGAACCCATGAACTGTGAGATCACAACCTGAGCCAAAGTCGGACACTTAACCGACTGAGCCACCCAGGCGCCCCTCAGAAATAAACATTAAAAAAAAAAAAAAATAGAAATAGAAAACCAACTTTATCCCCAGAGCTGCACCATCTTCTTGCAGAAGGTTGTTGGGATGACCAGAGGTGCTTTTCAAACGATGGGCTAGGGCTCACTCACAGGCACTGTTGGTCTCACGCACCCGTCACCCCCCTTTTTGCATGTGTGTGCATGCGTGTGCACACACGCTCCCTGGAATGTTGAACCGAATCATGCCTTTGCATGCTTTCTCCTAGCCGCTGAGAGCTCAGCCTGCCGTGACATCATTGTATCTGGAGAGCAGCACCAATCAGCTTGTTCCCTGCTTTGAGTCATTCACATGGCATTCCCTCATTATGGTGTTGGTGGAGATTTTGGTTTTTGTTTTGTTTTAAAAAAAAAATGTTTATTTATTTTGACGGGGGAGGGCGGGGAGAGACGGAGAGAGAGAGAGAGCACACACGCGTACAAGTTGGGGAGGAGCAGAGAGAGAGGGAGAGAGAGAATCCCAAGCTGGCCCCTGCTGTCAGTGCAAAGTGCAACGTGGGGCCTGATCCCACAACCATGAGATCATGACCTGAGCTGAAATCAAGAGTCAGACGCTTAACCGGCTGAGCCACCCAGGCATCCCAGGTTTTTGTTTTCTGAACCTCAGTGTATCAACACCCTCTTACCCTTTGCATTTCCATTATCTGGAAGGAGAAAGGGGTGGAAATAACTACCTCTGTGCAGTTCAAGCCTAAAACAGAGATGCGACTTAGGTCTGGAATCCGATAAGGAAGCACGTCCCCGGGAAACAGGACTGGCACAAGGAATACCAATCTGATGTGTCAGACACATATTTTCCTTTTCTTTCCTTTCCTTTCCTGTCCATATTTGCCCCCATTTACAAAGTGAAGCACAGTGCGTTCGAAGGGGCTGAGAACCCGGCCCCTTTGTGATAGTGGGAAGTCACCTCCCTCGCTAGAGAAGATGGATTAGCTAATGACTGTTAAATACTTTGAAATGAGTTGTCTCCTGTACCCAAATACTCAATCTGATTATAGCCCTAGGTCTGATATCACGGGCGGGAAATGTAGTTCCTGGCTGACATCAAAGCGGACCTTTTTTTTTTTTTTTAAGTGGGATCTGTGATTGCTGCTTTCTTGCTAATCAAAGGACGACACATGGAAAAGGGGAAATGGCACTAGGGCCTTGCCCAGTGGCGAGGGACAGGCAGGGAGAGGGGCACAGAGAGAAAAAGACACAGGGGCCAGGCTCACGAGAAGAGGGAGGCAGGGGGTGGGGGTGGGAGTGAGAGCCAGAGAATTACAATTATTACCAGGATCAGAGTGTTGGAGCATACCCTTCTATTTCTGTGAAACCTGCTGGAAACAGATGCAGTCTTGGAAAAGATAAGGTTTACTTACATTCCCCTGCCGCCCCCAAAATCTTCTGTTCCAAGTTAAGGTGTTAGAAATGGTTTTACTTGGCTGTTTCCCCACTTGTTTATTTGCTTAGTGGGTGGCTTGAGTGGCTGAACTTTTTTATTTTAGTGGGAGATCCAACAAAATATGACTCTCGTATTTTGTCAAGGTGGCTTTTTTCCCCTTTGCCGGAAACGAGGCCACGTCACCTGGCCCAGCTGTGGGAAGACGCAAGCCTTCCCTCCCGTTATTGGCGGGGCCAGCCTGCTTGGACCCTTTTAGATCCTGTTCCTGTCTTTGTCTGCCTTGGAAAGACCTGTGCTCGGGCCATCATTCCAGCTGCCCTTGGCTGCGGGCGGCTGAGGCTCGCCCATACCCATTGGTCATGCTGAGCCTGCTAAGTTGGATTCCCTTCTTTATCTGTGGGGCAGAGGACACAAAGCAACTCAGAGATAACAAAGATAATGAGTAATGACAAGAGAGGGTTCCTGTCAGGGAAAATCTGACAAAGAGAAGGTGTGAGTACTGCTGAGTCTGTGAGTTATCCACCCGAGGTGGGGGCGGGCGGGGGGGGGGTGGGGGGGGTGTTAATGCCCAGGCCAGCAGATGCTCACCCAGAATGAGCTGTAGGATTCTTAGTTCATTCATTCATTCACTCATTCATTCATTCATCTTTTTTCCTTTTTCTTTCTTCATTCATTCTCCATTTCTCTTATTATATGTTCATCCATTCACCCTGCATTCATGAATTGTAACATCTGTTCATTCTGCATTCATTAGATATCTACTCATTTTTTTAATGTTTTATTTATTTTTGAGACAGAGAGAGACAGAGCATGAGCAGAGGAGGGGCAGAGAGAGAGGGAGACACAGAATCTGAAACAGGCTCCAGGCTCTGAGCTGTCAGCACAGAGCCCGACGCGGGGCTTGAACTCATGAACTGCCAGATCATGACCTGAGCCGAAGTCAGATGCCCAACCGACCGAGCCACCCAGGTGCCCCTATATCTACTCTTTCAACAAAGGACGTATCGTGTGTCTTCTGTGTATCAGGTGACCGTTCTAGTTCTGAGCTTACGATGACAGATAAGACAAAGGTGCTCCTTAAAGGAATTGGACACATACCCAAATAACCATAATTTGGGTTAAGCGTCGTTGTCCTCCAAGAGGTATCAGTGCAGTTCCCTGGGTGCTCAGAGAAGAGAAGAGGGGTTACATCAAGCTGGAGGGAGTTCAGAAACTTTGGCAGAGGAGATGACATTTGAGTTGAGCCTGGAGGGATGGAAGAAGTTTTCCTGCGTGGCCACAGGGGGTTGGCAAGAAATACAAGAAATACAGCAGGCCCAGCTTAAGGAAGGGCGTGGGGGCAGGACGTTGGATGCACACCAGGAAGGGCAGGCCACTCAGGATGACAGGAGCACGGGGCGAGTGCGAGGGGACAGGAGAGGAGGCAGGAGGCTGGAGAGCCCCAGGAGACCTAAGGACCCTTTTCTGGGAAGGCCACAGTTAAGACATGGCCGTGTGAGAGGAGCAAGAGGTCAGGCTGAGTGGATGGTGAGCGGGTCTCCTGGAGGCTTTCCCCACCATCAGTTCAGCCTACCTGAGTTAAGCCCATTCCTTAATTTTTATCAAAGAATCATGTACCCTAGTCCATGCTTGTGTAGCAAAATGATTAAGAGTGTTGGGTCTGGGTTGGATTTCACAGACCAATACGATGTTTTAAAAATCAAGGGGACTGCCATAATGATGTCAACTTTTAATTTTGGCAAGAAAAAATGTACTCAAAATTTGCCAATTTACTATCACCATCTGTGGTGAAGGCTGCTAATTGCCTACTGGGTATCCTTTCTCCCCTTCTTCCTGATAAACAGAATGCTGTTTTATTTGGGGTGGCAATATGGCCAAATGAAAACCACATTTTCCAGCCTGTGTTGGTCGTGGGGCGGAGCATCTGGGACGGCTCCTTTAGAGGGGCTCACTAGTCTGCTTCTTCTTCCAGCCTGAAATTACCACCCTTATGGGACCACAGGGCACCAGCATCATGCTGAATACGGGGCCCACTCTGAGGACTTGCAACTTAGCCTCAGAAACAAGGAGCAATGTACGTGCCCAGTACTTAGAACCCTCCGGATCTCTCTTGGTGTTTCTAGTTCCCTCCACTGCCGCCCCCGCCCCGTTTGACCCTCGGAGGTGTGCGGAGAGAGCAGGCATGCTGGTATCTGACCTCCGGGACTCCTCTTTCTGTCTCCACAAGAGCTTCCGTTTGCCCCTCCTCTCTGGTAGTAACTGCTCTTGAATCATGACCTTCTCGTTTCATAGATGGCACTGCCCCCTCTTCCTTAGCAAATGTTCAGTCAAGACAGCATAAAGCACTCCAGGTATTTCCAGGCAGAGGAACCCCGATACATAGGATTGGTTACAGAAATGTTGGATGGGCAGGGGAGCTGTGTGGCCATTGGCCCTTCACCCAGAACCCCCTTCAAGAAGGAAGGACCGGTCTCAGCTGCCGGGAGGGTTGTAGGTGCCGAGGGGGCAAAGAGCTTGTAGCCGCCAGCTTTCTTCAGTGTTGGCCTCAGCAGCAGAAAGCACTTGCCCAAAGCCCTGCCCTCCTGGGGCACCATTTTGGCCCGCTGCCACATAACTGTGTTGGGTCCTGTATACTTCAGATCTCCCCGTGGAGCTGGCAGAGGCTTAATCAGACCGGCCTCACTGTTTGACTTCTCCCTCTACCCACTCGTGCTGCACCCTGCTCCCTCCCACAGATGGTGATCCTTAATAAATACCCTGCCTGCCAGACTCCACGTCAGCATCAGCTTCCAGAAAAGCCAACCTGTGACATGAGACTGTAGCCCATAGATGAGTAACTAACTGCAGAAAGTCACAGACAGGGGCGCCTGGGTGGCTCAGGCAGTTAAGCGTCCGACTCTTGATTTCGGCTCAGGTCATGATCTCAAGGTTTTGTGAACTTGAGTCCCGCGTCAGACTCTACACACTGACCGCATGGAGCCTGCTTGACATTCTCTCTCTTTCCCTCTGTCTGTGCCCCTTCCCCACTTGCGCTTTCTCTGCCTGTCTCAAAATACATAAACTTAAAAAAAAAAAAAAAGTCACAGACCCTTAGACTGAGCAACAGAGGGCCGGAAGCATGTCATCAGAGTCTAGGAGCCTGTGCACCGCTGACAAGGCTGGAGCATTTGCTGGAACAGAACCATTGCTGAAATGCCAGCGGCCCCCTGGAATCACCATAGGCACTGGAGCCTGGGGCCACCCGCTGCCGATAGAGATGCCACTATACAGAGAAAAAAGAGAAACGCCTTCTCTCCCCTCCTCGCCTTCCCGGTCACCCACCACTTCTTCCCATTAGAAGAACCTGCCTGGAAGCCAGCTGGCAAAGGAGTCTGGGACACTGTTTTGCACAGGCTTCCAGCCCTGAGTGACATAGAGCCAAGCATAGAAGGGCAGGAGCGGAGCTGAGAGAAAAGAAGCAAATGACTGGTAATAAACCCCCACCTTAAGAAGGACTGGAAGGGGAAGGGGGAGGGAGAAGCTTTCAGATGTGCCTCCAGGCCTGGCTGACGCTTTGATTGCCACCCTCGTGAGAGACCGAAGCCCAAGACCCAGGCTCCCGACCCACAGACACTGGGGATGAGAACTGCGTGTTGCTTTAAGCTGCTGATTTTGGGGGGTAATTTGTTACATGGTAATAGCTGACTAATACAGTGGGTGACTGACACTGCGGGGCAGGGGAAGCCCAGGAAAGCTTCTTAGAGAATATTTGGAGTAAAGAACAGTGCCCCATTTTTTTTTTTTTTTTATCTGTGAGACGGACTTATTAGTCCTTCCCATCTTTATGGAATGGTAAGGTAGACAAAATGCGATAATAGCTGATAAGATTCCTCTAGAAATTTCAAAGAACTCTTCAAATATGATGTATGATCACACAACTATAAAAATGATCATGAGGCTAGTAGCATTATGCAAATCATCTAATAACTTTCAAAGACCTGGATCGACCACGGTGAAGTCCCTGAATCCAGGCTCCTGGAAGGATTTGGAGAAGCTGGTGAAGTCTGAATTGTATGGATGGCAACTAACTAAGATTTTGGTTTCTTTTTCACTTCCTGCTTCCTTCCTTTGGAGTTTAAGAAACTATCACCGTACCTCAAGGAGAGGAAACGTATTTGGTTTTCGTGATAAGGTTTCAGCTTAGCTTGCCTACTTGCATTTGAGTTCAAAGTTTCTCCAGATATATTATCATTTAAACTGGAGGGAAACAATATTCCTTAACTGGAGCACAGGCCATGACCTTGCCTTCATGATGGGCAGCTAATCCACTTAGAACCAGTGACTCGCTTTGTATAATTTATAAGACCCCATGAAAAGACAGGCCTCCATAGATTAATATTTCAGCTGTCTTCCCTTCCATTTCATCCCCTGGATGTGGCAGCAACAATCACATGAATCATTCCTGAACTGAGTCGATATCAAACATCCGGACCTTCATCTGCATTTGATGAAGGCTCAGCTCATTCAAGGGAAGTTCCTATAGGATTTCAAATACAGGGATGATTTACCTTGCATACGTCTTACCCCACCCTCCCCGCCAGCCTGGCTGTGGCGGTTAAAAAAGAGCTTTAAATTCTTTGATGCTCCTCTTATTTACAGATGGGAGTCTGGGTCCCCTCCCCTTGAATATGGGCAGGCTGGGAACTGCTTTGCCCAATACAGTATGGTGGCAGTGTGTTGCGTCTGTGACTTCTGAGGCTTGGTCATAAAATGCCATGCTGCTTTCTCTATGTCTCTTGAAATGCTCCTTCTCCGAATACTGTCTCTCAGGATGCTGCCTTTCAGAACCTAGTCGTCATGCTGAGAGAAGCCCAAGCACAAAGACAGGCCATATGTACATTTTGTGGTCAGCCATCCCGAGAAACCCAGGCTCTGAATCATCTCAGCCCAGGCATGGAGCCCATAAGTGAAGAAGCATCCAGATGATTCCAGACCCCAGCCATAGTTTCACGCGGCCATTCAAGTCTTCTCACCTGAGGCACGCTGTGGAGCAGGGACATTGTAGAGCAGGAGCAAGCCATCACTGCTGTGCCCTCTTTGAAACCCTGACCGCAGGATTCATGAGCACGAGACAACAGTTGTTTATGCCACCAAGGTGGGGGGTGGGTCGTTATGCAGCAATAGGTAATTGGAACACTGGCCTTCTAGGCTAATACTTCGTTTCCTTTCCCAGGTCGTTGAGAAATTATTTGGTTAAAGAGGTTAAATTTCTTCAAAACCAGCAAACTGTTCTGTATTTCTGGCTACAATAACTAAACAAGCCTCTCCGTGGGAGCTGTACATTATTCTTCCGTGTGTGTTGACTTCTTGATGCAAAGACCAGTTCTCCGTGTCAGATTTCCTTTCTCTGTCCTGTTTGTGCAGGTTCTTGATGACTCATTCGTGAATTCATTTATTTATCCAGTAAGTATTTATGAAGCCCCTTCTGTGTAGCAGGTACACTCTTCTAGACGCTCAGGACATGAGGATGAGCAAAACCTTCGTGATCTCAGCCTCTTTAGAGACGGAGTCCAATGCATGGGTCTTAATCGTTTTCATGTCACACACCCTTTGGACACCTAGTGAAGTCTATGAACCCTTTTTCAAATTAAACAAAACTTTTTGAACATTATTTATTTTTGAGAGACAGAGAGAGACCGAGCACGAGTGGGGGAGGAGCAGAGAGAGAGGGAGGCACAGAATCCAAAGCGGACTCCAGGCTCTGAGCTGTCAGCACAGAGCCCGATGCGGGGCTCGAGCCCATGAACCGTGAGATCATGACCTGAGCCGAAGTCAGACGCTTAACCTAAGCAACTGAGCCACTCAGGCGCCCCTGTGGACTCTTTTTCAGAATAGCGTTTTTAAGTACATAAAATACATATGCTCATGAAGGAAATGAATTATATTGCAGTAGTTACCAAAATATTTGTAAAAACACATATTTGCAATATAATATATGTGTTTCATTCAATAACAAGATCCAATAGTGAGTCCAATAAATTTTGAGGTAGTGCTGAGTCAATATAATATGTTGAGATGCTTGCAAAGGCTGTGTTTTAAAAATGTTTGTGATTTCTGTTGGTGACAAAGTCACAGGTATGGCCAATACTATTGTGGTTTATGGCCTACATACCTAACAGAAGGAAAAGCTAAATTTTAATAAGATTTCGTGAAACGAAATATGTGAGTTCTTTCTTTCCCAAATTAATGGATCTTCCGGATTCTGTAGTCTGTAGATCCCAGGTTAAGGCACTTGGTTTGGGGCGCCAAGAGGCACCAACCAAGTAACAGCACCAACTGTCATGCCTGCTATGTGAATATATTAGTTTCCAGAAGACTGTTGTAATGAATGACCGCAAACTCGTGGCTAAAAAAAAAAAAAAAAAAAAAGGAAATTTATTCTCTTTCAGCTGTGAACTCCAAAAGCCCCAAAATAAATATCACCGGACCACACTCCCTCTGGAGGGTCTACGGGAAAATCCATTCCCTGTGTCTCCCAGTTCCCAGTGGCTGCTGGCATTCCTTGGCCTGTGCCAGCATCGTTCCAAGCTTCAGGGCCCACAGCTTCCCATCTCTCTGCTTTGTCGTCACGTGGCCCTTTTGCTCTATGTGCATGTCAGACCTCCCTCTGGATCTTTCTTATAAGGACACTTGTGACTGCATTTAGGCCCCCGTTGGAAAATCCAGGATGGTCTCCCCATCTTAAGAGTCTTCGTGTAATCACATGTGCAAAACCTTTGCCATGTAAGGTGACGTTTACAGGCTTTAGGGATTGGGATGTGGATATCTTTTGGGGGCCGCATTTTAACCCTACCACAATGACCAGGAGTCCTGATCTGAGCTGGGGATGGTGGTGTGCCAGGGATGGTTTTCCTGAGGAAGAGACTCTGGGCTGGTAAATGATGCAAGAGTAAGAGTAACTAGATGGAAGGGGGGCGGGGTAGGCAAGGCAGAGGAGACTGATTTAGATAGGGGGACTGAATCAAGCAGAAATCCAGAAGCTGGAAGGTCTCTGCCACAGGACGAACATGAAAGATGGATGATGCGTCGAGGGCTCAGACAGGGCCCAGGTGGAGTGCTGAGAGATTCCCAGAAGTCAGCGGGGGCCACATCATGAAGGGTCCGATCGGATTTGGTTATGAGGATTTCCCTTATGGCAATGAGAAGACATTGGAGGGTGCCATAGGCTGAATGTTAGGTCCCCCTGAAACTCATATATGGAAATCTTAACACCAAGGTGATGGTATTAGGAGGTGAGGCCTTTGGCAGATGACTGGGTCATGAGGGTAGAGCCCTCATGAATGGGATTAGCGCCCTTGTAAAAGAGACCCGAGAGTGTCCCCTCGCCCCTTCTACCATGTGAGGACAGAGCAGAAAGGCAACTGTCTATGAACCAGGACCTCACCAGACACCAGATCTGCCACTGCCATGATCTTGAACTTCCCAGTTGCCAGAACTGTGAGAAGTAAATGTCTGTTGCTTATAAGCCCCGCAGTCTATCAGTCTGTGGTATTTTGGTGTGGTAGCCCAAATGGACTAAGCCAGGGGGTGTCATATGCTCAGAGCTGGGAATTCTGGTTGAAGTGAGGAGAATGGATTATGGGGTAGAGGGTTGCAAGAATGAGTGGTAAGGGGAGCCAGTTGGAGAGGGTGGCAGGGTCCCAGCCAGAGACAGTGGGCGTTTGGTCCAGGGTGGAGGTGATGGAGGTGGGCAGAACTCAAGAACAGGATAAATCGGTGGACGTTTTAGAAAATCCAGTGGCTCAGGACACAGTACAGGTTTGGTTAATGGTAGACAAACGTGAACGATATAATCGTCAGTGTGTGCGAGTATGAGTTTTCATTTACAAATCTGAGCGCAAAAAGTGGAATGTACCTTTATTTGACTAAGTTTAGCTTAATCTGCTCTGAGCTCGTGGGAAATTCAATCTCAAGTTACTATGAATTCTACATTCCCCCTTCCCAAGGCTGTATGAAAGGTTTGAGCACTTCATACAGACGGCATTGGAGGAGGGACCCTGGGGTATGTTCAGTGCTCAGTGGTATATATATCTTGGTGTGCAGTAACCCATTTCCCTGCAGTTCCAAAGCAATCTGTGCCAACCTGCACGGCTTTTAGGTTCTTTCTGGTAGCCACCAGAAACTTTGAGATGAGGAAGCATTAGCTGCTCTTCTTATAACTTGCCACCTCCAGAATGCTAGTCTTTGTACAAATTCTGTCACTTGCATGGAGATTTATTAACTTTTTTTTATAAAAAATTTTTTTTAAATGTTTCATTTATTTTTGAGAGACAAAGTGCAAGCGGGGGAGGGGCACAGAGAGAGAGAGGAAGACGCAGAATCTGAGGCAGGCTCCAGGCTCTGAGCTGTCAGCACAGAGCCCGATGAAGGGCTCGAACCCACAAACTGTGAGATCATGACCTGAGCCGAAGTCAGACGCATAATCGACTGAGCCATCCAGGTGCCCCTGTTTTTTTTTTTTTTTTTTTTTTCAGAGACAGAGAGAGAGTGCACGAGTGAGGGAGGGGCAGAGAAAGAGAGAGAGAGAGTGTGTGTGTGTCTCAAGAAGCCGTGTTGCAAGCAACCTGACATGGGGCTCAGTCCCATAACCGTGAGATCATGACCCGAGCTGAAATCAAGAGGCAGACGCTCAAGCGACTGAGCCGCTCAGGCGCCCCCATTAACTTTTTTTTTTTTAAAGGAAATAAAAAACCAAAAACACAGTTCAGACAGCCTGTAGCTTGGAAGCCCTAGGTCTCTGTCCTTTCAGGTGTCCTAACCACCGCCTTGCTTGAAAGGCTCACCCGGGGCACATTTCAAAACTCCAGAGGCAGGATTCTCAAATCATGCCGTTGAATTTCCCCTGTTCAAGGCTGGGAACAAGATCATTTAGAGCTGGAGTCCAGGGCTGCCTGTGGTCGTGAGCTGCAGGTCTGGCTCGCTTCTTATGGCCTGTACACACTTCTGATGGGGTTGTCCCGTTTAGAACACCTTCTCTGTTTAGAAGGTGAAGGAGCCACCAGTAGGAGATTGGATAAGGGAGCCTCAGGAAGAAAGGCCAGCCAGTAAGCGGTATGCCGTCAAGCCAGTTACGACTGTAGGTGGCCGGAGCTTAGATCTACAGGAAAAATACTGGGAGCCAGGGTGGAGCACAGGCATGAGAAATATCCTATCTGAAAGGCGAGGGAGCCGGAGAATTTATGCACCAACTCGGGTTAATTATTGATTGGCAGCTACTGTATGAATTGAGTTAATTTCAAGGCACTTTTGGCCAGCCACACGGGCAACAGAGCGGGCTCCGGTGACCAGAGAAAGCCCACGGGCCGGGCAGTGCCGCTGCTGGGAGCATGCCCAGAGTGTCAGGACGAGGTGATGTGGGTCACAAGCCCCCAGCCCGTGCTATGGGTGGGAAGAGAGCCCATTTCTGGCATTCTGCCTGCTAGCTCCCAAGCCACCGCACCACCCATGGAAGCCCGTTTCTGATACTCACTGTGTACTAATTAAGGAAGCCTCAAGTGCGGATTGAAACACCGTTGCTGGTGCGATTGGAGGATCCACCTTGGAGGGCAGCCTCCCGGATCTAAGTCAGCTGAGCACTGCTGGAGTGAGGCGTCTCCAGGATGCCACCAACAGTCCCCTAGCGTTGAAGGTTACACTATCACATACATAAAACTACGCGGTCTAGGCTGACCTCATTTAGAGTGAATTACAGATATCCCCATTGCGTGTGGAAACAGGGCTGGGGCCTCATGCTACCCGCAGGCCCCGCAAAAACCCAGTCCCTTTCCCCGAAGAGTCTCAGATGGTCTCTACCTCGCCTCCCTCTTAAGAGGTGGGGGGGGGGGCGCTTTGTCCCGCTTTTAAAATCCTTGAACTTCGAATATCCTCCTCCATTTCCTTGCGCTCACTCCTCTCACCGCCACCACACCCACACAGACACGCACGGATGCATACTTTGTCAGGGCAGTTCTTTTCAGTGGCTCCACGTTTCTTCCTGTCCCTTGTCCTGGAATGGGCCACTCACGTCTTCGGGATCCCGCATGGAGCCCTGGAGGCCCCAGGGGAGGCCAAGGAGCACCCCACTCATCTTCCCGCGGGGAGCCGAGGAGAGGGAGAAATCCGTAAGCAGCAGCAAGATCGAACTGCGGATTACTTTCTTCATAAATTATCCTGCCATGTTTGTGTAAAATTTGCCCTCCGTGCTTTTGTTTAAAAAACGACTATGTAATTTCAAACTATGTAACACAGATGGACGCTCCCATGGCACAGTTAGCAATCCATTCCATGCCTGCCGCGTTGCAGAGTCTGTGACCAGATCAGTCTATAGATCGTGTCATCGAATTCTCACGAATCTTAGGTGAGGCATGATTATCCCCTTTTTACAGATTCAGGAGACTGATTTTCATAAGGATTCTTTAAAAAAAAAAAACACACCATTTTTAATGATGACAAAAAAAGTCAATTTGCAAGAAAATTTAAAAGCTCAGAGAGGGAAATAGCAATCCTTATAATCCCTCAATCCATAGATTACAATTTATGACATTTTGATTGTATCATTCCCATCTCTTTTTTTTTTTTTTTTGATGCCTGTTTGTGCATACATTTTGAAAACCCCAAATTGGACTCTTTCAGTAGCGATCATTTTTATTTATCCTCCGAGAATGCTGAGGGACGATTTTCCGACATGGATTTTCTTGAGCTGGAAACGAAACCTTCACCAGGGCAGCCTTCAGATCATTCACGGTGTGAAGCGATTGTGTGCTGAAAGGGGGATGGGGCGGCTTCACTGCGCAATTTTTGTGGGTTCTTTGTAAGAACCTTGGCCTGCAGCTTACAAAACAGCATTGGGCATCTGCAATTTCCATTGTGTTACTTTAAAATTTGAGGCCATTCTCATTGGTCATCTGGGACCATGACAAAACTCTACACATTTTATTCTTCCTCTTTTCTGCGTCTCTCAAATACGGAGGAGTTTGAGAACTCTAATTAAGTAGAGAACAACAGTTTTAGAGTGGCTCTCAAAGGCTAAAAGGAAAGAAAAGAGAAACCCTTCTTGAGTCCCCTCGCCAAGCTCCTCACAAGCCCACGATTGTCTTGGGTTTGAGTCCCAGCTGAGCGAGCACATTCCCTGCCTGGGGCAAAGACTGGGCTTGGCATCTTCCCAGCCCTCTTCATTGTGCTGGGAGGCGGAGGCCCGCCACTGTTGCAGTGGGATGGACGGGGAGGACTGGGAACCCCAGGCAGTGGGGGGTGGGTGGCCTCACCCCTGGCAACCGGGCTCTCTCTGGCTGCAGTTCCTTTTCAGGGGACACTCACACCTCCCTCCCCTGCTTGCTTCCTTGCTGCAGACCATTATAACCCAGGCTGTGAATGTTTTTAGACCAAAGACTGTGTCTGACCTATTTTTGAGTCCGCAGCCCCTAGCAGTGTTCAAAGTATGCTTATCGAACGAACGAATGAATGAACTGATGTCTGTAATAGCAAGGCATTTCCCGGATGCCACAGGCCCCTTTGACCTTCAGTGGGCCAAACGTATGGGATGTATCTCAGGATAGCCACCCCTCGGGAAATAGGGGCCCCGATGCCAGATTTAAACAAACCCCTTCTCCTGAAGCCAGACCTAACTCACCAGGGCCGGAAACCCTCCTGCTGGACTTCCTTTTTCCATTTGCACGGGTCCAGTCTGCCACCAGCCAGCCTCACAAGAGGAGCTCAGATCTGGCCTCTGCTTGCTGGTCAACCTCTCCTATCACGGCGGGATCAAACCAGTCTTGGAGCAAGACGCTTCCATCGAACGGAATTGTACCCAAAGACCCGAGGTGTCCAACTGTTGAAAGCTGTTGCTCTGGAGGAGGATGAAGGTGTCCACATCCCCTCCTGTGCTGAACCTACCGTCCTGTGGAAGAATGGCCTCTAGGGACACACTTCGAAACCAGCCGACCAAGGCTTCTGTGACAACCTTGTAACAACCCGGTCTCCTTGCCTCAGCTTGATAAAATGAACATCTAACCATGCCACTCTCTGAAAAAACGTGTACTGCTTCCTGTTACGGAGAGGAAAACATCACGAGTCCTTAGCTTGTGTGCAACTCCTTCTCGACGTGGCCCCAGCCTGCGTTTTAGACCTACCTCCCACCATGCTGCCCACTGCTCCCTGGGTTCCAGCCTCTCCCAACTTCTCTCTCTCTCCCCTTTCGTTTCCAATTTTTGTCATTCGAATTCCATAGATTCTTTGGGCTCGTCCCCATGTGCTCTTTGTTCCATTCAGCCTTCTCTGAGGACAATTCGTGTTTCTCTTCTCTATTAGATTATGAAACCAAAGCTGAATTCTGAAGCACCGGAAGGATTGGGATACTGGTGGATTGTATTTTCCATTGGGATACCAGTGGAAACTGGTAGGATTTTAATATGCTGCTGGCTTTTGCTGAAGGGAGTCAGGATTATTGCCCTGGATGGCCTTCCTCAAGGAAGCATAGATAGGAACCGAGACAGGAGTCCCCGAGGCGTTTATTTACCTGAGCAGACCATGGGTTGAAATTTCCAGAGCCAATCCCATCCCCGTTAGGCCACAGTCACCGTATCAGTAACTCTCGTTCTCTACCTCACCCGATCCAACAGCCATCCATGGGCCAGTGTCCTCAGCCTCGGGGACCGCGTCTCCTGGCTCCCTGGCCAAATGAGTTCTGGTTAGATTCTGACAATGGGAAGCACTGGCAGGAGGTCTGGAGTGTGCAAGGACAGGGCTCAGGGGCCCACCCCGCTCTGATTTCACATCTTTGGCAGGGGCTGCGTCATTTAACTCCAGCTCTGCAGTGGGCAGAAAAATGCCCCCCGCAAAGACATCTGTGTGGGAAGCCCCAGAACTTGCGACTGTATTAATTGACGACAGCAAAACAAAGGGTCCTTGCCAATGTGATGAAGTGAAGGATCCTGAGATGGGGATTGCCCTGGGCTCTCCGGATGGGCCGAGCGGAACCACAAGGGTGCTTGGAAGAGGGAGGCAGGAGGCCCCGGGTCAGCAGATGTGAGGGCAGGAGCAGAGTCCGCAGTGATGGAGGGAAGGGGCCATAAGCCGGGGCAGGTGGGCGGCCTCTATAAGCTGGAAACGGCAAGGAAACAGATTCACTCCTGGAGCCTCTTGAGGAAACGCAGCCTTGCTGACCCCTTGATTTTAGTCCCGTAAGACTCGTTTCAGACTCCAGAACTGACAGATAGTGAATTTGTGTTCTTTTAAGTCACTGCATTGTGGTCATTTGCTGCAGTGGCATTAGGAAAACAAATACAAGCTCTGGTTGGATCATCCCGTTTTCTGTGTCTCTTTCTCCGTGGCTCCAGGTCCTACCGGTTCAGGTAACTGATTGCTTCCCTCGTGCTTGCTTCCCACTTCCCACCGTGAGTCTCTGGCTGTCTCAACATTCCTTGTCGTGTTCCTGTAACCCGTCCCGCATCTCTGTGAGTTTCCCTTTCGCTAAAGTTGCTGGAACCGTCTGATCTGGATTCTGTTTCCACCTGGAGCTGTGCGGAGCACTCCATCTCTGAGAGCCACGCACACTGACCTCTCTGGCCACAGTCAGAGCCCTCTCTGGGCTAAAGGGACCGTGCTGTGTGCTCAGAGCACCTGCTCAGTGGAGTCTGACTCCCAGGGGAAAAACGCCTACTTGGCCCTTCCGAGGAACTTTGTCACGATTTGAAGGCATCAAGATTAGCTCCTCTAGCAGTGAAACATGGAAATAAATCCTGCTCCTCTTCTAGATTATGGGTCTTGAACCTTGGTGCTCCCTGAATGGGCTTGCGGGTGAGCTCTGTGAGTCGCCTGGAATTGTGACATTTTGTGCATATGAACATGGGGAAGAGAAGGAAGGGTCCAGAGCTTTTCCTAACTAGATTCTCAAGGGAGCTCTGCTCGGCTGCCAGGGTTTCCTTCACTGTCTCAGATGGAGCAGGTGTTTTCTGTGCCCTGGGCCACATCCCCGGGGCCACGTCTGATTCCTGTGAGGCTGCGGGGGCCAGCTCCTGTGAAGGGAGGCTCCCTTCCACTTTAGGCCTCTCTGCTTTTTCCACTTCCTGTCACCAAGCTCCCCGCCAGACTCTTCAGGAGACATTCTGCAGGCTTCACGGAAGTGCCTGCACAGATTCCTGACCGGGATAACACCTCGAGAGTGCCCCCTTCCTGCTGCTTTACTCCCGCTTCCTGGGATCACCTCAGAAAGAAACAACTTGCACCCTGTCTCAGGCACTGCGTTCTGGAAGAACAGATCAAGACCCCGGGAGAGTTTGACAAGGACCCAGATTCGGGCTCTGCCTACAGAGCATTGCCTCCCGCATGCAGTGATGCTAAGGCCCTGGGGCTCTCCGGAGTGCCATAAAGCTGTCCTGTTCCATCGTGGAGGCCGCAGAGCCCACAGCTGAAAGCTGTTCTCTTTGGAAGCATGAACCATGTTTCTCTCTTCGCCTTCTGGGACCCAAGACGGCCAGCCCCATCTCTCATTCTTGTGCTCTTGTCCAGCGCCCCTCCCCAACACCCAAACCCATGCTGGCCCGAAGAAGCCCCAGGCATGGAGAAGTCCACCTTCGTCCGAGAGGAAAGGAATCCCACTGGGGCCTTATTAGGCTTTTACCACCTGCTGGTCAGGCCTTCAACCAAACACTCCAGCATCTGCTCTTTTCATTACCAGACCACCTCAAGCAGATCTAGCACACTTCGTGGGAGGGAATAAAGCAGCAGGAAGGAGATGAGGAAGGGCCGGTTCCATTTTTTAATCTGGCTGGGGGAAGTCAAGACAGCCACTGTATTAACTCTCTATTGATTAGATAACATGTCATTAGATGTGTAATTAGATAACATGTTAATTACGTAACAAATTCCCCCGCACCCGGAGGCTTGAAATAATAGCTGTTTACTATATCATGGTTTCCTTGGGCTAAGAGTCCAGTGTATCTTGCCTGAGTCTTCGGCTTTGGATCTCACAAGACTGCAGTCAAGGTGTTGAGCAGGGCCGGCGTCAGCATCTCAGGCTCATGGTCTCCTTCCGAGCTCACGTGGCTGTTGAGCGAATTCAGTTCCTTGCAGCTATCGGGATGGCTTGCTTCTTCAAGGCCAGCAGCAGAATCTCTGACTTATAAACTGGCTCTAAAGGGATCGCCTGATTAGGTCAGGCCCACCCACATTCAAAGAGAGGGGATTTATACAAGGGCATAAGTCACTGGGGATCTTCTCAGAACTCTGCCTCACAGCCACCCTGACTGGCCTTTTCTGAGAAATACAAACTGGGGGAGGGGGTTGCAGAGCGAGGAAGAAGCTGAGCTGACCTTCGTTGTTTTCTCTACTTGTCCTTCTCTGTGAGTAATGCTTTCCCCAATGAGAAAACATTTTTCATGTTTTAAATTAGCCATCAAACGAGACAGAAAAGCCCAAAGAGTTTTGAGAGTACAGTTAAGTTCTTTGGTGAGATTAGGCAGAAAACAAACCACGTGGTCCTCTTTATCTTTGCTGTCACGAGATCCTGAAGTCCAAGACTGGGGGTCGCCCTTGACACCCCCATCTTTCGCCATAAAAACCATAAAATCCCATCTATTTTACCTCCTCGATGTCTGATGAATCCATGACCGCTACAGAAGCTTCCTGACTCTCAACTACCACTCTTGTCCCACGCAGCCGTCTGAGCTGGGCGACGGCACTCTTGACCCCGGCAGGGTGGTGCCCCATAGCCATCCTCCTAGGCTGCTCAGTTCGGATCTGTGACGACGGCGCCATGGGTGGCTCTGTCACAATAGTACTTCCCTGGGGTTGCTGTGACAAGGTAGTGTAAACCGGGTGGCTGAGAACGATAAAAATCGATTGTCTCACAGTTCTGGAGGCTAGACGTCCAGAGTCAAGGTATTAGCAGTGCTGTACTCCCTCCAAAGGCTCTGGGGGAGGGGAGGATCCTTCCTTGCCTTTTCCGGCTTCTGGTGGCCCCTGCATCCCTTGGCTTGGGATACATCCCTTCAGTGTCTGCCTTGATCTTCACATGGCTGTCTTCCCTCTGTGTCTGTGGATCTCTGTGTCCGCGGAGCTGTCCAAATTTCCCCTCTTTATAGGGACACCAGGCACATTGGAGTCGTCAGGCCCACCCTAATGACCTGAAGCTAATCCCCTGCAAAGACCCCATTTCCAAATAAGGTCACATTTCAGGTACTAGAGGTTAGGACCTCAGCACGTCTTTTTCCGGGAAGAAGGGAACGAACACAATTCATCCCACAGAAGTCGTGCTGATAGGAATCCAGGTGTCCCACTGGTCTGTGGTGGTCCTCACAGGCCATCTGGACAGTGGAAGGACACAGGCTTGGAGACCAACCTTGCATGGCTCTGGGCAGACACCTGGCTGGCTGCAAATACAGCCAGGGCTGCTATCTTGTGGAGGCTGGAAAGTCACCCAGCCTAAGCAACAGTGCGGGTGATGTGACATTCCCACTCACGGGAAGATGGGATTTGGAGCCAGCAAGGACAATGCACCTGCCTTTGGCAGTGGCCTTTCTCTGGGTCACACCCAAGCATTGTACCCACCCACCCACCCACCCACCCACATCCATCCTTCAGATGTCAGTTTGAGCTATTCTTCCCTAGCAAGGCCATCCCTGACTACCAAGGCCAGCTCCGATCCCCTGGTACCTGCCCTCCCAGCTCCCGTTCTCCCCCGTCACCACAGCCTTTGGGCTACAGTGCCACCGGTGTGCCTGTGGGATTCATGTCTGTCTCCCTCCATAGAGTGTAAGCTCCATGAGTTCAGGGACTGTGAACAATTTACTGGTTTCTTTCCCCCCCTGCCCAGCACCCGAGCAACAAGAAAGTGCTCATTAAATATTTGTTTTATGGACAAATAAATGAATGAATGAATGCCCATAGAACCACTTTACTTTCTAGACAACTCGATGAATGGCAAAGAGATCGGAACAGTTGGAGAGCCGTACAGCCCTGATATTTGTGACGGATGCATCTTTTATGAATCCCCAAGCCTCCGAAAAGAGAAATGTTTATATAGGCTTTCTCCAAAATTACATTCCCATGGAAGCCAAGTGACTCCCTCACGCTAGTCTCAAAGTATGTGTAATTTAAATATGTACTTTAGCAAAAGGGCAGAGCAACATTATGGGTCTTCGTGGCTGCTCGGAAGAAGACGAGAGCTCCGTGTGTCAGACCCAGAGATGGCCGGGATCCAGTGGGGTTCCGCACGCAGGAGCATGGGGCCCCACGACTCAGAGCATAATCCTCGGATCGGCAGCAGCAGCAGCAGCAGCAGCTGGGTAGAGAGGCCGGCTCTCGGGCCCTCCTCTCTCCAACGTAGGCAAAACCGGCACGTTCACAAGAGCCTCAGGTGACCCACAAGCATGGGGACGTTTGGGAAGCGTTGCCGTAGAGAGGTCCTTGCGGCTTGGGCCGCTCGCAGCCTGGCACCTGGGTTCCAAGGGAGGGCATCCAAAGAGAGGGTGTCCAGAGAGCAAGCTTGCCAAGGCACCAAGGCAGAAGTTGCAAGATTTCTTCTGATCTGGCCTCTGATGTCACATGGCGTCACTGCCGCTACATTCTCTTGGTTGCCCGTGTGTCACACTAACGTCAGCCCAGATTTAGGAGGAAGGAAATCAGAGTCTACTTCTCAATGGGAAAACTGCCAAGAAATGTGTGGCCACATTGAATCTGCCACATGCCTCTTCTCTCCATGAGTCAGAAATTGGTGTCCGCAGAGATATTAACAGTCACACGACACGGGTGCCTAAGATTGAGAGGTGTATTAACCGAGCTCATCTAGAGAGACAACCGATATGGTATGTGCACATGAGATTATTATAAGGAACCGGCTCCTATGACTACAGAAGCTGAAAAGTCCCAAGACGTGCCGTTGGCAAGCTGGAGACATAGGAGGGTCAGTAGTCGGATTTAGTCTGGGTCCAAGGCCTACAAACTGAGAGCCAGTGGTATAGCTCCAATCCAAAATCTAGCAAGCCCGAGACCCAGGAGGAGTCGATGTGTGAGTTCAAGTACGAAGACAGGAAAGACCACCAATGCTCGGTTCAAGTAGTCGGGCAGGAGGCGTTCACCCTTACTCAGTCCGTTTGTTCTGTTCAGGCCTTCAACCGATGAGGCAAGGCCCACATTTGGGAGAGCAATCTGCTTTACTGTTTACCGATGCAAATGCTGATTTCTTTCAGCAACAACGCCACAGACGCACTCAGAATAACGTCTGACCAAATATCCGCGCGCTCCATGGTTCGGTTAGTTTGGCACATAAAATTAACCGTCAGAGGAGGTAAAAGGAGGCGAAGTGAATTCCCGCTTCTCGCACCTGGTTGACTCTCAAGCACATTTTGGGGCTGGGTCCGTGTCCCCATCTTTGAAATCAGGATAACACCTCTGTCAGGGGCTGATGAGAGAGTACTTTAAATAGGAAAGACTCTGATAAATCCTGCATACTGTACAAATGTTGGTTAGTGTGGTTATTAATAGTAGCGATGATGACAGGAACGGGCTAGGCTGCTGTGCGTGCCTCCTACCGGGCGATGTCTCAAGATGTTATCTTAGCCCCAAAGAGTGGATTGGAGTTTCAAGAGGCATAGAGATTGAGGGGGGAGATGCTCCTGGGGATAGAGACTTTTCTGTGGCTGCTGACTTGGCCGACACTTGGATTCACGGTTGACATGGTCCTCTACGATCCGGAATTCTTGGGAGTACGAATGGCGTCACGGGTCCAGCCGTGAGAAGCAGAGTGCCTCCGGCTCTACCCCCACTTGCTTTGCGGGGACGCAGAGCCCCTCACATTCCTCCCAAATGGCTCTGAGCCTTCCCGCTGCGCTCAGCAGGCTGATGCTCTTGGTGGCCTGTGGCATCCACCACCACTCCCATCCCTTGCACCTGCTGTGGCCGTCTCTCATCTCTGCCTGAGCCACCACGTCCCCTTCACCTTCGCTGCTCGTCAAAGGCGCTGTCACTGCTGTCCGATCCCGCCAGAGATGCCCCGGATGGTGTCTGAGCAGAGGAGCCATCTCCCGTGGGCCACGAAGGGGCTGGTGCAGAACTACCAGGCTCTCCCCACGTGTTCAGTGCCCCACTGAGGGTAGAGAATTTCCATGCCCCTTTTCTGCATATCCTTCCTCCCCCCCCCTTGCCCCAGGGCTTAGAAGCAGGATCATCTTAGTGGCGGCTGGCGGTGCTGGCCAGCTCTGGCCCATTGTCCAAGAGTCAGAGCAGTATGGTAAGAGATTAGGAGTGTAGGCTCTAGACTCAGTCAGCTGGGGCTGAAATCCTTGACTCCACCCTGACTGGCTGTGTGGCTTTGGTCGGTAACTTAACCTCTCTGAGCCTGTTTTGTTTTGTTTTGTTTTGTTTTTAACCTGCAAATAAAGGATATGGCTAGCACCCACTTCACAGGACTCTTGTGAACCTTAAATGACACAACCCATGTAACGCACTTAGTATGAGTTCTTTCCCAGGGGTCTCTTGGATCGCAAGTAGTGACAGATTGATGGCAGCCCCTGACACTCCTTATACACGTGATTGGACACGTGCAAATCCTACTGTGACTACAGCTTAAGCTCAGCCTGGGATAATTACTACAGTCAGAGTCACTGTTCTTGGATCGGACCAAGTGTTTAGATTTGTTTCTCATAGCATGGGTGCTAATAGTAAAAATTCTAAGAGCCAGCACCTGTCGAGGGCCTGCTATATGCCAGGTGCTGGGCATATAATAAGCTTTTGACATGTTTAATCCTCATGACAACCCCCTGAGATATAGGAGCTCTTATTACCCCCATTGGACAGGTGGGAAAACTGAAGCAAAGAGAAAGTAAATAGCCCTCCCAAGAGCGCACAGCTAGAAAGCAGTGCATCTGGGGCTCAAGTCCGGCTTTCTGGCTCCTGAGCCCCTCGTCTCTTCCCAAACATAAGACTTTTATCCCCTCACTAATGGATACATAAAATGCGGATGCCAAAGATTGTCAAGCATCTTTGCTGTGTAACAACGACGCCAGTGCTGAGTGGCTTAAAACAATGATTTGTTATTGCTCTCAAGTCAGCGGCTTAGCTGTAGCCGTTGGTCTCCCCGGGCTCACCCACGGGAGGCACCCAGCCGCAGGGTTGGCTGAGGGCAGGGCCGCTGTGGGGAGGGCTGGCACGGCTGAGCCTCTCTTTCCATGTGGTTCTTCACCCTACATGGGCGGGTGCGTCCGAGCGTGGGGGTCTCAGGGTTCCAAGAGAGGGGCGGTGGGAGCCGCCAGGTCTCTAGGGGCCTGCCTTCGGAGATTGTGCAGCATCGCTTCTGCCACATTCTTTTGGCCAACGTCGATCACAGAGTCCGCTCAGATTCTAGGGAGGGTAAATGGACTCTCTGGAAAGGGAGCAGTTGCAAAATCACACCGACAAGAAGCGTGCACGTGTGGGTAGGAGGAACCCGTAGCCACTCAACCATCTACCGTAAATAGATAAAGCCCGGACACTGGAGAACATATGACACATCGCTGTTAGTGGGGACTCAAGTGTGGCACGTGGCAGAACTCCACACGAACCTGGCTTGCCGAGGAGAAGGAAGGGACAATTTGTCGGGTCGCTTTCCTTTTAAACCCAAGGGTTTAAAAGGGTTAGTCTGGCCTAGTCACCAGCTCTTGCTCTCCCGTTCTTTCCTTCTCTTAGGTGGGACTGTCTCCGCGTAGCGGTGAATTTGACGCTAGCAAGCTTCATCCTTACGTTCCCCCTAGAAAGAAGAAGTTTTTCTTCCAAAATTTCCCAACAAACACCCCAGGATTGCATGTCGTGGGTGTGGCTCTGGACACGCATCCGTCTCTGAGCCTATCGCTGAAGCCGGGAAGTGGGGATATGCCTATTGGCCATTCCGGGGTCATGTGTCTGTGGCATGGGGTTAAGCCCAGGGGTGTGCTGGTAAATGTCTAACGATGGGCTCTGGGGTAGGGGGAGGGAGATGCTCGTCGGGAGTGTTTGCCAAGGTCAGTGGTATCACTACTCCCCCCACAGCTGAACACGGAGTAGGGAAGAGAGAGCACAGTCAGAGCTTCTACCGGCTGAGGGTGGGAGAAGGGTGGCGTCCCAGAGGGAAACCAGGAAATAGAAACGAAATAGACAAAAACAATGGGTTTCCAACCCAATTCCTTTATTTTCTTGCCCCACAGATGCACGATATTTAAGGGACCACTGTGTTGCCTGCTGTTCTGGTTGTTGGTACTGATCCAAATCCAAAGAAGGTTTGGAGATCGTAGATGCTCAACATGATAAAATGTTGAAATGAAGCATTTGCTCAGCACCTTTTCAGGCTAAATCGGGTCTTTTTCAGCATGATAAGTTACCAGCCTATTTGACCTCGTTCCTTCCCCAGACTCAGCGTAGATTGGCCATTGATTTTAAAAATCGTAATTCAAGTAGCCACGAAGCTTTCCGAGTGCTTACTGTGTGCCAGGCGCTGCGCCAACTGCTCTGCCACAATTACCTCACTGGGTCCTCAGACCAACCCCATGAGGTACTTGTGATCATTGTCCCCATTTAACGGATGCACAAACTGAGGCACAGAGAGGAGAGGGAACTTGCTTATGGCCGCACTGCTAGTCCGTGGCAGTGTCAGGAATGAGCCTAATGCGGTCGGTTTCTTCCCTCAGTGGGCTCAACTCCTGCCTCCCGTCACCTTCTCACTGGCTGAGGCGGGGGGCAGGTATCTCACAATCTAAACAAGTTCTTTAATGACTGTTTTGTAAAGCCGAGGGTCCCTTCCTGTCGTGTCTGTGACACCGCGTCCCATGTTTGAGTATGGGTTTGCATTAGAGAAAGACAAGCCTTTCAAAAGAACAGGCTCTGGGCAGTTTCCTCCGGGAGGGAAAATCCCATCTGGGACACGTGTGGGCACATCGGGGCTCAGGCTGCTTCTGTTCACCGTAGCAATCTCTGGCTTGTGCTTGTTGGACGTGGGAGGTCTGGCCTCCACTTTGGGGGCTGAAACCTACCCCCAGCTCCTTTGGATCCGGAGCCCAGAATGAACCGCCAGTGACCCACAGGTCCAGGGAACACCCAGGTCTCCCTTTGAGCCTCCTGGACCATTTATTGGACCGCCGCTCACGGGACGGTCAGAGGGAGGGCAGCTTTAATGACCATGCTATGCCCAGGAATACAGGAGGATTAGGTTGGGTTGGGTGCCTCTTTCAGGCTGGAAACGATGATTCGTGGGCCCGGGAGTTCGGATTTTAGGACCTGAACCTTTAGTGTTTCTGGGGCCTGAGAGAGAGGCCCAAGAGGAGAGGTGGCCAGAGGCAGTTAGCATTCGGCCTTGGTCGATTCGTTCCAGTTGTGTCGCGGCTGCCCCGCAGTCTGCCGTCGTCGATCACGGGGCGTCCCTGGACACCCCGTTCCCAAGCTGGAGGCAGGCGGTAGGTAAAGGAGGGCAAGAAGGGCCTGTCTCCAGAAGACAGGAAGGAGGGCACGAGGAAAGAAGAGATGCCTGCTCTTGGGCGTGGCATCTCCAGAGGGGCCCTCGTGCTCAGAGGCTTTGGGACTCAGTGGAGGGAGAGAGGGGAGGCTTTTTGGAGGAAGGGAGCTTCTGTGACTTTTCAAAGGGCATCCATAGGCGTCCTGAGAGGAAGGCAAAAAGCATTGGAATGGCCTGTGGAGAGGTACACGTGGAAGGTTCTGGGCCTGAGAAGGATGTAGGGGGGCAGAGGACAGAATTGAGGACAGGTATCTAGGGGTGAGGCAGCCCCGAGGCCGAATAAGGGGCCGGATAAGGCCAAGCCTGGGGCACACAGGAGCCTGGGAGGTGGAGATCACGCAGATAGAAATGAGAGTCCAAGCTCTGTGTTCCAGGAGCTCGCCAAGGAGCCTCCGTGTCTTTGAGGCGAGCCCATGTTAGCCAGGTAAGCCGGGCGCTCGAGGGAAGGTACAGAAGCTGCTCTCGGAGGGAGGCGCCGTCCAAGCTTCTGCTGTCCAGGAGGGCTCTAAGGTGCACGCTCGGGTGCCTTCCCTCCACCCAGACAGTGTTGTTCTTCTCCGGTAACAACGAGCCTCCAGCTGGGGAATGGGGGCTGATTAAAAAAAAACCATTCCGAGAGATAAATCTTGTAACACTAACTGCTGAACAGCTGGCCCTTTAAAGCATAGAACAGCCATTTAGCCATTAATCCATCCCTTTAAAATGCAGAACCATCTCACCCCAAACACGCGCGCACACACACACACACACACACACACGCACGCACGTGCACACAAACGTACGCTAGCCCGCACGCACACGTGCACACACACGCACGCACACAGAGGGTAGTGTAACGTCATCTGGTGCAGCCCCGGCAGCTGCTGCTCCGGTACCTTTCATGTTCACACACAGAGCCCTGGCTCTCGTTTAGAGATTAAACCAGCAATGGGGACCAGGGGAGGGAAGGAAGGGGAAGCAGGGAATTCTAAGTGCCCTTTCACCGAATTCCTATCCGTGCGCTCCCCATGATTCTGGATCTTGACACAGTAGTACCTGGTGCCCTTCCCAGATCCTTCTGCCTCCCCTGGGCTTCCGGCTCTCCTGGAGCCAGTCTGCAGGGGCAGCTGTCACCACCAGGCCCCGCAGCTCACCAGACACTCACCAGATCTGCCTCCCAGGCCTGACCCTGCTGTTTCTCTGTCTTATTCCCAGTGGCCCCCTTGAGTGATCTGTACCACATGTGGTCCTGGTGGTGCCTCGTTGCCGTAGGTCTTCGATGAGGCAGTGCTGTTTGTCCCTCCCTGCTCGCCATGAGGAAACTCTTCATATCTGTGGTTTGTGACCTTCCTGAGAGGCAAAGAGATCAAACTAAGCCCGATCACACATGCACACATGCTTGCACACACACATGGTTGTGACTGACACGTTTGGAAAAGAGGAATGTGTGTGCGTGCGCGCGTGTACGTGTGTGGGGGGGAGGGAGAGAGAGAGAAGGAGAAGGGGGTAATCAGATCAGTAACTGTTTAGGCTGGGGTGCATTGGCTAGCTGTCAGGTATGAGAAAATTAAAGCCATTAGCTATTTTCGATTTTTTTTTCTGTCACGCCAACAAGATTAGCAAGCCAAATGCTCAAGGAGCACGTTTGGGGGAGTTTTGAGTGCTCCATGAAACCTGCAAAGCTCTGCCGAGAGAGGTTGCCTGGAATTCCCTCCTGCCTGGCCTTTCAGTGGGTAATAATAACAGACACTCGGTGTTGTGTAATAATGAGTATGTTCACAGCGGCTGTTTCAACGATTGTTTCTTAAAATGATAAAGGTAATTTTGCTGGGCCCTCCTTTATTTTTTAAACCTGAACATCACAAAAGGTGGAAGCTGAAATCATCCCTTTTATTGGCAACGGTCGCAGTATGACATTTGGAAATACAAACAACAACAACAACAACAACAACAAAAACCTGTGTTCTTCAGGGAGCTCGGACATGCACAAAGCCTGGCATGTTCCCCCAGCTTCTGGATGTCCAGTGACTGGCTGACAGTCAGATGGGTAGATGGGGTCCTTGGGCGGTGGGGTGCTATTATTATTTTTTAGTTGTTTTAATGCTTATTTACTTTCTGAGAGAGAGAGAGAGAGAGAGAGAGAGAGAGATTGCAAGCAGGGGAGGGGCAAAGAGAGAGGGAGACACAGGATCGGAAGCAGGCTCCAGCTGTCAGCACAGAGCCCGACACGGGGCTTGAACCCATGCACCGTGAGATCGTGACCTGAGACGCAGTCGGATGCCTAACTGACTGAGTCACCCAGGCGCCCCAGTGGGGTGCTATTATTATTTACTCAAACTCTGAGTCAGGTTTTATATGTTTTGTGGTGTGGTCACCATAAGATGTTACCTCAGTAGTAGTTGTCACAGCTGTTATGGTATATTTGGCACCCACCACGTGCATGTCAGGACCCTAGATGCTTTTCAGCTATTTTAAATCCTCACCTAAACCCTGCCAGGCAGGCCTTAGGTTGAACCATATGAAATTGCCATTTCAGTAGCTCAGAATATCAAACAGAGGCCGTTCCACGTGATTCAAATTAATGTTCTTTCTCCATTTTATAAATAAATGGTGTCGGAGATGTTGGACAAATGCCAAAAAGCCACGCAGCCAGTAAAGGGCAGATCTGAGGTTTACACCCAGGCCTGCAGAGCCCAAGGATTCTCCTCTACCTCAAGCTCCATACAGCTTGGATCCATGGGCATTATTATCTCCAATTACATCCAAGGACATCATAGCTTAGAAAAAGAAAATGACTGGGATATCCACCCAGGAAGAGGCAAGGCAAAGCTCAAACCCTATGTCTTATGGGAAACCATTAATCGTTACCATTTTACACTGAAAACCCAAGAATGGGATAAGCTCCAAGCGGAATTGCAGTGACGGATGAGCTGGCACCTTTCCACTTGGCAATCGTGGACCCGTGACGTGCCTCCCGCACCTAGTCCCCACATCTCCCACACGCACCCCCTACTCCCCTCCTTGCCCGGGGGACTATCCTGACTTCCTCTCCCACGTTCGCTCAAAAAGCCCCGCTCATTCCTGAACCCCTAAATCCTTGCCACCTGGAATGGTGGCATCTTAATGGGAGAAGCTGGGGACACCGTCTTAGTTTGAGTCCCCCCCAGAAGCAGAACCTGAGACAAAAATTTGATTAATTTGTTTGAAAATGAATCCCGGGAAGCTCCGATAGAGGAATGAAGGGGTGATATAGGGGAAGACAGGACACCGGACAAAGTATGTTATCAAGCTGGTAGTCTCTGTGGGCTCCCCGCTGGAACTCAGTCCACCTGGGGACCACTGGGGAACAGTGAAGAATATGCCCCCAGAGTTATCCCAACCCAGAGGTGAGGAAGCTGGTGGTACTTATCCACCAGTCTGTTTCTCAGTTGAGGGCTGCTTCCCAAAGTATAAACTCCAACTTGCCTTCTTTGAGTCCTCAACGTGCTCCAATGAATAGAATCCGTAACAGGTATTCACTGTAAACACCCACAGGGTATAGGAGTGAGTGCCAAGGGCACAAAGGCAAGGGTATACACAACATCTGCTCTCAGTGCCTGAACATCATCTGAACTCAAAAGAACGGCCCTGTGACCATTCAACCCAAGGACAGCTCTAAGCTCAGGGACAGGCAGTTGGATTGGGACATCCCGAGACCCTGGTGCCATTCACCTGGTACCAGAGAAGGAAGGAAGGAAGGAAGGAAGGAAGGAAGGAAGGAAGGAAGGAAGGAAGGAAAAGAAAGAAAGGAAGGAAGAAAGAAAAGAAAGGAAGGAAGGAAGGAAGGAAGAAAGGAAAGGAAGGAAGGAAGGAAGGAAGGAAGGA
>NW_024420586.1:17250432-17266567 GCF_014898765.1 Herpailurus yagouaroundi
GAAAGAAAGAAAGAAAGAAAGAAAGAAAGAAAGAAAGAAAGAAAAAGCCACCCATTCCCAAGGTGAGCCGTAACTGAGGTAGGACTTCCACAGTGTCTCTCTCCTTTTTCCAGAGCCCCCTACCCACAAATGTGTGACTTCTCTGTAATACATCTTCTCTCTGCTTTGTGGGCAACTATAAAAGCCATGATTTTTCAGCCCATGGTCTGTCTTGAGGTCACCTTCACCCTCGTAAAAGGGTGATTCCTTGGGGAGCCGGGGAGAAGGCACCTTGCAAGTTTCAGAACTTGATTGGTGGTAGATTTTTTTTCTCCCTCTTTCCGTCTTTAATGTGGCTCTAATTCTGACTTCATTGCAGAGCCATGAAATCAAATTAGGAAATGGGAGGAGACGAGCAACCCCTTCAAGCACAATCAACTTCTGATGGCTTCCCCAAAGCTCTAATGAATCTGCGTAGACCTCCAGTAATAGAAGGTTGCTTTTTGCAGCACTTTGTTTTTCTCGCTTACGAGAAAACAAGTTAGAGCATAGGGATGCAGGCAGTTAATCCAACAAGGTGTCGGAGAGCCTCCTTGGCGTGTGACCGCTGAGCGGGGAAGACTCGGGGGAGGCCAAGGAGGTCGATCAGAAGGGAAGCAGCAGCAGCAGCAGCAGCAGCAACGTCCAGCCACAGTGGCGGGTCTTTAGAAAACCTGGTCCCCGACCTGGAATGGCTGGCAGCCTGTTTGCCCAGAGCCTTGCTACCAAAAGTGTGAAGTAGAAGCACCAGCATCACAGAGAGCTTGTTAGAAATGCAGAATCTCAGGCCCCCCACCCACGACGTACCGAATCAGAATCTGAGTTTCAACAAGAGTCCCAGAGGATTCGTACGTGCCATGAAGTTTGAGAAGAGCTGGCCCGAGAGATTCCAGATGTGATCACGTCACATGTTGTGCTCAGAACTCCCTCCCGATCTTAACTTCCTGTGTTCAGCTCTCACACTCTGTGCCATCCCTGGGAACCCTACCCTCTAGTCTCATGACGACGTCATGTCCTGCCATCCATCCTCATGGTGCTTCCCCCAGCACCAGTGCCCCACCCTGCTTCTCTGCCCATCAAGAGTCCTCCTCACCCTCATGCCCAGGTGTCTCCCCGGATCCCCCAGTCAGATTGTGTCATTGCTATTTGTTTGCCGCTGCCTGACTCTATTACTGTTAGATGTTCGCATCAGCATAGTGGTTAGAAGGATGGGCTTGAGAGCCTGATCATCCTGAGGTTGAACGCGAGTTCTAGCAGTTTTGATCTGTGCATGCAGTTTAGGTCACTATTTTTAATTTTTCGCGCCCTCCTATTGGAATTACAAATCCACAGCCTTTCCTATGTGACTTTGCCGTTTCCTTCACTTGGTTGAGCACAAAATACGTCTTTATCCATTGATGTTAGTCTTGGCCATGTGACTTGAATTGGTGGATGGATTGTGGGTGAAAGTGAGGGTGTATGAGATCGTGTCTAGACCTTTAAAGGCCTTAAACGGCATCATGTGTTTCCAGTCATCCCTCTGCGCTTCTCCTATCACCCTGAGCAGAACATACCCCAGTTTAGCTGTTGGGTCCAAAGAGGGGGCAATACATGCAGAACAGACGTGAACTCAACCTGCAGCCAAGCCAAGATGACCCACATCTCGAAGAAGAACTTCTTAGCGGAGCCACAGGCCCAAGGCTTATTATGGTATGCCACTGATAGAGTATGCGTCTCTAAGCATCTGTATCATGGGCATGTAAATATCTACCTCATGTTATTGCAGCCGTGATTAAAATGGGATAATGTGCATTAACTGAGTTCACGGTAGTGCTTGATAAACGGTAAGTAACTTATTTTGTAGCATTATTATTATGTCTTCCCAATGGACTGGACACCTTTTTAAGTCGGGTCTTTTTCTTGTCCATTTTTTTCTCCTCCCCAGTGCCTACTGAGATCCTAGAAGGCATTCATTCAGTGAACAGAACCAAGCATTAGTATCCGAAGTTACTCTTTTCCTTGGGCAGTTCTTGCCCTGTAAATCCTTACTCAGCCTACAGTGATGAACGCACACTTGTCACAGCACAGATGAAAGCTCCAGAATCGAGGGTCTTCTGTTCAAAGCAACGGTTATAGTAGGCCTTGGGGTGTTTCGTTGAGTTTTGTGTGTAGTTAAGGAATCTAATAGTGTTTTGATTTGTTTCTCAATTAGAAATGCTACACTTAGAATTTCATGGAAAAGAAGCATCTCGTCTTCAAAGGAAGTTGTGAGGGATATGGAAACACCTGACCCCTTTGCTTTCCAACTTCAAGTGTGAGCCTTAAGTGAATTCTTCATCCAGTCTAGAGTTTAACCTCTGAAAAGCTGGCTATGGAGGTGGGAGGGAAGGATGACTGGGGCAGGGCCTGGTGGCATCTGTCTCTTTAAGAAACAGAAATGAAATCTAATTAGCATAGACTGGCTGCAATTAACATAGAAGTCCCAGTTCGGGGAGTTGGAGGAAGGGAAAAGGATAGAGCTAAAACTTAATGGGGTTTTGTTAGACAAAATTAGCTTCCACAGAACAGCCATAAAAATATCTAAATTATGAGAGCCTCTTGCCATTTGCCATTAACACGAGGGGACATGCTAATATTTAGTGGCGCCATGTCCTGGAAATTAACTGCACTGGAGGAAGCCCCAGGGGCATCCCCGTGAGCAGTAAGGGCATGTCCACCGACTCAATTGTTACCAAACCGCTTGACTAAATGTTTTACAGAAACTCAGCCTCTACAAATCACACGTGTCTCAGCCCGTCTTTTTGGAAATGGTTCCGGAACCGTAGGAGGACACCTCCATGGGTGATACATCCAAAGCTGAAGTCTCCTTCTACAGTCTTTGGATTTGGGTGCTATTTTCCTCAAGAGAAGATATTTGTGAGGCTGACTTGTGGACATTTGAAGATACCTCCAGTCCTTCCTCTCTCTATCCTTACGCCCTCCAAGAAAATCAAGCCATTTGCTTTTTACGTAGTGCTAACTCAGCTGGTGTGAGTTTTGCTGGAGACTCCTCCACGGTCTTACTTCCTGCCTTCCCTTAAGGGAAAGGGTGAAACCATTCTCCTCTACTGTCTTCTCCTGAAAGTCGCCAGTGACCTCCTAAACTCAGGAAGAATTTTTTTCATGGTCCTCTGGCTCTTTGACCCGCATTTCACTAGACACAGTTGAGCCTGGATTTCCACGTCACTTTTCTCTGCCCTTTCTCTGTTAGTGGGTCCCCTTTCTCCTTTCACATCTGTAGGCTCTGCCCACGCCTCCTGGCCTCCGCCCTACGGTCTCCTCCTTCTGTGCTCTTTGAAGATGAATTAGTCACTATTTGCCAGTGTTCACCTTCACTTAGAGGCACGTCACTCGCATCTGAAGCCTAGGCCTGACTCTTAGCCCCGTGTTTCTCGCTTCCGTCGGGACATCTGCATTTGGAGTTCTTAGCTTTCACCGCCAGTTCAGCCTGCTCACTCGCCTTAGGGAGGTGCTCACTATTGCCTCCCTACCCCTCCTCGGCCTCTTTACAGCCCCGGAGAACACACTCTCTCTATGCAAGCACTCTCATCTTCCTCCATGGCTTACCACGGTTGGTAAGGATCCACGAGCACCCCACCCCGGAGCTAATCTGTTGGGTGGCCTGTGGCCTGTCAGATCCTCACTCTCAAGAATCCGAACTCAGCAGAAGACAAGAGCTTCCTAAAATGGCACGGTGGGATGAAGACCCATGAAATCCCGCTCCTGAGGCCTCCCAGCTTCACCCCTGTCTTGCACCTTCTAAGGCGAGGGTGCTCAGCTTTCCCTGGCATGCCGCAGGGCACCCTGATTCCGATTCTCCCAGTAAATCACAACGTTAAGCGCGTTTGACAAAAGCTTTTCGTAGCCATGAGATTTCTGACTGAATCACACTCCATTTGCCTGCCCATCCCAACTTTCCCTTCTGCGTCTTTGACACCACTGTCCTCCCAGGCTTCAAAAGGATATGCTCCGGGGGCATCTTGGAAACCATCGTTTCCTGTTCTGAAGCTTATCTGTCTTAAGGTCCTGCCATTCCCTCCTCTGAAATGCGCCCTGAGATTTTAGGTCTGTCTTTATACAAGCCCGGATCCCCTGCAAGCTGGGCTTCTCCACTCTAAGCTCCGCCCCTCCAGTCTAGCGTTCACTTGCTTACAGTACTGCTCTTTTTAAAGTATCCCTCTGCCAGGGAACCTTCCAGAGCTCTTGATTGTCTTTTGCTCCTCCTCACGTTCAGGACCTTCATTTACCTTGACCACCCAATTTGCTTTTGGCCCTTTTAGATCATACCATCCTACCTAAAAACCTAGCTACTCCCCAACGTATCGGCTGTAGTTATAGAACAAGCCACCCCCAAATTCGATGGTTTAAAATAGTACCTATGTTATTTAGCTGTCAATCTGGCGTGTTGGCTGAGTATGGCTTCTTTGGCGTGCTTGCTCACGCGCCTGCGATTCTCCGGTGGGCTGGATGATCAAGAAGGATCTCTCTCGGATGTTCCGTGCTTGGCCGGCCGTTGGCCAGAGTGCCCCAGTTGTACTCCCTGGAGCCTCTCCAGCAGGTTAGTTCAGGCTCATCCACATGACGGTCTCATGGTTCTAAGTGGGGCGAGAGGACGAGCCCCAAAGCGGAAGTCCTTTTCGAACCTCTGCCTGTGTCTCCCCTGTCGATGTTCCGTTGGCTAATGCCGGTCACGTAGACAACCCAGATTCAAGGAGTAGGGAAGAAGACCCCATATCTTGAGGGGAGGAACTGCAATGGAAGTGAACGCAGAGAGGCGAATAATTGTAAGCATTTTTATAATCTACCGCACTCAGCATGAAGTGGGAGTTGGAGCTCATTAGTATTCTCTTCTTGTCCATTCTGTCATGGGAATATCCTCACTCTCAGCTCTTTTCCCTTCATTCAGATTTTTCTTCCCAAATGTTAGGGACAACCTCCCTCCCCTTTGAACCTGGCTCCAAGAATCCCCAAATAAGCAGCCCTCTGTCATTTCTGATGTCTGCCCCCTCCCTTCCTTTTTGCCATCTTCTGGTCGGGTCTTGACCTCACGTCTGTCTTCTGGATTGGAATGCCGATGGCCCACGGGATGCTTTTCGTGTTTTTATTTATGAAATACATATTTACACTTTTCGTATATCTTTACTTCCATGCCTAGTATGGCGCTGAACGTCTGGGAGGTGCCCAATAATACCTGTTGGTTATTTACGATCAAGAAATGACTCAGAAGTCTCCTAAAAGCCGTTTTTCTCTTAAATTCATTTAGGTTTAAAAAAAAATGAAATAAATATATGGCCTCAGCACTCCTAAGGCGGTAGGGAAAGCTCAGATGGCGTGATAATTTCAGCTTCCGGACTAGGTGAGAATCACAGCTCCAACTGAAATATTTCTTCTAACCCTGGGCTCAGTGAAACCTCGTGGGCTTCCTCAGATGGGTTTTTTTTTCCCCCAACCCCCTGGCCACACAGGCCACTCTTCAAAGCCCTTAGCTATCACTCTCTAGGCTCAACGCCATATTCTGTGGCTGGCGATCAGCATCTCTCACTCGTGTCATGCCTTTTGAGAGCATCGCGTGAAGAACACCAGTCTTCCAGGCCTTGACAAGGACAGTTCTGAGGACCACAGTCTGGAAACACCCTTTCCCTGCCAGCTGTGATTTCCTCTGGCACCCTGCTCAGACGGCTAGGGCCTGTGCTGGCCAGGGTCCTCCGTAGACAGGCTGGCATAAAACCACTCCTGCCTGATGAAAGCCTCCGCTCTGATCGGGCCTCTCATTGCCTAGGTTCTCCTTGCCTTCCCAAGACGTGTTTATCCAGGGCCCTGTTCTCCCAACTTGTTCCATGCTCGAGTGTGTTTGTCTCTCAAGTTGCACGTCAGGCAAGTTCTCAGAAATACCTTTTGAAACCCGATAGCCGCCCCTTCTCTCATTTCCCTTTCCGGGAATTTGAAAAGGAATCCAGGAAGCCCGAGTCATATTTAGCCGCCGATTCTGTTTATTATACCGCTCTCAAAAATAAGACCAGTCACCAACCGCCAAAACAAGGCTTAACTTCTAGACCACTGGGGCCATATGGAGTCTGGGTCAAGATCAAGGATGCTCTGCTGTTTGTGTTCCTGACACTGGGTTTTTATACTGACAGCTCTTTCTGGTGATATAAGAAAGTATGTGCCTCTGGAAAGATGGAGAAGAGAGGATAAGGAAAGTTTGTGTGGGGGGGGGGGGGGGCGCGCGCGCATGTGTGCGTGTGTGCGTAAAGAACAGCAGGTTTCCCAGTCTAAGAAATTTTTGGCGGTGGGACAAGATTTGCATGCCCTTCTGTGTCGCAGAGACTCAGTATGTTTGCAGCACGTCGTTGGGGTGCCTGCGTCTCAAATCACTGGCTGTGTGCAGCCTTGATGAGGCACCCGATTTACATATTCTCAATTTAATCTAAAGTAGGTACTAATTGATTACTGTTGAATGTCTGCACGCTCTGATTATCTGTTCAGATCCTGAGGGGGGAGGGAGGGGGAATAGCAAGGGATCTTTCTTCTGTGAGTAGGATTTTGTTTTCTCTGATCCAAGGAGCATTTATTTGCTCGGCCCAGAGGTCCGGCTGCTCCCACCTCCGGCCTCTCCCCACCTTGACTGAAAGGTGAAATAAATACCGCCATCTCCAGCACTGGTTCTTCCTTTGTTGTAGGATCAACTCTTCTCTATTCAGTCGTTTGGCATTTATCAAACAAATATTTTGAAAATGCCTCCCAAGTGTATATTATTGTCATCCCTGTAAAGGCAGGGCCCCTTGGGGCCTCAGACTATGGATGCTGGAGCCAGCTGGCTGGGTTCGATCCAGGCTCTGTTGTTTCCCAGCTGTGTGACTCTGGGCAGGTTGCTTAACTTCTCTGAGCCTCGGTTTCTCTGCCTATAAAAAGGGATTAATAGCAGTCCCCACTTCACAGGGTTGTCATGAAGATGAAACGAGTTTGCACATGTAAAGCACCCAGCAGAGCATCGACCCATTGTGTGGTGCTGTTTCTTCACAGTTCTGCGGAAGGTTTGCCGGGGGCGGCAGGCAAAGACCTTGATTAAAGCCCCCCGTGGGGAATTTTAGGGTCTTCATTCATCCTGGCCTCGCCGCGCCTGTCCGTCATCTCAGGTGTCCACAGTGACAGGGAGCATGTATAAGAAAGCGTGGCTCTTGCTACAGCAGGATGTTAGCCAAGGGCCTTCTGGAAAGGCTTTCCCTGTCAGCTGGAGGTAAAGAGTAGGAAGCAGGAAGGGGAAGCTAAAGGCGGTGGGCCAGCGGACATTCACTGGACCCCTTCTGTGTGCCAGGCTCCCCGTTGGTGCTGCTGACACAGACGTGGAGGCTGTGGCCTCTCCTCCGAAGGAGGTCCCTGCTGAGAGGCGCTGCTCCAACCGCTCCAGTAAGGCGCGTTTCCTCTGTTACTGTTCCTCGGGCACTTATTTTAGGCTTCATTCCCACATTCCCAATGCTGGTCGGATGGTTTTTTTCTTTGTATTGCCGTGTGGCATACGTTGCAAAGAGGTGCACGGGTCGTCGGCACACAGCTCGGTGAGTCACGGAGCGAACCCACTGGGCAGGCGGCACCCAGGTCGAGAAACAGACCCTGACCGGCCCCCAGAGGCGCCCCCTCCTGCCCCGTGCTCCCTTCTCGCTATTCTTCCTCAACAGGTGACCTGAGTCCTGACTCCAGTCCTACTGTCAGGTTTCTCAGCTGGCCAAGACAAGCCCAGGGAGCAGGGCTGAGAGGCGTGACAAGGTCAGGCGTGACAGGAAATGTCTGGGCCATTATGCTACCGGTCTGGCCCGTGGTGTCTGTGTGGTTCCCCTTAGGACTGCTTTGACTCTTTCAAAGGGAAAGCCGTTCTGGGCTGCTTCACCCCAGGGCCGGCATCGGGCAGGGCAGGTCAGCCTTTCTGTTGGTTTGAGCAGGTCCCCATCCAGAAATGTGTCCCCGGCCTGTCCAGTAAAGGGCCGAGGATTCCCATCCTTGACCGGCCTGCCTGCCTCCTGGGATCGCTTATGACGACAGGCAGGCATGTGAGCAGAAGAAGGCCCTCTGATACCGTGAAGTGCTGACGACTGGGCAGGCAGTAGGAGGGATGAGTGTAGTTAACCTTCTTGGAATTTCCTTCTGTCACCCGGAGAGTCGAGGGTCTTACGAGAATGGCAAACAGGAGAGATTTGGCCAGGGCCATCCAGGACATCACGGCCAGGAACTCTGATCAGTCAGGATGGCGTCGCCATGAAGGAGAGGAGGGAAAAGAACAGAGACCTTGTTCCAGAACTTGTGCCTGTCGCCGCCTAGCAAACCTCTCCAAACTTAGCGAAGTGAAACAACAACCATTTTCTATGTTCTCGAAGGCCCTGAGTCAGAAATTCAGACAGGGCCCAGCAGGGGTGGCTTGTCTCTGCCTCAGCTGGGAAAACATGAAGCAAGGGTCAGGGATCATCCAGAAGCTTCTCCATGACGTGTCTGGCATGTGGGTTAGGAGGATGTGAAGGCTGGGCTCAGCTGGGACTGTCAACAGGTAGCCCACCTGCGGCCTGGGCTTTTCATAGCGCACAGGCTGAGTTTCGAGAAGGAATATCCCAAAAGAGAGTGTCCAGGGAGCAGGTGTCCCAAGAGCCCCAGACGGAAACTCCATGGCTCTTTCTGACCTAGCTCAGAAGTCCCACGGCATCATCTCCGCTGCATTCTGTGGTTACCGGCGAGACGCTGAGGCTGGCTCACGCTCCCAGGGCGGGGATCTGGACTCCCTCTCCTGCCGGGGGGAATGGTAGGTCCCACTGTGGAATCGCTTGTGGGATGGGAGCCTCCAGTGCAGCCCCCTTTGGAGAGTACCGTCTGCCGCCGTAGTTAATAGCTGCGACTCTGGGGACCCACCCGGTTTCATTTCCTGGCCCCGACACACACTAGCTGTGTAACCTCGGGCGTTTCTTAACCACTCTGTGCCTCAGCTTCCACGTGAGAGAAATTGGAATCATAATTCTGTTCTCATAGGGTTACCGTGAGAATTCACGATGTGATGTGCGATGTGCGCACGGTGTTAGCAGAATGCCCGACACATTGTAAGTGCCCACGGCACCTTAACTGAGACCTGCGGAGGCGACTGCTCGAGACCCGCCTCGCCTATGACACATCTCCTTGGGCCCATCCTAGGTCACAAGGTAAGCCACACGACTCCCACCCCGGGGCCGCATACCAGCCCAGGACCTACCCGCAATTACCAGGGATGACAGAGACTAAGCACTAGGGTACGTCACCTCACGGAGCACAAAGCACCGCCATGCACGTCCTTCATTTAATCCTCCAGACAAGTCTGTGGGGCACACAAGACTCTCATTTTACAGATGAGTCTTATCAAGGTGTGACTCACCCAAATCACCTTAGCTAATAAACTACAGAGGAAGGCCACAATCCCAGGGTTGTCCTCTAAAAAGCCCTTGCTCTTCTCCAATCATCTCAAGGTCATTGCTAAATTCTGAAAGGGACAATACAATTGAGTTGGAATGTAATTAATTTGACAAGTGCTCTGAAGTCTTAATAGAAATGGGGAGAAAGGAATGGGGGTCAAATTTCCATAGCTGTGGAATGTCATAGCCGGGGCGGGAAGGTGAGTGCCACCCACAAGAGGGGACCTAACCGTACCACTTTCCTCCAAAGATCTCAAAGGCATTCCTGTAAAATGCCCCATAATGCCTTTCGAGTTTCACAGCTAATCATTCAGCCAAATAGCACCTTTTGCTCTCTGAGGATTCAGAATTCCCCGATCACCCCCCGCTCCTTAAAACCGAAAACCTAACGATGCCCTCTTCCCTCTGTGCCTTCCTTCAGATTTCAGCCCACCCATACCAACATCAAATGCACCAATGCTGGGAAGGCATTGTAAATCCTGCCTTTCTGGGGTCTTCCATTTATGTGACACGAGGAAGGATGGCGCTTTCATCCACTTTTGGAAACAAACCAAAACACCCATAAATATTCAAGCTTATAATATTGACTTAAAGCTCAGTTAGAGCCCAGGCTGCAGTCAGCTCCTGATTATCCATGTGTGACTTATCCACAGCTAATTTTAAAACTCAAAATTACTTCCTCCGAACTTGCAGCACACCCTGGGCCCCCTCTGTGGGTGTCGGCTCGGGGGCTCAGGGAGATGAGGTGGAACTGTGGCGGGCTGAGGGTCTGATGACCCTGCTGCTGCTTTTCACACAACTCCTGATCAGCTGTGTGACCTTGAGCACACGTCTTTACCTCCTGGGACCTTCTAGGTTTTTCAGCTGTCAAATGAAGAAGCTTGGCTTCATGCTTTTTGTAAGATCCCCTTGCTCTAAAATTCCATGGGGTAGCAAAGTAGTCAAAGGAAACGAAAGGGTAAGTTGGCTGCAGAGGTACAGCGTTGAAAGCGGTAGTCCAGACGACCCATATTCCAGATGAGATGGTGTTGGCCTCAGAATCGGTGGGCGACAGATCCAAGCCAAGCTCCTGAGACTCCAATGATTATTTCATCAGTTCCAAGGCCACAGATGCAAGATCTGTGTGTTTTCCAAATGATGGGTCTCCTCGATGAGCACAGGTAGTCAGAGACTCAGCTCTGGACGTGGAAAAGACTATTCCTATTTTTTGCACGACCTCGGCCTTCCTGTCTGATGGAGCTGCCAGAGCTATGTGTCTGTGGGAGTCGAGGCCACTGCCCACTTTCCTTCCCCAACAAGGTCCAGTGGGGGGAGACCAGCAGGATTCTCTTCTCGTCCCCTCCTCCTCTCCACCCGCTTGCATTCCTGGGGACTGGAAAGGGTCCTCTCTGTCTTTCAAGGGAGAAATCTCTGGAGTCTTCTTACTCCCTGCCTCCAGCTTGGTCCCCAGACCCGGGCTTTCTTTATAGGAGGAAGGAAGAGTGGTGCAGTGAGATCGGGAAGGGGCTTCCGAGCAGGGAAGAGCACGGATACGGTGGGCTCCCATCACCATGCCCTCTGACCAAACGTGTCTCAAGTGCAGGTGTCTAGGCCCGGCACCTGGGTGATAACAGATGCTCATCCTGCTTGCGAGGAGATCTTGGGTTCGAGGAAGAGCAGAGTGAGGACGTGAGTGAACATGGTTTTCATCAAGTATTGCAGATGCCGTCAAAGAAAGATGTGCGGGATCAAGTGGGGGCGGGGATGGGAGAGGAGACAGAGGAGGAAGCGTCAGCTTTGTCCAGGGGAGGGGTTATCAAGAGACGCAGCCTGGAGAAGGTGGCGCTTGGTCCTTGAGCAGAAGCGGCAACATCTTTGATGATGGTTCGGTTCTCCCGAAGCATAGCCGTGTTGGTTCTGTGGCTCAGTGTGATCAAGGGTTGAGTGGCCCCGGGGAGGCTGGCCTGCAAGCCCGAGGACTCCTCGTATCACTTCTGTGGGACGAGGCGTTGTATGTTTTAAACGACTCGTAAACCATCTGTAGAACTCAGAGCCTTCGTTAGAGGCATACGGCGGCGGGTGATGTGCAGGAAGAGACCACGTGGTATAAAATTGTGAAACCGCGACGCAGTCCACACTGGACGCTTTGAGGTCTCGACAAGTGCTTTCCTGTTTGGGACCCACGTTTGTCCTCCAGCTAGCTGCAGTTTGCTTGGCACAAGCAACGGATGAAAGAGCGTACCGGGGTGGAGATTTTGTAACCCAGGAGAGATGTGAGAAGGGAAAGCTCCCCATGGCCTGCTTGTGGGTTTGTTTCTACTCCCTCTGGTGGCTGATTCACATCTGCGTGGGAAGCAGCCACACCCTGTCTTCTTCAAGAAGCCCAGAGCCCTGGGGTCTTGACCATATTCGCATGACCAGATGTACAAAGGTTCAGCATCTTGTTTTGGTTTGGGTTTTGACTAGCTGTTGGTTTTGGTGTTTGGAAACTCATGATTTACATTCACATACCTTATTCTACTAACCCCTACCTTACAGCTTTTTCTTGCTCACATTCCCTTCTCCCTCATAATGTTGACTTGTGTGGAACCTGTCTTGTCCTATGTGATGTCTCTGTGCCTGAGAACCCTTCAGCTTTAGCTCCCTTTGCAAATGGATGCCTTCTCTTGGCGTGTCCCCAGTTTATGTTTAATAGAGAGGGAATATGGTCTGCCAGACTTCTCTTTCAGAGCCAGGCCACTTTAAGGTCCGGGACCTACCCCTGGCTGTGGGCAGGCTGGTCTTTCCATCAGTCAAAGGCATGGCAACCACCATAATTAGAGTACATAGTACTCGCCTACAGGGGAACTTAGAGCTCCTCTGGGTAATCATATGGGAGAATTGGCACCCCTGAGAGCTGATGAGACTTACCTGATATTGCACGTGTAACCAAGGAGTGGTGGTGGTAGGATGAGACTCACATTCTGCTACAGCCTGCTGGTGGCATCTTTACACTAACCTGTGGCGTCTCCCGTGTTAGTTTGCATGGTAGGCATGTTCCCATGCACGGATGTCTTCTTACCTAATGTGCTTGCAGCTTGGGGACAGACAGTCTTCCCATTTCTGCCTCCTTCCTCTTCCCCACCTCCTGCTAAGACATCTAATATAGGACCTGTACCAGTGGCAGAATGCTGCTGAAGGCAAAGGTAGTTAAAGTTAGCTCCTTCTAATAGCATTCGAATCTGTTAGAACTCATGGCTGGTCTATGTGCCAATGATTTCAAAGTCACTAAGTTTGAACTAAAATTGACAGTGAAGTGTCTTGCTTGCCAAGGAAGATTCACTCAGAAAAGGAGAATTATGCGGTCAACTTCAAATGAAGACACTTGACAAATGAACCACATTCCAGGTTGGCCTCACCAAGTTGGTGAGGCCAACTTGGAATGTAGGCAAGTTGTCAGTTGAAATATTTCTCTTTGGCTGAAGATGTTAGGGCACCATTTTTGAGTCCTCCAAATTTAGGACTTCAGGTAGATACTTTCAAGATGTCAGGCTTGAATTTAGATTTAAAAGTCTACACTACACTACAAAAGCCTGGGCGGCCCAGTTGGTTAAGCTTCTGGCTCTTGATTTCAGCTCAGGTCATGATCTCACAGTTTGTGGGATTGAGCCCCACGTCGGGCTCTGCACTGACAGCGTGGGGCCTGCTTGGGATTCTCTCTCTCCCCCACTCTCTCTCTCTTCCCCTCCCCCACTCATGCTCCCTCTTTCTCTCCCAAAATAAGTAAATAAACATTAAAAAAAAAGTCTACACTACTTATGGCTTTTCCAAGACTTGCTTACTGGAAAAAAAGCTCTTAAGAAAATCCTGCTATCACAGTCACATTGCCACATTCATTCATACTGCTGGAAGGCTGTGGTTAGTGCAACAGGGTTTTTAAATAGGAGAATGAAGCCACTGTCACGTTCACTTGGGTTTAGAAGGTTACCATGCCTCAGTGAACCACCCATACAGTCATTTGTTCATTTATTATTTGCTGAAAAGAAAAGCTCTATGCTGGGGACAGCATAGAAGGGTGAGTGACACTGTTGCCTACAAGGAACATACAGTCTAGGTAGGAATACAGACAAGGAAAGGGAATTACGATGCCAGATCTGAGGAGCTTAGACATACATGTATATCAATGACAAAGGAAGCCGTGCTGAGTTGTCTGGCTCCTCTGTGGTATGACGGACTTGGTTGTAATCCCATCAACCCTCTGATAACACTGTCCAGATGTCATAACCTCATAAGCAGATGCCCCTCATTCTGTATGTCAATTTCCCTTGCACGGACATTTCAGTAATTACGTTATATTTTGTTAAGCCTCATCTCTTGAGATCTGCAAAAAGTAAGGAATCCTCTTGGGTAAGAGGGATGTTCTTTTCTGAAACCTGAGGTCATTCCCAGAGCAGATACCCCAAGAGGGGTGAGCCCTCAGACTGGGACTCAGGACTCCTGAAGGAGCCTCAGACAGAAAGTTCAGCCTCTCCTTTGCCTTCTGCTTGGAAGCATCCGGACATCTGAGGTATGATGCTAGGAGATAGGATTTAGAAGTCATAAAAAAGCAAGAAATCCAAGAAAAGAGGGCTCCAGAAAGATTTCTTCTTCTTCCTGGATCCTCCACAGTTAGGAAAAGACCAGTGAGCCTCTGAGAGCAGTGTATGCTTTGCAGGCCAGATTGTGAAGCGTCATGGTACCCTGTCTTTAAACCTCTTGAGCTTATCCAAGGCTGGTCAGGAAGCACCTGCAGCAGATTTCCCTGGGACACTGGATAAGCCTGCAGATCCCTGGGCTCCACTTCAGTTCTGTGCCTCTGAACCTGAATGGGGAAGGAGGCGGAGTTTGCATTTTGGTAAGGCCCCTCAGTTTGAGATCCCCGGGTCTTGTCAGTGCGGTCTTTTGTAAAGGTCTAAGAATCGGTTTAAGGGGCACCTGGGTGGCTCAGTCAGCTAAGTGTCTGACTTCAGCTCAGGTCATGAGCTCACGGTTCGTGGGGCAAGCCCCGCGTCAGGCTGTCGGTGCATCGGGCTGTCTGCTGTCAGCACAGAGCCCACTTCGGATCCTCTGTCTCCCTCTCTCCCTGCCCCTCCCCTGCTTGTACTCTGTCTCTGTCTCTCTCTCTCTGTCTCAAAAATAAACATTAAAAAAATTTTTAAATAAAATTAAAAAAGAATTGGTTTAATATGGTCCAACTTTTCCTGCTCATCAAGAAATGTGTCTTCCAGTATCGTACTTGAAGATGCTACGTTTTAGAATCACCTAGATTTGTACTTTATCACCTAGACTCTGGCATTCCTTTACAACATCTCCCTTCTCAGAATGTCCCTCTATCATTCAGTTGTTCTAGATCAGGGGTTGATGAACGTTTTCTGTGAAGGACCAGATGGTGAATATTTTCCACATTGTGGGCTATACAGTCTCTGCCCCAACTACTTAACTCTTCGATTGTAACACAAAAGAAGCCATAGGCAGTACTTAAACAAATAGTGCTCCAGTAAAAATTTATTTACAAAAACAAGAAACTGGTAGGATTTGGGCCATGGCCATAGTTTGTGGGCTTCTACTCTAAACCAGTAGGCAATTAAATATGTAGCTCCTTATAGCATCTCCTTATATGGAAATGCTCTGCCATGTATTAGTAGATTAGTTGCAAGGAATGGGGGCCCACTTGAATTACCTCAGTGGTTCTCAAACTGAAATGTATAGCAAACCGCCTCCGCCCCTGGAGCGTTTGTCAAAATAGATTGATAAGCCCACCCCCAGAATTTCTGACTCAGCAGAATTGGAGTAAGGCCAAAGAAATTGCGTTTCTAACAAGTTTCCAGATTGAGTCTTGTCCAGGGACCACACTTGGAGAACCAATGCCTTAAGTAAAAGGGAAGAGGTTATAGAAGGGATTTATGTGCGAATTAGGAGTCTCGGTTCTGTAGCCATGAAGCCAAGAACACGGGTTCAGCCCTCCCGAGGTCCTCCCAGGGACTGGAAGGATGCCTACCACTCTAGGAATTAAGTTCTGATAGGACTTACTCACCCTTACCATCATGGGGCTCTTTGTTCTCTAGGTTTCTGTTCTTGCTAGAGTGGTTATCTAAAACTCAAATATGATCAAGCCACATGTATTTTTATACATGTTCTTAGATAAAATCCAAACTTCTTAACCTCACAGAGCCTTTATGACCTTCCTACCCCCTCCATCACTCTACCCACATCGGTCGTTTGCCATCTTCTGTCGGTCCACAGTAAAAACTCTGGCTTTTCCCTCCACCACATTCTCTACGCTATTGTGTATCCCTTGTGCAAGTGGCCATATGCCCTGTTGACGGTGAGCTTTATGAGACTGAGACTATGGTTTTTGTTTTGTTTTGTTTTGTTTTGGTCTCCAGTGTCTGACCCAGTCAGTGTTCAGGAAATATTGGGCGAGTGAATAAATAAGTGTTTTCTTCCTCAGATTTGCTACCAGACACAAGACAAGAGGTGAACTCAGGGTCATAGTGAAGGCCTTTAAAAAGGACCCTAAAAGCCTCTTTGGGGTTGATGGCCCAGGAATCTTCATGGTAACAATACTTAAGAGTGGGGCGGGGGGGGGGGGGGGGGACCCAAGAGAGATAACCAACCACAGACAATAAGGGCTTTAAATTTAAAAACATGCAAGAATGGTTATCTAAAACTCAAATATG
>NW_024420586.1:17266667-17278420 GCF_014898765.1 Herpailurus yagouaroundi
CCCCCCCCCCCCACACCACAGTGAGATACCATGCCACATCTACTAGGAGGGCTTTAATTAAAAAGACAGATAATAACGAGTGTTGACAAGGATATAGAGAAATCACGACCCTCGTGCATGGCTGGTATGCAGTCACTTTGGAAAAATTATGTAGTCACTTTGGAAAACAGTTTGAGAGTTCCTCAAAAAGGTAAAGACAGAGTTACCATATGAGCCAGCCATTCCCGTCCTAGGTATGTGCTCGAGTCATGGACACATGCTCCCCCAAAAGCTGTACACAAATGTGCACAGCAGCATTAGTCAGAATAGCCAAAAAGGGAAACAACCCAGAGGTTCATCAGCTGATGAATGGATGAGCAAAATGAGGTCTGTCCATACAATGGAATATTATTATGCCAGAAAAAGGAATGATACCTGCTACAACATAGATGACCTTTAAAAACATTATGCTGAGTGAAAGGAACCAGTCACAGTCACAAAAGGCCACATGTTGTGGGGGGATGTGTGAAATAGGTGAAGGGATAAAGAAAGAAAAAAAAAAGGCTACATGTTGTGTGATTTCATTTATATGAAATGTCCAAGATCGTCAAGTCTATAGCGACAGGAGGATTAGTGGCAGCCAGAGGCTGGGGGCGAGGGGTTAGGGGAGGGAACGGGGAGGGACTGCTTCTTTCCAGAGTGATGAAAGTGTTCTAAAATTAGATAATGGTGGTAGTTACAAAACTGTAAATATGTAATGATACGTAAATTATATTTCAATAAAGTTTAAAAAATTTTTAATGTTTATTTATTTTTTGAGAGAGACAGAGACAGAGCATGAGTGGGGGAGGGGCAGAGAGCAAGGGAGACACAGAATCCGAAGCGGACTCCAGGCCCCGAGCTGTCAGCACAGAGCCCGATGCGGGGCCCAAACCCACCAACCGTGAGATTGTGACTTGAGCCAAAGTCGGACGCTCAACCGACTGAGCCACCCAGGTGCATCTCAGTAAAGTTCTGTCATAAAGTGGAGAGGAAACCGCTCAGATTAGTCCCCAAAAAGAGTTGATTCCACATTCAGAACGTGGTCCCACATCCACAGTGTTATCCTCTGGCAACAAGTGCATCATTGAAGCAACTTGTCTAACAATAGAAGGCACACTGTATTTATATCCTCACACAGCTTGGAACACAGTAAGTTGTAATTGAAAGGTTTTGATTTATTTGTCTAGGATAGAGAAATAGAGAAATTCCTATTTTTTCTCCATCAAAAATACTCAATATCTCGGGTGTCTAGCACGACTTCATATGCCCCTTAACTCAGTCTACTCTTGTCCATGAAAATGGTAAAATCTCCCAAAATGCTAAATTGTTTTTGTTGAAAAACAAAGCAAAGCATAGTCTAAATTCATTTAGGACATCCATTGAAAGAGGCTTGCATTGTTTACAGATCTGCATCTGTTTTGCATACAAAGAGCTTTTATACCAAGACCAACAGTTTCTGATTTCTTTCTTTATCACGGAACCTTTCCTGAATTCATGGCCCTGGGCAAACATGGTTTAGTGAATAAATGTAGACCAGCAAGTTCCCTTTATTTTTGTTGATGTCATATGATGCTGAGGTTCCCATCAACTGTTTCTCCATCAGTGATATTACAGACTAATTTCTATCACTCCTCTAAAGTAAATAAGGAATGGCTTGTGATCAAAAACACTTTACAGAAATAACACAACCGATTCAGAAGAAAGAACAACATGGCCATATACGGATACAAGCATGAAAACATTCATATTTGGGGGAGGATTAAAGGCTCAATAGAATGGAAAAGAAAAGATATAGCAATGTCAATCTCATGTCTGCCTCTGAATCTGAAAATAGATGCTAGTATGGAAGAGGTATAAATTCCTCAGTTGGTTTTCATTACACGTGGCCTCAGTGGACTGGCACAACCAAACGAGAGCCCATAGCTGGACTGGGGTTTATCAATGGCTTTGGATCACTTTGCCATTTTCTAGCTTAATCTACAGCCCCAGGAGACAGGGGCTGTTTCTCTGAGAAGTCTTCCCTCTCTCAAGCAAAAGTTGTCTTTTTCTGTAATCCTACCATTAAAAACTAGTATCTTGAAGCCTTTAAGGCTTTTTCCACTTACCAGAGGCCCCTCTTCAAGTACGGATTTCCCCTGACAGCCTTGGTTAGCGGCCAGTTTTGTGCCACAAAAGTTGGAGCACGGAAAATACACAAGATCCCGGTTGGTTTTTCACGAGACAGCACTTTCCTCTCAGACTTCCGGGCTACCCTGCGATCCCTTGAATGCGCAACTCCTTGACAGTCCCGGTCCGTGGTGAAAGGGAGTAATTTCTGGAGAAAACCATCTCGCTGGACTCTCCTCAGTCAGACAGTTGTCACAAGTGATAGATGTGACCTGAGTGCTCTGTGGTCTGTGTAGTGTGAAAATGAAGACTCTAACTGTGCTCAGGTGACTCTGGCTTAAGATTCCACCATTGAAGCCAATGAAATAATTAAGAGTGGCATCTTTGTAAATTTAATTAACAATTTATTAAGCAATAATTGGCATTTTAAAAGGCCATTTTAGAGGTGATTAAAAGCCATATAGTCAGGCTTTTTATAAACCTCTCTATCTCATGCCAAATGAACAGCGACTTAAACAAAAGTCTCTTATAAGCCTTAAGATTTTATGATTCTTTCTTCTCCAGTCTCTCTTGCTATATTTCTGTCACTCAGCTTCAGTTTATCCCCTATCTGCACCTTTTCTGCATCTTTTCTTTTTTTCTGGAGATTTCTTTGGTCATAACTCTTTTCTTACTTTCTTCTCCAACTGTTCTTCTAGCTTGCCTTCCCTCTCTGCTTCTTCTTTCTTTCCTCTACTCACTCTACTTTCAACTTAAGTAATGTAATATGAAGCAAGTATATTTAGAAATAGTTGTTGAATTAAGTCTTTTTTCCCCTGAACTTTTGTTTCAGATATTGTACATTTTAGTTCTAGAATTTTTATTTGGTTCTTTTCGTAGTTTCTATGCTAAGATTTTCTATCTTTTCATTTATTGCAAGCGTATTTTCCTTGAAGGTATTGAGCATAGTTATACTAGCTAGTTTAAAATCCTTGCTTGCCAATTCTAACATCTGAGTTGTCTTAAGGTTAATCTTCATTGATTCTCTTTTCTCTTGAAAATGAGCCACATTTTACTGTTTCTACTACATATGTCAAGTAATTTTGGATTGTATCCTGGACATTGTGAATGTTATGGGGACTCTGGATTCTGTTATATTCCTCAAAAGAGTCCTTCTCTTTCTAAGTAAGCAACCAAATTGGTTGGACTCAGACTGCAAGCTCTGTCTCTTAGGTGGTAGCTCAAATCTCAATATAATTATTTTGTCCCTAGCTGGGACAATTCGTCTCTCCCCTGTGCATGTGGTTCCGCTAAGGATTTACACAGAATTTATTAGAGTTCCTCTTCTCTGGGTCACTCCTTTCTAGGCACATTATAGTAGCTGTGGGTATGAGTTGCCCCAAATATTTTGGTCTGGAAAGACTAGACTTTTCTATAGGAGTTTTAGCAGCAGTGTTGCTTGTTATGGTGTTGCCTATAACCTAACCTCCGACTAAAAGCTAGAAAAAAGGAGAAGCTCATCCCATGTTTTTTTCTGCCTCCCAAGGCTGATGCCCCTGCAGGATCTGCTTATTTTTGCTCACCCTCCAGGGCCTCCGGGTAGATCCTTTTTGTGTTTTGTCCAGAGTTTATAGCTGTTATCTATGGAAGGATGAGTCTAGTAGGAGCTTACTCACTCACACTGGGAACAGAACCACCCTTTCTTGATTTTTGAAATTATACGAGTTCAACCTTTCCTATGTCTTTCTCCAAAAGAATTCTAATTTACATTGCAGGTCAGAGTCTTTGATTGATTTTTTTTTTGCGGTTTTTAGGGGGGTTCAATGACCTTCAACTGAGTGATGGTTGTCTGGCTCATTCACAGGGAAAGATGTTCCTTCAAGCCTTATTTCAATTTATTCAACAAAATTTATTGTCCTCCTCTTATGAGAAAAACCCTAGGTTGCCTGTTGGGACCATCCTTGAATTTTGCGGGAGGAGGGCAAAACAGACTATTGCAAAGATTATATGGCTAAGAGGAAATAAGATCTTCTTACCTCTGAGAAACACCGATTCTGTAGTAGGTAATCATTTTACAAATGCTCTCTTGTTTAACCCTCATAACTCTGCCGGGTGGATATTATTGTTCACTTTTTATAGATGAGAGAAGTGAAGCTCAAAGGCTGCACAGCTGGTAATTTTCATAGGCTTTTAATAAAAAAAAATGAGTCAATGCTAAAAAAATAGGTTAGTCATCATACCATGTTCTCAAAAATAATATTAATGGTGATAATAAAAATAACAATATCTAAGTGCCGCTTTTCCGCTTAGGAAAAAGGGATTGTGACTCAGTATGGCCCCTGACTTTTGACTGACAAGGTTCTATAAATGCTAAGTATAGTCTTCTATTAAGATTGAAGCCTATGAGAAAAAAGCCGTGGGCTGACCCATCTTCAAAGTGTCCATTTAAGATTATTTTCTGTCAGCCAGGTGGCTAATGGGCTGTGTTAGACAATGGATAGATATTGTATTCTGTGTGAAACCATAGAATTGGAGAAAAAAGAGCAATTCCACATTTATTTGGCTTGTCTACTGCCCGGGAGCCCAAGCTGCAGAGAACATTTGTTTCATTTTAACAAATGGATGGCACCTCCCTGTTTTAGGCTGGAAGAAAACCTCTGCTCTGGCCTCAGTGTGAACAGGGGCATTGGTGATAGAATATCCAGTGTGAGTCATTGTCCCCACACTGGGCAAAAATAGTTAAAGCATTCTGGGGCAATTCTCAGGGAAAATGTTCAGTTAACGGTAGGTTTATCTAACGCTGGATTAAAAAAAAAATATTGACGGCTTCATGTTTTACAAAGGGAACTGGCAGACAACAGAAAGTGAGCTCCTGTTGAATTGAATAATGACTCTGCTAAGAGACGAGAACACAAGAAGAGATGTTTAAAGCACAGTTGGAAGAAGGAAGTAATAAGCCTGACTTAGACAACAGACAGTGGCTTCAGCCTGGGCAGTTGGGGAGACTGGGGCCAACATTGGTTTTCAAGCCCCAGCCCGCTCTGTCCTGGAAGCACCACGGCCTGTAGGGTTGCCTTTCTCCTCCCAATCCTACCGCCCATGTTGTGGCTAGTCATTTGACCTTTGGGGGCGTCCTTTTGCCCCTCTGAGCACGGGTTTCCTCGCCAGTACCGCACGGTGAGTGGATCGTGTTATCTTGTAGGTCCCTTCTGGCACCAACTTGTAAATATCCAAGACTCTAACTCCACTTCCTCACCCAGATCTTTCCCCACGTCGTTATCCAAGAGCCGAGAATTTCACGCGTGGGACGGCAAAATGACATCAGAGTAGATTAGTCGCTTGACGCTTTTGAATTAGAAATGGAAACAAGCCAAAATAAAAGCTCCCCGGAACTAGCCAACAGATGGCGGGTGACAAATGACTAGACTTTGGACTACTCTCTGACTGTAAACTTTCCTCCGCTTTTATGTGAAACTACCAGTTCACTTTAAATATCTACAATGAGTTCTGACAGAGGAGAGCAGGCAGCTCACATAATGAAGGTCAGCAACTCATGCCCAAATCCTACTGCTTTAGAATGTGCTCAAAGACAGCCTCAGATGCACGAAGAGGAGCAAGCACATTTGTCACACCCATGACCCTGTCAGTAGCAGGCTGGGCCAGTGGTGGACATGGCTGGAACCCAAAGGTCAAATAGACCCAGAGGGAAGGACACACGATTTGGGGAGGTGCCAGCGTGACCTTGATGGAATAGATGGAATAAGCAGCTGAGATCATGGATTGCTTTTGAACCCTTTGAGCTTTGAGATGCTTTGGAGGTAAAGGAACCAGAAGTACCAGAGAAAAGAGGCAAGGGTGTTTGTTTGTTTCCTGCGGAGATGGTATTCCTCAGAATATTTCTAGAAGCCAGAATATTTCTGGAAGATTTCTGTCTCCATTTTTTTTTTCTTTTGGTTTTCGAGGGGGGTAGACGGGGCCTCCCTCTAGCCACAGTGAGGGAGTGGATGGGTCAAAACCCACTGACCGAAAGATACTAAACAGACGTGAAAGAAGAAGGAACAAGAGAAGAGAGGGAGGAGAAAGAAGAAGGCAAAGGGAGTGAACGTAGTGGCAGAGCACCTCTGGGTTTTCAAAGAGGACAGCGAAGCCTCGCAGCGACATCACCGGTCGGATCATGAATTACCGGCAGCTGCGTTCTCTACAGGACAGGCCTGTCTTTGGTTCTCCCCAAAGCAGACCTTGAGACGAGGACTTGACTGCAGACGCCGCGTAGCTCAAGTGAGGGTTGGGAAAAGCAAGACAGGAAAAAAGAGGGCGATAAAAGATACGTAATGAGTGGCTAATCCCTGTGGGCAACTGGAGTCCAAACCCCCAGGAACACTCTGAGAAACTACCTGTATTCATTTCCTAGGGCTGCTGTCACAAGTCACCATAGACTTGGTGGGTTAAAACAACGCAGATGTGTTCTCTCACAGTTCTGGAAGCCAGAAGTCTGAAGTCAACGTGTCAGCAAGATGGGTTCCTTCTGGAGTCTCTGAGGGCAGATGCGTGCCGCGACTCCCTCCTGGCTTCTGGTGGTTGCTGGTAATCCGTGGCTTGTAGATTCATCACTTGGCCTCTGACTTCGTGTCACCTTCTCCCCTCTCTTGCCTTCTCTTCTTTTATAAGACCCTTGTCATGGGAGTTAAGACCCATCCTCATCTAGGATGGTCTCGTTTCAGAATTCGTAAGTTAATCTCCAAAGACCTCCATCTCCAAAGACCCTTTTTCCAAATAAGGTCATGCTCACAGGTTGTAGTTGAACATATCTCGGGGGGGGCGGGGGCCGGCCACCATTAAACCCACTACAGTACCCCTTTAGAATTGCCCCACCATTCAACTTACTCTGATCCCCTATTGGTTTTAAAGATTGCCCCATCGAGGGCATCAAATCTCCGGCCCTTCTGGGTTGTCCTTGCTTGGGGCCCAGTAAGCGCCTTTGATGCTGGTGAAATCCCCAAGACAGAGAGGCAGAGAGATTGCAGGTGCTGGAGGTGGCAGGCAGTCAGAGCATGTGCGCTGGGAACTTAGAAGTGGCCCGGGAGGATGTGAGTAGGGCCAGGAGTCATTAACTGCTACAAGGCATAACGGAATAAAGAACGTGCAGGAGGTGACCGACAGGCAGCTTGGTGGGGTGGGTGAGGACGGTGTGAGAAGGCTGGGCAAGGCTGGAGAGGGCACAAAGAGATGAAGGGACGAGCACCGTGGCACGACCCTGCAGACTCAAGCATGCAGTCTTAGGAGTCACTCAGAAGCACGAGGCGCACAGGAAGTGGGGAAATGTTTACCATTAGCGGAAATGATCAGCTACCCTGGAAAAGCCATCCAAAGACCCAGGCAAGTGGACATTGGGCAATGAAGCCTTGTCCTACGTCAAGAACTTTTGAGGTGGGTCTCAGCAAGGACTGCAGAAGTTAGTAAAATCCTCAGGGGTTGGGAGAGTATTTCCTACGTGTCAGTCATTTGTGAAGACCCCAGCTATCTAAGGGCACAGAGGCAGATTCTATCCCTGGGGAAGCTCAGGGGATAGCAAAAGGCTGACGGGGTAGTTAGGGCCCAAATAGATGACCTTGGATTTGGTGGAGCCCTGTTCCGAGGGAAGGGAGAGGGAACCAGAAAATAGCTGACCCCAAACAAAGGCGGAGTCCTGGGCAAGATTCCAGTCCCGCTGGCCAAGTCAAGCGCCTGGAAGGGAAAGGAAGAGTCAGCAGAACAGCCCAGAGGCTTTACAGGGCCTTGAGCTAATCTGGACACCAGGTCTGGTCAGCATCACAGGCAGGTCAGGAAGGGTTGGCTGGTCCTTAACATGACAGGCTGCCAAGTCCCACTGGAATGGAAGGCAGGCACTGCTGAGATATTTCCAGCTTCTATCAGGGCCTTTGCTGGTGGGCCTGATAGGAGAAGCTGTAGAAAGAAGAGGAAGGTGGCATTTGAGGCAGCCATGGTCCAGAGCTATCCAGACTAGGATTTAGTGTTTCTGGTTTAAATTTTGTCTGTATTGTTCATAGAGGAACATGGCTTCTTTTTTGCTTTCAGCTCCAACGTAAGGATCCTAAAAATGCAGTGTTGGCAAATGGAGGCAATGCTAACTGCCGTAAGATGCGAACCTCAACATTTGTAATACTCAGACACGGTAGAAAATCATTTCTAGCTCACTTGAAGCCTGAAATAGTTATCCCTGATTGATGGGAGGGTTCCTTCTAAAGGGATTCGGAAACCCAGGTTCCTTCCATCTCATGGCTCTGGCATTTTCACCCATGGCTTCCAAGGTCGCTCATCTATATCAAACTCAGATTCGTGTGAACAGTTTAGATAATCCCTGTAAGATGTCTGTAGGGGCCAAGCCCAGAAGTGACACACATGGTGCCTCTCCTGCTTCATAGTCTAGACTTCAGGTGTGCAGCCTCCCTTAACTTCAAGAGAGCCTGAGAAACACGGGCGTGTGCCCAGGAAGAAGGGGAACGAGACTTGGGAACAGCGAGGCAGTTTCTGTCGCTCCTAAATAATGAGCATCAGGGCATTGTGCTAGTGTCCAGGCAGGAGGGGGTACCACAGGACTGACTGGGTTTACCTGCAGGCAGGACCTGGGAGGGATGGCTCACCTCTGCTCTACATGATATTGGCTAGGCTCACTCACATGGCTGTATCCCCTGGTGACGAGCTGGAAAATCCAAGACGGCTTTACTCACATCTCCTGAATCTTGGTTCTAGCTGGGGGCTCGGACACCTCGGCCTTCCTCCTCAATGGCCTCTCTCCCTAATGGGGGGACCTGGACGTCTTTACATGGTGAGTCAGGGTACAGAACAAAAGCAGAAAGCTGTGGGGCCTCTTAAAGCCCGGGCCCGGAACTGGCCGGGTGTTCCTTTCTCTGTGGGCAGTGCACATCATGTGGGCCGGTCCAGATTCGAGAGGAGGGGAGATAGACTCCATTCCTGGATGGGAGTTCTGTCATGTCTGGCAATCTACCACAATGTCTAAAGAGTGAAAGTTAACCTAAGCAGCAAGCCACAGGAAGGGACAGGTCCGCAGCTAGTGAGCCTGAGAAAGTATAGTAGCAGACGGCTGGCAGGTGCCTTCATATTGGGGAGAAAAGCTAACAGAGGAGGCTGGAAGCAGGTGATAGTGGCCCCGCCACAGGGATTGGCATTGCAGATACTGCTTTCAATCCTTGGCGGGCCCGGCGGGAAGGGTCGGGTCAGGGGCCCCAAGACCGGGTTGAGAACCCCCATGCATGTGTTTATCGACGTGCCCCAAGAGGACCCCTCCGGCTCTGTCATACTAGCTTATGCATTCTTCTGTGTCGCTCTGTGTCCATTTTAAGGTCTTTGAAAGTTGCCGTGGGGTCTTATTCACTGATGTGACCCTAGCACTTGGCACAGTGGGTGTCACATAGTAGATAGGTAGCGGGCGTTTCTTGAACACTCTATACGGCAAGGCCGACAGAGCTCAGCATGTTCTTGGCATGGCCGCCCTTCCATTAGGCCCGACAAGACCTGAAACAGGCCTGCAGAAAGGTCCACGGAGCTCTGCGGTCTCCTGGTATTCTCACCGCTCGCCCTTCTATGATACATCCACATCCGCATCCCTCAAGAAGGGGGCCACAATTACAACTGACCACTCAGCCTCTCCCAAGGGACCATGAGGACCTATCCCATCACGCCCCACATCCCCATTTATCTTGGCTACCACCAGCTGTCCTGTCCCCCAGGTTTCTCGTCCCCAGGACCCCTCTCCCCAAATGGCTCTGAATGTCCCCCCAAGCTGACTCAGGCTCACCCCCTCCCCCAACCACCTGGACCCCTCCGCTCTGCCCTCCAGAACATGTGATCTTCATCCACACAATCACTTCTCTCCTCAAGCTCTTCTCTAAACTTCTAATGGGGGGCGGGGGGGAGGGGAGAAACGAAAGATCGAAGGTTGATCTCTTGGTGGAGAGGTTTTATTGCCAAGTGGGTGACTGGATCTGTCGCCGAGTCTGGGCTCTGGGAGTGAGGTACAGGGAAAGGGAAGCAGAGGTCATCTAAAGCCAAAATACTGAGAATGCTTCTGTCCCATATTAGAAAAGTAATCTCTTAGCGCTGCTGACTGGCTGGCGATAGCCAGGCTCGTTACGCAGGCAGGTCCCAGGAGAGATGGCGGTGGGCTAGTGCGCATGTGGGTAACTGCCTGGTATTGTGCTGTCCAGCTGCCTGTGCTACATAGGCCACGCGCCCGAGGTAGGATTATGGCACGCAGACAGGACTGCATAGGTGTCGTCGGGCTGGGTGGCCAGGTTAGGGATTGTCACCGCTTCCCTTCACTTTTTGTCTGAGTCCTGTGTGAATCCTGAACCCTTAAAAGGGGTGGCGTTTTCCTGCCGTCCTACCACAACTAAACCTCACAAATCCCTGGGGCCAGAGGAGGGATAAATGGTCCCCTCGCTCCTCATTGCTACGCCCAGGTCATGCTGTCCCTCCCTCTTCCCTAAAGCACCCAGACCCTTGGGAGAACAATTCTCAGAGACCACACTCCCCATTTCCTCTCTGTGCTAGTTCAGGTCCTCGGAGATGCTGACAGCAAGACAAGATTAGATGTGCAAGAGATTTATTGGAGGAACCAACTGCGGCGCGGGGGCGGGGTGGGGGTGGGGGAAGGAGAGGTAGCTGGAGGAGGCAGAGAGAGCCGCCAGAGCGTGGTGCAGGTCTGGTTCTGCCCAAGGAAGCAAGGTCAGGTAGGAAGTCTCAGACTCTGTGCATGCCTGAGAAAGTTCTGGCTAAGCCGATGGGGAGTCCTGGAGCCAGAGTTGCCGGAGGTACCTCGCATCCCCCAGGAGCGCGCTTGCCCTCATATCCCTGCCGTGCTCACACGCTGGCTGGGAGCAGCCGGTGCCCTACGAGGTGGGGCTACAGCACAGCGCTGGATTTTCAGAGCAGCAGCAGCAACCGGGCCCACAGAGCCCGTGCCCCCCCCCCCCCCCCCCAGTCAGAGCTTGAGAGGGGGATTCTCGTGGCTGCCACAGTCTCCGTGTTGCAATTCTCTTCTATATTCTGGTCATCACCGCCACCGCCACCACCTTTCACTGAAGACTTTATCACCAGGATCACTGTCTTTCTCTCCACCGCAACTTACTTAAGTCTTGCCCATTTCAGCATACACTTGCAGAGTCCCTCCAACAGTCTGGCCTCTCGTTTCCTGTGGCCTTCACCACCCCCATCTCAGCCATTGCCAGGGTCTCGTTACCAAGGATTGCTCCATTCCCCGTGTCAGTTTCAGGCTTCCCATGTTCCCACCCCCTGGCGTCAACAGCTCACTCTCTCCAGTGCCCTGGCTCCAATCGCCTTTGGGTCCCCGGACGTCCTCCGGTCTCGTCACTGCGCCAGCTTTTCACCGTACCTCACCCCGTCCGCCTCTTCCCGTTCCCACTTTTCCGCCTTGGGGTCCAGAGTCCATTCACCGCATGTGCTGTTCCTTATACATACTGTCAAGTCCGGGTATGTTCTCTCAACTCCATTACTTTGCTTGCCTTTGCTAAACAAGCTCAGCCTTGTTGACTTCTGCCTGCCACCTTTTCCAGCCCAGCTCCTAAATAGCTGTAGTTGGCTGCAGAAAAATACTCCACCATCGCGGG
>NW_024420586.1:17278520-17301410 GCF_014898765.1 Herpailurus yagouaroundi
TCCCCGGTCAGTTCGCTCTCCCCCCTCTCTCTGAAACGACTCTTTCATACTCTTTCATCTTTCCTCAGCCCCCCAGAAGTGCGTGCCCGTTCCCCCTGCTCCACTGACGCCCTTGTTCCTCAGCACCCTGAGGCAGGAACGGTGAGAAGAGAACTTTCCTACTGCACGCCTCCGCAGCTGCCTGCCTCCCTGCCTTGGGACTCACGGCTGTGCCTTCCGTCCTGGGGAAACGGATGCGCTGTGTGTTCTTCTCTCCCAGGCCGGCTCCTCCAAGTGTGAACCGGGCCCCGTCTCTTGTTCCTCAATCAAGGCTTTGTCCTCGCGGTCCTCTCTGCCCTCTCCCACTTCCTCCGTATTTCTCTCCCTACCCAGTCATTTCCGTCAGCGTAAAAACACGCCGTCACAGCCGCCGTTACGAAGGCAACGAGAGCCTCCTTGACGCACACACCTCTCCGGCTCCGGCCCACTCCTCCCGTCCCCTTTCTAGGAAAACTCCTTCGTAAAGTGGTCTGTACTGCCGTCTCTGTTTGCTCTCCTCCCACGACTCTTGCACCCCCGCCCGTCTGGTGTCAGGGAAGTGAGAGGCCTCTCTCCGGCCCCAGTGTTCGATCTGCAGCAACCGTTTCACGGTGTCAGGCTGGTCTCCTGCCTCCAGTGTCCTCTGGGTGGGTTATCCCGCGCCCAGCAGGCTCTTCCTGGGCAGGGAACCCCCAGGCTGTAGCATCGTCTTGGATTGGGGCTGGATTGACCTAAGCTCTTCTCTTCTCATGATCCTTTCAGAGAGCACCCAGGATATGTCCTGGCTTGGTGGAGCGCCGCTCCGAGAGATGCCACCGCGAGTCCCCATCTTACCCTGGAGGTTCCTATGCTCACGGTTTCGAAGCCCCGCCCTCCACTCCAGCCCTGAAGAAAATGTGTCCCGCGGGGACCTCTCTCCTCTGCGGGCCTTCTTTTATTCTCAGTCCCAGGACCCATGCACCACCCCGTGCCCAAAGATGAGCCTCTGTTCTTCTAGTGCCTGATGCACACTTTCACATGTGCATAAGCGAAGGGACGCCTTCACTTCTTCTGTTAGAAAACATGACGGCTCTCCTTCGGGGCTCTTCCCAGCCGTGGGGAGACAAATGCATAACAAATAGCGAACCAATTAGCTTAACAAATATTTTTTAATCAACCGCTTTGTGTTAGATGCATGCTTACAACAGTGGGCAACTGTCCACGTGGAGATCACGGCTAAATGTTTCTCTGTCTATTGAAGCCAATATTATGATTTTTTTTGCCAAAAGGGCAGCACAGTCTAAGTGAAGGAAACATGTCCTGTAGTTAGGTCCTCTCCCTTCACCCCCTAAAGCAGCCTTCACACTTGCGTATCTGTTGTAACCCCTCAGTAGACACAGCCCATCCTGCATCATCCTGAAGGAATTTCTGGCCCAGAGACCTTAAGCAACTTTCCCAAGGTGTGTTGTCTGTTCAGTGGTTGAGCTGACAGTTCAAGTTCAGGAGTCCGCATTCACACTGGATGGTTTTATAGGCCATATAGGCCATAAAGATTCTTCCTAGGCACCCAGTAAAACATAATGTGAGTATCCAAGATTTGTTTCTGTAGCTGAATTACTTCTTTTGGGGCCTTTTGACCTCATGACTGCAGGGAGTGGTAAAGCCCACACTTACCTGTTTTCCTTCTTGGACTCAAAATAGTGACTGAGCAAAGATGGCCACACCCCCATTTGCAGGTAGGAGGTAAGATACGCAAGGTTGCTCCTTAGCTCTTTATTAGGGAGTCATCCATGTTACTTTATTTCCCACTTATAACCACACATGGCTTTGCTATTCAAGAATGAAACTGGTGGCATTTACTGAGAAACCCTTGATGAATGTTTTCCTAAGCATTGCACGGATACTGCAGTCCGTACTTTATTTTCAGTCATACGAGGTTCAGCTGTGTAATTCTGAGGTACCTATGCTATGCGTTACCGATGTGTAGCCCCTACGTAACCAAGTACCTTTATTCTTCAGGATCTCCCAGCACTTGATGAAGAAACAGTAAGTGGAAACGTGTAACCTCTAGGGGGAGCTCTAGGCTTCTCTCTCCTCCCTCTATCCTTTGGGGAAGATGAGGACTGGCGGAGATAGGTAAAGGGCAAGGACACTATTGGGCCCGGGTGTGGGCAGGTACCCTTTGACTGTGTCTTGCCTACAGGTTAGAGGGCTTTGTACGTGCACGATGAGGCTCTTTAGATCCTCCCTTGGGACGCAACCTTTTGAGAACTCTTCTCCTCTATGGCTGTCGTAAAAGGGACCCTTTCTACACCCAAGGAACTGTGGCAGGAAGTGGATGGGGCAGAGGACAGGATGGCACGTGGACGTGTGGTAGTCTGGGCCTTAACCCAGGGGAACAGTGGAATCCTATGACTTGCCCCAGTCCAGCCCTGCTCTTCAGATCCAGGGGTTCGACGCAGGGGTCCGGGAAGATTGGGAGTCAAAGCCATATGGCCTCAAACGAGGGACTTTGCTTGGAAGTCTCTCTGCGGAGCTCTTAGGGGAGCCTCGCAGGGCTTCCCGAGGCCACGGTGGGCTAACATTGGTGGACTTGAGAATCAGGAGGCCCGGCTCACCCCTTCGTTAGTAATGCAAGGAACACGAACCAACGCAGCCATCCAATTTATGGTGTAGAAAGTGTGTCCTGAGGAAGTATATATGATCCAGACATAAATACAATATTGTGTGTTTATGCAGATGAGTTGTAAACATTATATATTGAGTAAAGTTGCAAGGAATGCATTCCTGTACATACAGTATAGTTTAAATATTCAACAAAACAGAACGCACGTGCACGCATCACGTCCAGTGCCCTGGCCTGGAGCTCAAGGGGCTGGGGCTCACCGTCATCCCCCTGGCTCGGCTCTGCCGGTTCAGCGGTTGTTCGGGGCTGGTAAGTTCACTTAGTTGAGGGGGAAGGGCCTTCCAGAGGAAAGAAACAGAAACCCCTTAGCTTCTCTGGGCCCCTGTCTTAGTTTGAATCCCCTCAAAATGGACGCTGACAGGGGAAGCTGGGTGTAGGTCACTGATCTGTGAGGTGGAAAGAAAGGATGGAGATTAATGTGAGTTAACGAGCAGATGACCACTCAGGGTAACCAGGGTTCATCCCCTTGGTGGGCATGAACACCATCTTCATATCAAGATTGAGAATAGTCTAGATGACCCTCAAGGCTGCTCTCAGCTCTCGTGTGCCCATACTATGAGTTTTGTGTTCTCGGTGGCAGGGACTTGCGCAACTCTAGAAGTCACTAAGCAGACGCTTGATAACCACTTGGAAGGAATGTTGCAGCGTCAGATATGGGATTGGAATGACTTTTCATATACTCGCTGTCCTAGGTTGAGTTCCTTGGAAACAGACCCCACGATGAGGATTCAGGTGAGCGATGTCTTAAGGAACTGCTCCCTGGGGAGAGCAGTAAGGGAGTGATAGAAATAGGACCTGAGAGGAAGGGAGCCAAGCCGGAGCTCCATGTCAGAGAAAGTCCCAGTCTCAGCCTGGGCTCACAGGAGTGCTCTGGGGCGTATGCTACACCTTAGATTCCATCAGGACTGCAGGCAAGGGCGCTGGGCTTTCATACTTGCTCACGGCATCAGTAGTTAGCTAAGGGCCATCCCAGGGGGATGTAAACTTCCAGATATTCCTGGCTGTCTCTACGTATGGGCGGAGTGGTTCCAGTTACCTGAGGACAGTAGGCACAGGCAGCCAGGAGCGAAGGCACGGCGGAGCCAGAGGGGTGCACAGAAACAGTCAGAGAGATCCAAGGGGACGCTGTCACTGGCTGCTACATTTACGACGACGATGGCAGTCACACTCGGTGGGGGTTTTCTCTGTTCTGATACAGATTTACAAAGCCTTGTGGGCAAAGCCTTGGCCCCGGGGCTCCAAAAGCCCTGTCCTTGGCCTGCTCTAATGCTGCAGATCGCTGACATGCAGGAGACGTAGCGTTTCAGGGCCTGAACTTCCGGAATCCCATGATGCCGGAGAGGGCAAGCCGGAGACGGTTTTATAGAATGGAAATTAGGGCCTGTGAGGTACGGGAAGAATGACCCCAAGCCCTCATGCAAACTATGTGGAATCTTTCCTACCTAAAGTAGATTGGGGACTAGAGACAGTAAAAATATTTCTGAAATAAAGGGATAAATCTAGCTATGCAGAAATGCAGCACAATGCCATCATAAAAAATCCACTTTTGTCCATGCCACAGCCCTGAACCTCCTGTGCACTCGATCAGAGACCCTGATAAATCTGGGCAGCTAGAAATGCCAACCAGCTCATATGTTTTCAGTGAGCAATGACAGGGAGCCAAATTGCTTTATTCCGATTAGGGAAGGGCCTCTGACTGTAAAATATACTGTGTGAAAAAAAATATTGAGTTTTAGTTCGCTGACACATCAATTTAAGAGAGTTATGGCTCTCACACGGAGGCCAAGCAGGTATCTCCCCACATGTATGTGCAATAAAAATTAATTGTGGCCTTTTATACAGGGCGCTGTTCTCACTCGTGGGATCAGGGGGTGACCCGAGTGTCACCTCCCGTGGCAAGCTGCAACACTGGAGGTGTTGGGTTTTCTTCTGGGAAGCCACAGAGGCACACGAACACCAAAGCCATGAACAAGCTTCGTGTGTAACTTTCTGAATTTTAGAACAGATATGCGGCCATGGTATGTCCATATTTTTTTCCCCTAAAGTGTATATACGCGTTAGGGGTATAATGCGTGTATATCATTCAGGGTCCAGACAGGAAAACAGAAACTATGGCAAGTCTCTCAGATTAATTCAGGGAATTGGTTACACAGGAAATAGCAGAGTCAGGAAGCCAGGCAGAATGATGAGGCATGCCCAGAGGCTAGCAACTGCAGGAAGCTTCAAGGGCTCAGGGGACAGAAGGAAGAGGTGGTTTATGGAGATCAAGGGCTGAGGCCATCCAGGAGGTGCTTGAACTGTGGTAGTGGCGTCCCAGGCGGAGCCGTGGCCACCGAGGAGGGAGGAGATAGAGTATCCCTGCTGCTGGAGATGCCACAGGAAGCAGAGAGTCAGGGGATAAAATACCCTGGCTTCTCCCTTCCACCTGCCCTCCAGTCTTCCCCATTGGCCAACTGAGCTGGAAGCAGGAAGGCAAGGGAGGCTGGGAAATGTAGTTTCCCGTGAGACAGGACACGGGAAGGCGGGAGGGAATAGGCCTGAGCACAGAAGGGCAGTTGACAGGCATGGTGTGTATGTAAATCCCCCTTTGTTGTTCTCCCAATTTGACGAGCCTGTTAGACTCCGCCGACTGTGTGATTTGGAGAGAAGGGAGTTGGCCCGATGTTCAGTCCCAAATTGATGGTGACATGTTCAGCTTGGGAATCTATTGTACCTAATTGGGACTGCACAGTGTCAAGGCCCTTCAGGAAGGAGCATCCAGATGGCTGACAGACCTATCACACCTCACAGGGATATTACTTTAGCAGCATCGCCTTGCAGACCTCCCTTCCTTGTGAGTCCTTCTCTTCGACTACACCCTCTTTATTGCCGATGCCAAGTTATCAGGCTTATGGCTTCGGGGAAGGCTGAGCCTCACCTAGAACAAAGAATTCCGTGGCCTCTTCTGAGAGCAGGTAGCCCAGTAGCACAAAGGAAGTCAGGAAGAGCTGGACAAAGCAGGGATACGCCAGGAGCTGGCTTCCCAGTGGGCAGGGGGCGGAGTGAGATGCCAAATATATTAGAATGAGGAAACCAAAAACAGAGGACTTTTGTTCCACTTCCCGTTGGGCCTCTGGGAGGAGCCCGCCTCACTGGGGGCCCTACGCATCATGGAGGGCTCACAGCAGAAGACAACGGAGATGTCACGTGAGTAGGTAGAAAGGTGGTTTTGGAGCCATCTTAGCTCTTGGGTGGTGAGGTAGGGATTCAGACATACCTGATTCACCCTGTATGGGCACAGAATGTAGCTGGGTTGAAGGGTGTAACCAGAAGTTGGGTCTCCCTGGGGGACAAAGTGACCCGTCAGTAGTGGCTCAGGGGAGGAGGAGGAGAGTGGTAGGGCCAGTGAAGGCTGTAACTGAGGGCTGAGAGAGTCTTCAGGAGCAGAAGGGGATGGGGTCAAGAGCGCCAGGCCAGGGGACTCCACACCCTGCTGATGCCAGAAGACCAGACGGGAGTTCTATCTACTACTGACTTGGGTGCCAAATGTCCGTGCAAGGTTCGAGATGTCTCCTCACAGACCGGGGAGAGAAATCTTTCCCAGAAAGCACTTCAGCTTCCAGGGAGTTCGGGTTCTCAACCCAGGGTGCCACAGCAAGACCAGTGAAGGAAGACACCACTCTCACTCCACCTAACAAGCTGAGCATCATGCGGTCTCCCCCCTGGATTCTGATCCTCAGGCCATGGCTGCCAATGGAATGCTGGTGAGAGGGGAAAGCTCACGTTTGAGCATTAGGCGGGCTTGCTCGCTGTCTGGCCCTAAGAGTATCTGGCTGTGGATTTCGTGGACGGGCCCCTTAACTTCTCCCAGCACAGATTCATCTTCTGTGAAGTGCAGACGACCATCCCTCTCCACTAGGGTTGTCGGGAAAAGTAGAGCTCATGTTTGTAACTCTCTGGGTAGTGTTGGAAGCAGACCCGGGTGACGAGGACGGGGCAGTAATTATTATTTTTTTTTTAATTTTTTTTTTTAACGTTTATTTATTTTTGAGACAGAGAGAGACAGAGCATGAACGGGGGAGGGTCAGAGAGAGGGAGACACAGAATCCGAAACAGGCTCCAGGCTCCGAGCTGTCAGCACAGAGCCCGACGCGGGGCTCGAACTCACAAATTGCGAGATCATGACCTGAGCCGAAGTCGGCCACTTAACCGACTGAGCCAACCAGGCGCCCCTGGGGCAGTAATTATTATCGGCAGTCGGGATAACAAACTTAGCCTGGGTGGTGGAGATTGGTTGCATGTTGACCGGATTGTTTCATTTCTCTTCCGGTTTGGTGTGACCATGAGAGTTTAGGTCAGCAGGATGTGAGGGAAAGTGAAGTCCACGGCCTCTGGGCCTGGCTCAGAAGGCCTCCCGTGCACTCCTCCACACTCCGTCTTCTCTTGCTTATTGGCCGCTTGAAGGGGTGAAGTGAAGGGTCCGAGGGCTTCAGGGTCGGCAAAGCCACCAGAGGGAAAGACTCTGGGTCCTTGAGTCTCTGCTTGTTGTAGGAGGGCAGGCAGACCGGAAGAAAACCCTACTGGACTCCTCCGCGGGTGAGAAACACACTGTGTCTTGTTAAGGCCCTGAAGCCGTGGGATTGTTGGTTAAGGCAGCTAGCTGACCCGACAAAGCCAGCCCCTCTCTTCACGCAGCTTCTCCTTCTGCCTACCTCACAGAGTTATGCGGATAAATAGGAAAGCGCATGCAAAAGTGCTTTGAGGACCTAAAAGCACTCCAAAATCGTCAAGTGTTGTTAAAGATAGAATCAGTCTCTCCAAGCCTGCAAAACCATGCCCGCTGCCTCTACTCTTAACAGTTGGTAGTTCTCCGGCATTATCCTGAGTTCTGTGCTCTCGTATTTACCTCCTTGAACTAGCTTCGCCTTTGAGGAAAGAGTGTGGGATGGGAAAGAGGGGTACCATCTCCCTCCCAGACAGTCGAGAAGGCATCTCAGTTTCCCTTCCCCGGTCTGCTGACCTGAGCTTGCAGTCACTGGCCCGCTCTTGTCGTCTAGTACTGGAGGCATCTGCCCGGTGGGGACATTCCCGGGGAATCCAGGTCTGGTCAAGGGCAGAAGCAGCAGCCCACACTGCCCTGTTAAGCATACCCCAACTCCGTCTCCCATACAGCGGGGCCCCCAGCTTCCAGTTATAGAGCCAATGGCCTAGACGGTGATTTGAGGCTTCCCCGAAGTACCTCCCACTACTCTCTTTCTAAAAATATCTCCCTTGGCTTTCATAAAAAATGCTTATTTATTTATTTTCAGCGAGAAAGAACATGCACATGAGAGAGCATGTGAGTGGGGGAGGGGCAGAGAGGGAGGAAGAGAGAGAGAATCCCAAGCAGGCTTCACAATGTCAACATAGAGCCCAACACAGGGCTCGATCCCATGGACCCTAAGATCATGACCTGAGCGAAATCAAGAGTTGGATGCTTAACAGACTGAGCCACCCAGGCGCCCTGAGGTCTGCTCTTTTAGTACGAAAACGCCCTTGCAAGGGTGGGGAGTGAAACCTTAAGCCAGTGTTAGGCACTAACATGGTAAAGTGAAATAGTGGCTCAGATCTTTCTCTCTGTGATAAGAAGCTGGGAGCAAGAGGTTTAGAAGGTGCAGGGGAAGGAAGGTTGTTTGGGGAGACCGCAGTGAGGACACAAGTGAAGAAGACAGTTTCTTTTGTTTTCAATGTTTATTTATTTTTGAGAGAGACACAGACAGAGACGGGGGTGGGGGCGCAGAGAGAGAGGGAGCCACAGAAACCGAAGCCGGCTCCAGGCTCTGAGCCATCAGCACAGAGCCCCATGCGGGGCTCGAACTCCCAAACCATGAGATCGTGACCTGAGATGAAGTCGGACGCTTCACCGACTGAGCCACCCAGGCGCCCCTGAAGGAGAAGGTTTCTAAGGAAAGAGACAGGAAGAAAGGAAAGGGTGGTGGAAGGGAATGAGGCCCAACTAGGCCTGCTTTCCCCAGGAGCAGCCTTAACCGCATCAACTCCCCACCAACTGCACTTTTAATAAAAAAGAACAAAAGCCTAGTGTTCTCGATGTGCTGGGCATTGTTCTAAGCGCTTTATGTCCTCAAAACAATCTGGGGAGCAGAGTGGGTAAGTACCATTATTATCTCTTCAAAAAATGTTGTTGAACACCGCCGATTGCCCAGATCATATAGCTAATAAGTGGCAGAGCTGGGATTTGAACTCGAGAAGACGGACTCTGGAGACGGTTTCCTTAACCGCTAAATTAAATTCCTTCTCAACTTAATAGAATTGAATCCAACAGACACTGTGGGGGGAACTTTGTATGAAATACCTTGGAAGTTGGAAAGACAGATGAGAGATACCATCTTTACTCTTCCTCAAGGAATTTCTACTCTAATGAAGTGCAGCCAGGCACGCACTTCGAGGGGCTTTGGGACAGTGATGCTGGCAGTCAAAGGAATCTTGTGGCTCAGGTTGGGGACATGCATCCTGTCCTAGATGAGCAAAACCAAGGAAGACCCAAGGCCTGGAGGGGATGAGGGTGAGAACCTGGGAATGAGAAGTTATTGACACTGGAATTCAGGACGAGACTAAAGCTGTAACACTCTGCATCCGTTAGGAATGATTTTTTTTTTTTTTAGCCGCGTCTCTTGGAAAACCTAACATGTACTTGGTTTTCTTGCGTTTACCCCCTCTCCACCCCAAATCCCTCTAACCGTGCCCATCTCACTGCCCGACGCACGTTCAACACTGTCCTGGGTCCAAGAACAAGCTGTTGAGGCAGACTCTTGGCATCTGTCCCCCCGTCTGATGGGCCTTGATCTGGAGCCAGTTCCCCACATTCGGTAGGCAGACCAGGAAGCAGGGAATCTCCTGGTCCCCATCACTAGGCTCCAGAATCGGGCGTCTGGCGAGGCTTACGTCCCTCCCCCTGCAGTTCATCTTTCTGAGTTTTCAGACCCCAGCCCCAGTCAGTGTGATAGCAGAAATTCAGTTTGTTGGGGAGCAACATGCCATCCCCAGGAACCAGATCATGATTTGCCTAAGCTAATTATGACAATTTTCTTCTCTTATTTTCCCAGCCTCCAGGGAAGTTAGGGATGGCACGTGACCCAATTCATCTGGCCAATAAGACTCTGTGTGTGGATATGTGTGTGCGCGCGTGCGTGTAGAGCGGGAATATACCATGAGAAAGTTTTTCTTCCTGATGAAAGGAAGAGACCATACATACCCTCGCCTCCTCCTTGTCTTAAATCTACACTTGATGTCTGTGGGCTTCCCCCTAGTTCATAGCTTCTGAACGAGGCACTTAGACTTGAACCAAACTGAGCCATCATCTCGCCGCCCAACCTGCTCCTTCTGAAGGTTGACGGTCCCATGATTTCACCTGCATACATCAGTCACCCAGGCAAAAGCCGGGGGCCATGCTTGCTTCCTGGCTCTCCTTCACTACCACTCCCCACCACCCCCATCCTGTCAATCCCCGTCTTATTCATTCGACCTCTTGATGGTCTCTTGGATCGGTATCCTCTCCATCGCCACTGCCACCGCCTTAGTTCAGAACGTCACCCCACCTTGCCTTGATTGCTGGGTCCTCCCTGCCTTCTTCCTCCTCCCTGAACTCTCCATTCAGGCCTCCAGAAATGAACTTGAGTTTCATTTCTTTTCTTTTAAGCATTTTTGAATGTTTATTTAATTATTTTGAGAGAAAGAGAGAGGGCAAGAGAGCACGATCAGGGGAGGAGCAGAGAGAGAGGGGGAGAGAGAGATTCTCAAGCAGGCTCCATGCTGTCAACGTGGGGTTCGGTCCCACAAAGCATGAGATCATGACCTGAGCTGAAATCAAGAATCAGGCACTGAACGAACTGAGCCACCCAGGAGCCCCTGAGTTTGAGTTTCATTTCTAAGATGCAAATTTGATCAGGTCATTTCTGTGCATACATTTCTTCTATTGCTATCCTGGGCTTCAGCTTAGGCCCCTGGAGATCTGACTTTCAACAGACCCTTTGGCTGTGATTTCTGCCTACTTATTTCTCCTACCCTCCCCCAAAGGTGCCCCCCCATCCAAGTTATCAGATGCAGAGTATTTTTGGAACCGGCTCTGTGCTCTCTCATGATGCTCCCTCTGCCTGGATTTGTCCTTCTCTCTGATTCCTCTTCCATAAAATCCTACTTGACCTTTAAAACTCAGGTCACCTTCTCAGCCCTTCCTTTGTCAGGAAGCCTCCTCAAGTCCACTCTCCTTTTGTCTACCTCTTCTCTGCTCCTCCGATATCACTTTGTATGCCGATCTGCGATTTCCAGCTATGCTTTTTTTTATAATTAATGCTTACTCAGATTCACTCACCTGTTTATCAAGTTCATTGCTCATCATTGCTTTTCACATCCTATCACTCCCTTCTGGGTTGAATTTCTGAGTTACACTCCTGAAGTAAATCCTTTAGTGATTCTTCCAGTTAAGATTATAAGCGTAAACTCTCCCAGACTTTGTTTTAACCTAATTTATTTTACCCTCACTTCTTTTTATGAGAAATTTCAAATATACAGAAAATAGGAAAAAGAGTATAGCAAACACACACATTCTTCTTCTGGATTTAACCATTGTTAACATACACCGTATTTATTTCATCTGGGGTTTTTTTTTCCTTAAAAATACATTATAGGCATCCTCACTTTTACCGTTTTTTTTTTTTAATGTTTATTGATTTTTGAGAGAGAAAGGGAGACAACACGAGTGGGGGAGGAGCAGAGAGAGAGAGGGAGACACAGAATCCGAAACAAACTCCAGGCTCCAAGCTGTCAGCACAGAGCCAGATGCGGGGCTCGAACTCACAAATCATGGGATCATGACCTGAGCTGAAGTCGGACGCTTAACCGCTTGAGCCACCCAGGCGCCCTGTCACTTTCACCTTTTTATTTCCCCTATTCTTTTCTCTCTCCTGCTGTGCTCTTCAGAAGCTGAGCTCTAAGACTGCATTGCCTTTTACCCCCTGGCTCTTGGTTGGGTTTGGTCAGTAGTGAGGATCCCACAGATTAGAAGGTGGACCAAGAGTTGGTAAGTATTGTGTTCCTCCACTGAAGTCTACAGCTTCTGCCAGGAAGCCTTCTAAAGCTACGGCCACAACTCTTCCTCCAGGGCCCGGGAACGGCTCCTCCGTTTCCCTAAAGGCCCATGATTCAGAACTCCTAGAGCTCCAGGTACTTGAGCATACCTTGTTGGTTCCCCACATCCTGGCCACACCTTTGTAAAGAGTCCCTTTATTAAGTTTTTCCTCTATCATGCCACTTGATTGTGACTAATACACAATCCTGAGTACATCGGTGCACATCTGTAAAAGAGACTGTTTCAACATAAACATAACACCACTACTGTACAAACTGAACGAAATTAACAGTCCTTCCCCGGTAGTCTCGAATATTCAGTCCATATTCAGACTGCTCCCCTTCTTTCAGAAGTCGTCTTTGACAGCTGGTCTGTTCAATTCAGAACTCAACCCGAGGACCACATGCTGTATTTATTATGTCTCCTAAATCCCTTTTAATGCACGGGAGTCCCCCTGTCCCTTTATTTTCATTTTACACATGTTTGACAATTACTTTATAAACAACATGGCCTATTTGATGTTGTATCATATTGAGAGGCACATGTGGCCCCACTGTTGGTGATGTTTAGTTTAGTTTGATCACTGTCATCCTCGCTCTTGAATGATAGTTTAGGTGGGTATAGAATCTTTGAAGTGCCAGTTATTTTTCCCTGTGTTCTTTAGCCACAAAATCTGCTGCTGTCTTTCAGCAGTTGCTCCTTGTAAATAATTTTCTTTTTCTCTTGTGCCATTTTTGAAATTTCCTCTTTTGTCTTTGTTATTTATTATGAGGTACCTAATTGTGGATTAATATCCATTTGCCTGAGGACTCACTGTGCTTTCAAATCGGAGGATTTGTTCATGTCATCAATTCTGAAAAGTTCTCTCTGCCGTGAGTGTTTCTAATTTAGCCAGAGTCCTGCATTCTCTAGTCTCGATTCCTGGGGACTTTATTAGCTCTACGTTGAACCTTCTCATTATAGCCCTAATGTTCTCTAGCCATTCTTTTACTTTTCCTATCACTTTATCTCACTGTACACTGTACGTGATTTCTTTAGCTCTATCTTGAAGTTCAGAAATTCCCTCCAGCTTTGTGTCTTATTCTGTTTCACTCATCCATCGAATTTTAATTTCATCTTTGTTTTTCATTTCCTGACATTATATTTGCTTCTTTTTTTTTAATATGTCCACATTCTTTTTTTTACAGAACGTCATGTCCTTTCTTTATGACTTGTATGTCCTTTATTGATTTCATCATTTTAAAAATATTTACTTTACAGTCTCCCTCAGTTGTTCTATTACCCCAAGTTCTTGGGATGCTTATATTTTCATTTGCTTATTTGTTTTTCTGCTGACTCTTCTGCATGGTGAATCATGCCCTCAGATGGTTGGTGACGTGTTTTATTGTGATGTCATCTCTAGCAGGCTTTTGTAGGAGGTTGGATGGGAATCTTTTTCGCTCTGTAATGTGGCAGCACCTGCTACCAACATGTTTTGCCTTTGCTTTCTAGGGCCAGATTTTATGTAATCTCATGGCTTGAGGAATTCCTATAGCATACATATGGGGTAAATGCAGACTCTCTAAGGCTTGGGATTCTCCTCACGAACTTTTTATTTACTACCTAGAGCTCTGGGAAAAGAAGATTCTTGCCACTGTCCTGAATGCATAGCAAAGTTGTCCAGTGCCCTTTTCATCCCCATAAGGTATCAGCTCTATGCAAAGATCTTACTTTCAGGTCTCCTATTTTATGAGGGCCCACCACCATATTTTCTGATTCCACATCCATATTCAAACTCTAAGCCCTGGCTGCTCAAGTCTATGTTCTTTCTGATAGGAACCCCCCCCCCCCCGCCAGATGCCACAGCATCAATTCATGGCCTTACTATGCTGGCTCATATTTGCATTTGATCCTGGCACCTTGGGAGTTTTACTTCCTTCATTTCCAGTCTGCACTAATTTTTGTCGTATTTTGTTACTACGCTTTACCAACTTTCTAGGTATTATTGATACTGTCTGCCTAATTCATCCTCTCCACGTGTAGACTAAGCACTTTGAGGGCATCATCGATGACAGATTCAATTCCACATTCCTCAAATCTAACAAAGTTCCTAGCACATAAGTAGGTGCTTGATAAATGCTTTTTTTAAAAATATTTTTTAATGTTTTATTTATTTTTGAGACAGAGCCAGAGCATGAGCAGGGAAGGGGCAGAGTGAGAGGGAGACACAGAATCCGAAGCAGGCTCCAGGCTCCAAGCTGTGAGCACAGAGTCTGATGTGGGGCTTGAACTCACAAACCTTGAGATCATGACCTGAGCTGAAGTTGGACACTTAACCGACTGAGCCACCCAGGCACCCCAATGCTTTTTTTTTTTTTAATGTCTGAATGAATAAGTTCTACGTACCTGAGAAGCTCATGGTTTCCGAGGCATTGATTTACAATTAGTATTTCCTTGTGTGAAAGTTTTTCATTAATCCCCTTTGACCCAGCGTATCATGGAATCTAGATGTCGGCTTTGTAGGTCTGCATCCGCTCTTTCTATATTTTAGGACACAACATTTTATCCACATACTTACTACACACATTCCACCACTGCCTTCTTTAATTCTTATTACTGGTTAGTATACCGTAATATGACAGTTAATTCTATTTCAGCTAAAAAGTAAATAATAATGAAAGCTTCTTCTCTCTGTAAGGAAGAGAAACCCACTCAAGCTAGCTTCAGGAATAAGGAATACACAAACCTTACAAAATCCCAACAGCAGGAAAGGGAGAACAGCAAGTCTGCTATAAACTGGGACCAGGGATGGACACTCAGGAGCTGAGGGTCTTAGTCTCTTGGGAGCCACATGGTCTCTTTCCTGTTGGGCTCTCTTTATGAGTCTCGCCCAGGTGCCCTGTCCCTTCAGTGGGCTTCCTTCACTTACTCTGTGCATGGCCTATGAGAGCCACTGCAGCTCCAACCGTACAACCCCTTGCAGATTCAGCAGGCTGCTCAGCAGGGTACGGGCACGGGGGGTCTGTCTGATGGGTCCAAGTGGAGCATTTATGCTACCTAAAACGAGGGGGCCGCGGATCTGCACAGAGACGCTGGAAGGGCTCAACAGGCAGTTACCGAATGATTGAATGAAAGGTGTGTACGAAAGTAACCTGAACCAATGGGGATGATTCAACAGGAAACCCTCGACGAGGATCCCGGCCCTGTTCCCAGCAGCAAAGAAGAGGCATGATTTCGTCTAAATTAACACGTCAGCCTGACCCCATCCACTCCTGGGACCCTGAGCACATCCACCCCAAAACTTCAGAGCACCTGCTCCTGGAAAAGGGACAGTTGAGATGTAAGCCATAGAATCGGAGACCGTTTAACAGGATGGTACCCTGGAGGCTAGTGAGGGGCTTATTTCATTTTGCTTCATATTTTGTTATTTGGGTAAATGTCTGTCTCCCCCCGTAAATGTTAACGTCCTTGAATGCCAGAAATTCGTCCCACGTGACATCTGTGTCTCTCCAGCACCAAACACCTTGGACTTTGCTAGCTGCGTGACTTCGAACAAGTTACTCCACCACTCCCTACCTCAGTTTCCTCATCTGTAGATAGGGGATAATAATAGTGCCTACCTCTAAAGGTTGTCATGGAGATTAAAGAGCTAACACATGGCAAATAATTTAGAACTGTTCCTGGTACATAGTAAACTCCTAAGACATGTCAGCCATCACTAATAGGTGTTATTTGCAGACCGAGTTGGATTTGTTAAGGCTTCTGAGACATCTATTGGCTGGTCTTCCTGTTGACTTTGCTGTTTATCTGCTGCATGTGGGACGGCTGTTAAGTGCGCCGTGTCATGGGCCATATTGGCACCTGGAGGTCACTGTTGAGGACAGAAGCCGTGTCTGGTCAGAGCTGAGTCTCAGGCAAAGTGGCTGTCACTGAGCCCCAAGCCTGGGATCCAGGCTGGCCTGGGATCCAAGCCCTTCGTCACCTAAGGCTGCACCTTTATGCTGCCTGGAAGCTGTTCAGCTGCCTCTACGCAGGCGCACACACCCCCTGCCGCCTGCCCTTGCTCTTGTCACTCCCGTTGAGTCCCCAGGGCCTCTTTTGCCCTGTTCCCTGCCACCCCTTCCCCACATTAATAATCTTACATCTCTTGGCTCTCCTCTCTCCCTGCCTTCCCAGGTGACAAGTAAGTCCCCTGACGGAGCTTCCACGTGAACGGGGGAGGGGAGAAGACTTTTTCTCCCTCACTAAGTTGCCTGCGTGCACGCTTACAGGAGCTGTCGGAAGATGCCTGCCTTGATCCTGCTCAAAGGAGCAGATCCTATGATCCCCATCTGTTTTAGGCTGCTTCTTCTGGAGGCAGAACCTGAGACTGAGACTTGGGTGCAGGGCTTTCATTTGAGAGGTGACCCCAAGAATCAGGAAAGAGGGATCAGGGAGAGGGAGGCAAGAAAGGAGAGAAAACGTGTGCTAAGGTCGCTGCCACAGGCAACCAGGGTTTGCCCCTGCTGGGCCATCCCGAGAGGTAAGTGCCATGCTTTTGGACTCGTCCACCCGAGAGAAGGGAGGCCGGCACATTTATCCCTGGCTTCCGTCCCTCCATTGGCTGGAGATTGCCTCTTTGGGTGTTAACCTTGAACAGTACTTGTGCACTGCCCAAGAGGGCTGCTACAGCGTCAGAGAAGCCCTGGGTAGAAAGTGGAAAGACGAGAAGTCCATACCTGAGCGGGATGCTGCCGTGGGGACGTGAGTCTGAGCTCACAGGAAACCGACGGCCACTAGCTGAGGCTAGCCAGAGGATGCGACTCTGGGGACCGGTGTGTCTGACACCACACGGCAGGCCAGGTGAGAGGGGTGTGAGCACCGGCATCACAGAGGCAGCGGCTAGGGCCCATCCTCCCCATATAAGAGGAACCTGGCTGAAAATAGCCGGGAGCCTAGAAATAGCCCCCCTTACACCACCACCACCTCCTCTCTGCTGTCTGCTCTTTCCGGAAGGACAACAGAGGCCCCAGCCTGTATCAAACACAGCTCCATCCCCACAGAGCACTGAAGCCTGATTTAAACACCGTGACACTGATGGATGACAGCCCGTCCAGCCCAGTCACAGAGTTTGGCCGGATTCTGGGCCGAAGCCCCGTGGTGGCCTCCCAGATTCCAGGGTTCTGCCTATGCTTTTGTGTCCCTTTTCGGCCAAACCAGCTCCCGACCGGGTTGGAGGAGCAGCAGAGGCGGCCGAAGGGCTCCTTCTGAACTGCTCATCGTTTCCCTTCCTCGGGGGATCAGGGAAACTTTAGGCTAGCCCACCAAGAGTCAAACAGGAGCCCCCTGATGGAAGCGATGGAAGGTCCTGTTTTATCAGTATAAGAGGCCTCAAGCTGGGTGACTGGAAACTGACATGCCTTCTATTTATTTACGAAATTTGTAACTGTGAAAATTAGCCTTAGAAGTTGTAGACCCATTACTATTAGCTTTATCGTCCTCCTAAGACATACCCGGAGGCACTCCTCCAGATTGAATACTATTGTGCTTTGCAATAAACCCATAATTGATAATGCCACGGAGCTTTAATATGGATGGAGAAATGAAATCTAGAAAGTAAATACATTCAGCATTTTGCTAGCAGGCTGAATTTAAAACTGATTTTCTGAACCTACCAGGATTATTCCTCCTCAATAATGATTTAATTTGAGTGAGCCACCCTGAGAGCTTTGTGGGGGAGGGAGGGAGGGCAGGTACAGCCTGGTTTCTCACAGGGGCCCCTTAAAGAACTTTATCCTGCATTTTGCACCTGTAAGTTTGCGAAGATAAAATTAAACTCGGAAATTATACGTGATGGACCAGTAAACAACACAGGCGCCCAGGTCCTGGCTGCTGTTCCAGTGTCCTGATGCGATCACTTGTCACTAACGCCGTCAGCAGAGGGGCGCTGATTCAGTTCGCTTCTACAAGGCGAGCAATTACACCGTGTTTCTACACGAGCCACACAGCAGCAGGGAGGGCCGGGTCAGGGGAGGGGAGGCTGCCTTCACGGCTGCTGGCCTGGAAAGAGCCACTCGGGCTGCAGGTGTTGGGAGAGCCTCCGTACGTGGTCCCTCGGGCTGCCTCTAATAGACTCGCAGGGAAGCAGGAGACAGTCCAGATCGCCACCTTCTCTAGGTCACATTCCACCATAGAAAGTGTTGGCACTCAGCTCTCCATCAGACGGGAGAAGTAGTTAAAAGCGTGGATTCTGGGGGCGCCTGGGTGGCGCAGTCGGTTAGGCGTCCGACTTCAGCCAGGTCACGATCTCACGGTCCATGAGTTCGAGCCCCGCATCGGGCTCTGGGCTGATGGCTCAGAGCCTGGAGCCTGTTTCCGATTCTGTGTCTCCCTCTCTCTCTGCCCCTCCCCCGTTCATGCTCTATCTCTCTCTGTCCCAAAAAATAAATAAACGTTGAAAAAAAAAAAAAAAGCGTGGATTCTGGAGCCAGTCTGCCTGGGCTACTTTCCCAGTTTTGTCACCTGCTAATGCTGTGGCTTTAGGACAATTGCAGAACTCCTCCGGACCTTGGTGCCTTGATTTGTACAAGCGGGGTGTTGAAGGCTCAGTTTCCCAGGAAGCCGACACCGAGGTGGAGAGGAGCACGCAGGAAGGTTACTTTAGGGTGTACTCTTGGGATGGAAATGTGTGGAAGGGAAGGGAAGGAAGCAGGGTGGGCCGAGGGAGAAGTCAGGATGTGATGGAATGTCATCAAAGGCCTCAGCCCACCTCACCTTCACCCCAGCCCTGGAACTGGGATGGGCCAGATTTGGGGTGCAGGGGTCTGGCCTTTACACCCCTGCATTGATCGGTCATCAGATGAGGGCTCCGGACTCCCTTTAACTGAGGCACTCCTGTAGAGACTCATAGCCTGGGCCCATCTGAAGACAGCCCTCCCACCAACGAGGGAGGGAGAAATCCTTCATTTTGGAGGGCGGGGGGGGGGGGCCATTGCATGGCAATTTCTGCGGCACAGGATAAGTACGTACTTTCCAAACTGGTGGCCTAATATGCATGAGGTTTTAGAACAGTGCCTGGAACAGGGTGGAGCCTGGGTGGCTCAGTTGGTTAGGCATTGGACTTTGGCTCAGGTCATGAGCTCACGGTTCGTGGGTTCAAACCCCATGTCGGGCTCTGTGCTGAGAGCTCAGATCCTGGAGCCTGCTTCGGATTCTGGGTCGCCCTCTCTCTCTGCCCCTCCCCTGCTCGCTCTCTCTTCTCTCTCAAAAATAAACATTGAAAAAAAATTTTAGAACAGTGCCTGGAACAAAGTAGATGCTGTGAAAGTGTTAGTTATTTTTGTTAGAAGGCACTTGGGGCGCCTGGGTGGCTCAGTCCCTTAAGGGTCCAACTTTGGCTCAGGTCATGATCTCACAGTGCATGAGTTTGGTTTGTGAGTTCGAGCCCCACGTCAGGCTCTGCACTGACAGTGCGGAGCCTGCTTGGGATTCTCTCTCTCTCCCTCTTTCTCTCTGCCCCTCCCCCACTTGCGCTCTCTCTCTCTCTCTCTCTCTCTCTCTCTCCTCCCCAAAGAAATAAATAAATAAACTTTAAAAAAAAAAAAAGCACTTAGCCCTCTCCCCACTGGAAGGACCCATGTAATCGGCAATAGCGGTGGGTAATTTTGTGGGGTAAGAGTTTGAGAGGAAGTGTTGAGGGTGGCCGGCTTCTATTCTGACTTGAGCCAAGCCTACGTTTCTTCTTAACATTCGCGAGGAGAAGCGGGGTCTGTGTGTGGAGGCGGAAGAGTGGGGGGGCTCACTATCCCAGATGACACCCTTCCTCAGCTACCTCTGTGTAAAACAGCCAAATAGGCAAAGGTAGTGTCTTTGTCTCCTCAGGCTGCCACGGTAAAATGCCACAGACTGGCGGGGGCTGAGGCAACACTTATTTTCTCGCAGTTCTGGAGGTTGGAAGTCCAAGATCAAGCTGTTGTCAGGGTAGATTTCTCCCGAGGCTTCTCTCCTTGGCCTGCAGACAGCCACCTTCTCGCTATGTCCTCCCATGGGCTTCCCTCTGTGTGCACGCGCCCCTGGGGTCTCTCTGTGTGTCCACATTTCCTCTTCTCGCGAAGACCCCAGTCCTGTAGGGTTAGGGCCCACCCTAACCACCTCATTTTGACTTAATCACCTCTTTAAAGGCCCCATCTCTGACTACAGTCACATTCTGAGGTCCTGGGAGTTGGGACTCAACATAAGAATTTGGGAAGTGGGGACACCTGAGTGGCTCGGTCGGTTGAGCGTCCGACTCTTGGTTTCAGCCCGGATCATGATCTCACAGTTCTTGGGTTCGAGCCCCACATCGGGCTCTGTGCTGACAGTGGGGAGCCCGCTTGGGATTCTCTCTCTCCTTCTCCCTCTGCCCCACCCCTGCTTGCTCTCTCTCTCTCCCTCTCTCAAAATAAATAAATAAACTTCACAATTCGGTCTGTGACTGGCAGTTACATTCACCGCCCAACCCCCCCCCCCCCCCCCTGCCGTTTCCCGGATAGGGACGGCTCATTCCCCCCAGGGCTGTACTTCATCACCTCGCTCTATCCCTCCTTCCTTCCCCCTGCCAAGTGCTGTCTGACTGTCCTGACTGTTTTAATTGTATTTTTACAGTGAAGAGACTTGTGGGGGCAGCTCTTCCATGGGGTATGGGTGACTTTTGTCGTAAGAGGATGACAAAACATTTTGGAGCTTCTGAGGATTTTGACTTATTGCCTAAATCCCACTGAGTGTTTGTCATCAAGCCCGGGGCTTCACAGATTTTACCATGCACGTGCTTCCCCCGGGGATCTTGTTAAAATGCAGATTCTGGTTCAGGAGGTTTGTCGGGGGAGCCTCAGATGCAGCCTTCCTAACCAGCTCCCAGGTGACCCTGACACTTCTGGCCCGCAGACCATGCTTGGAGGGGCAAGGGCCTAAACCACAGTTTTTACATTCAGGGTATCCCCTGTGATTCAGCATTCTGTGGCTACAGGAGCTCCGTGTTCAGGCCATGAGGATCCCTCTCACAATGCCATGGGAGGTTTCCAGAAGGCAACGTAGAGCCCACCCATCCTGTGGATCGCCGTCTGGATCCCTCCTCCTCGGCGTTGGCTGGCGGCGCGCCCGCCGCCCCCCCCCCCCCCCCCCGGGAACCTGGTCAGAGGGGAGCAAAGGCACGGGACAAGGCACAGAGTCTCTCAGCTAGGGGGGCTGTGGAGGATAGGTAAGAGAGCTCAGCCACTATTCCAATGGGAGGAGACCACAAGGGCTTCCAAGAACCATGTGGACCCAAAGCAGGTGTGGATACTGGGGACAAGCCAGAATGAGGCTAGGGGAAGAGCAGGGGGTGGGGAGGAGCAAGCTGGCAATTACCTTGAATTTAAGGAGCACGAAGAGATAGACGTTACCCCGATGGTCGCCATGTTTGAAGAGCTTTTGCAGCCAAGCTACCGCTATTACGTAATAGTTCACTCATTTCCCCATTTTTATCCAACAAAGAACAATTAAATGATAAAACAGGGCTTCTGGTCAGCACCCTCTGAAGTTGGCTGCTGTTTCTGCCAGAGTGGATATAATCCTAGCCCAAAGCAAAGGGATCTGACCTGTTTGTTGCCTGAGGGCCTTCTCAGAGATAAACGTGTGGTTCTCCATTCGGATTATGGAAATACTGAAAGTAGTTGGCTTATTCCCATTACTTACCTCTTTAGGATCTTGGAGTCAAGAAATGTCAGGCTGATAGAACTGAATTAGTCCAAGGTTCATTTTACGGATGATGAAGGTTGTGCCCAGAGAAGTTAAGGGAGAACCCTTGGTCCATGTTGAGAAAGAGAGAGCAAGGCAGTAATGGGCTGGACAGGACCAAAGATAGGCCAGACTCCTCCCCTGAGGCAAATGAAGAACACTTCTTTAAGCCCTATGTTTCTAGTTGCTAGAGGAAGGACATCGTCTGGGATGAATTGGGTTCTTTAGACCACCGTTAATAAAGCCTATGTGGACAAGGCAAAACCTGTGTTAGACTCTGGAAGAAAGACTTGGCCAGCACGGGTCCCTGCCCCAAGATCCCCAAATGTAGGGGTTAGGTTGGCAAGTTGGGGCTTGACTTGACATTGAACCCACCCCCAACCACATGGCCTCAGGGCACATAGCTCTAAAGGCTTTTCACTGTCTTCTTTCCAAGAGTTTTCTTGATATCAGCCCCAAATTCCACTCTCCGCCCACATACTTGCCCACCTCACCACTCATCTTTCATCCATCCACTGCCCTACAGCCATGCCCGATCCAGTGCTTACCACCCACCTGCCTGTTCATCCACTCTCCCAACGCATTTGCTTCCCATTTCGTGTCCATACATGTGCTCACCATCTATCCAATCACATGCCCACTCTCTGCCCATCCACCCCTCCTTCTAGTCACCATCCACCTAGCTGTTCACTCACCATCCCACCCGTCTCCCACCTACTTTTCTGTCCTACCCATCACCTCTCCGCTCACCCATCCGTCCACCCACACACCACCCTCCCGGCATCCATCTATCTATCCATTTGTCTATGCATCTGGTTCTTTATTCGTCCAACATTTGTTGACAGATACAGTGGAGAGTGAGTTCCAGCTTACGTCCTTCAGACATTCACGGTTTAGTGTATGAAAATAATAGCCTCTGATAAACACTTTACTGGGGGGAAAGAGCAGAAAGAATTAGTGGCTAACGCTGCCTGGAAGCCTCAAGACAGATTCTCAGAAGAGGGGGCGTTTGGGTTGGGTCTAGAAGACACCTGGAATCTCACCAGTCACTCCAGGTAGAGGGAACGCTCTACACAATGGCTTACGGGGTCTGAAGAATATGCTCAAGTTTGGGGAATGGCTGTAAGCAGCTGGGGTTAAGATGATGGGAATGGAGAAAAGGCTGGTAAGAGATGAGATCGGATAGGCTACCTGGGACCGGTTTTGAGAAAGACTTTGTATCCCACGTCATGGAGGTTGAACTTCATGCCAAAAAGCCGGGGTCATCGATGTGCCAGGACCATGATTTGTGCTTCAGAGCAATCTCTGGTGACAGTCATTAAACTGAGATGGAGGGAAGAGACTAGAGGCAGAAACACCAGTTAGAAGATAATCGCATTACTCTGGAAAAGAG
>NW_024420586.1:17301510-17315527 GCF_014898765.1 Herpailurus yagouaroundi
GGGGGTGGTGAGTCATTTGCATTAGTGGAACTGAGATTTCTACCGGGGGCTACAGAGCTGGTGGTGACATCACTTGCTGAGTTGGGGAGCTGAGCAGGAGGAACCAGGTGGCGCAGCCAGAGGAGAGAAGTCATCACCCGCGTCTTGCCTGAGCAGCATCCAGATGGATCGGGAGTACTGGAGGCACGTGGGTTTTCAGTCCAGAGTTCAGAGGACGTGCCCTTCAGGTCATGGGTGTGGCTGTGGGTGTTAGGCCTATGCAGAAAGAGCAGAAGGACCACAGAGAATGCTGGAGAAAGGAAAAAGCCCAGGTCAGATGCTAAAGAGAAGTCCGGAGGGATGACCATGTGAAGATACCATTCAGCTTGGTAATTGTTGGGGCCTAACCCAGTTACCGTCGTTGCATAACAAATTAGCCAAAACGTAGTGCTTTAAAACAACAACAGTCAGGGGCGCCTGGGTGGCGCAGTCGGTTGAGCGTCCGACTTCAGCCAGGTCACGATCTCGCGGTCCGGGAGTTCGAGCCCCGCGTCGGGCTCTGGGCTGATGGCTCAGAGCCTGGAGCCTGTTTCCGGTTCTGTGTCTCCCTCTCTCTCTGCCCCTCCCCCGTTCATGCTCTGTCTCTCTCTGTCCCAAAAATAAATAAATGTTGAAAAAAAAATTTTTTTTTTTTTTTTAAATAAATAAAACAACAACAGTCATTTCATCATCCCTCACTGCTTAGAACAGGGCTCAGCAGAGATTGGCCGTCTCTGTTCCCGGCCTCGCCGGGAAGTCTCTCAGGCTAGAGGCTGGAATCATCTGGACAGTTCGTCCATCACATGTCTCGTGGTTGATGCTGGCTGCTGGCGGAGGCCTTAGGTGAACTGGCAGCCAGGGCACCTGCACGCGGCCTCCCCACGTGGCTTCTGGGCTTTCTCGCAGCGTGGTAGCTGGATTCCAAGAGTGAGCATCTCAAGAGAATCAGGTGGAAGCTGTATTGCCTTTTGTAACCCGGTCTCGAGGGTCATATACCGTCGCTTCTGCCACAGTCACGGGCCAGCTCAGATGCAAGGAGAGGGAACGCCAACCCCACCTCTTTGGTAAAAGGAGTGTCAGTGGGACATTATAAGAAGGGTGGGTGGGATGAAAGGTCTTGTTGTGGCCATCTTGGAAAATACGATCTGCCACAGGATCTCCAGGTTTCAGGGCGAAGTGGGGGAAGAAGTCAGGCTGATATGGGTACAGAGTATAGAGCGATCAGGAAGTGGAGAGAGCGTGTCACGTGTTTATCTAGGTAGTTTGGCATCAGGAGGACACAGGGAGCCTTGAGGAGGAAGAGTTGGAGGCAAATGTTTATTTTAGGAAGAGGGGGAACTTCAATCTGTAGACAGGGAGAGACTGAAGAGATTAGAGAAGAAAAAGAATTGATGGAACAAGTTCCCTGAGAAAACCAGGAGAGACAGCGCACCTCGCTGTGGCTCAGGCCTTGGGCCCTGGAGGCAGATCGCCCGGGGGTTCAGATTCCTGCTTGGTCAGTCAGGACCGGGTGGCCTCGAGTAAATCACATTCCTCTTTTCACCTGAATCCCCCCACCTTTAAAACTAATAATAGAGCAAACCTTTTCAAGCTGTTATAAATATTAAAGAAGATAAAATATTGGGATGGTGGCTGGCACAGAGTGAATCGCTGACTTCGGGATAGCTACACATGGCTAAGTATCAGGACTGGGGCAGCATAGTGGGGGCGGGAGGGCTCTGTTCTCCACAAGGAGGAAGGAGTTATTCCTGGGGAGAAAACAGGGTACTTCAGAGATGAAAGCCGGGAAAAGGTAAAGTTTGAAGGCAAGGGGGATGGAATCTAGAGACTTGGTGCCTCAACTTGCCTCTGTTTTGGTGTTGCATTAGGATTATTAGGGCACTTGACAAGACTGAGGGAGCTGGAGGGGGGCGGGTTGTGAGCTTGAGGAGGGAAGGAAAGGAAGCTGCTGACCTAGGGAATGGAGGGGGTGGGGGCAGGGCAGTGTGGCGGTGGGGAGGGGCATGGGAAATCGTAGGCCGGATAAGAGTTAGGCTGCCCCTTGTGGGTCACTCCATGGAGGTAGAATAAGACCAACTCGTAATCTCCTTCTTGGACACAGCTGTGAGATTTTCCCCAACAGGGTGACTGGTGCCAGGGAAGAGGAATTAGGAATTTGGATTGACCCAGGTGCTCGGGTGGGAAGACCATAGGGGAGGGTGCTGAGGATGCTGAGAAGGCCACAAAGCTTACGATCACCAGTGCAACCCAAAGCCAATCTGAGAGGGAAGACAGGAGGGTATTGGCCTGGTGGCCAAGGGATGGGAGAAGAGGCGGAGCCTGGAGGTCCAGCGGACACAGGAGAGTTACATAAATGGGATGAAAGAGTGGGAAGATAGGAAACATTGGGTCAGGGAAGGAATCTTCCCGAGCTCACGGCTTTCACGTGCACACAGATCTTGGCCAGGGAGGAGCTGTCTACCCGATGTAATTTGCTGTGGCCCTTGACTACCTCCTAGGGTTCTGCCTTGACCTACTTCCTAGATGGCCTTTCTCATGAAGTCCCCACCCACCCAACACACACACACACACACACACACACACACACACACACTCAACTCGGCCTCACTCGTATCCTCTTGAGTTCTGTGTTACTGAGATTCCTGGTTAGAGTGTCCCACAAAATCCCTGGTGGCTGCTAAAACTCACCGCAGGAAGAAAGAAAGGCTGCAGAGTGTGGACGATAGTAAAGGGGTCCTCCGGGGCTGAAGCACCCACAGATCCTGGCCATGCTGCGTGACCCAGCCCCTTGGCGCCCCTAAGATCTGGCATCTCAGTGTGTGAAATGGGGAGAGTTATTTCCCTGTGAAATTTCCCACAGTCTTGTCACCTGGCACATCCTACCCCGGGTGGTGTTGCCATAAAAACAACTTGAAAGAAAAACAAACCAAAAAAATGAGGAAGTTCACATTCATTAAAGCAAACATTTTCCCCTCCTTCTAAAATTAACTCTTTGACAAATCTTTCTTGGTGGTTGTGAAGAGAGGAGGGCAGGAAAAAAAAACACAGTATTCTTTGGATTCAGGGTATACTTTCCCGTCTATGGGGTTAGCAAGTTTCTAAAATTGTGGAATTCATTGCATGACTTAAATAATAACTACGGTAATGAAATCTCCCACTTGATGGCTTACTGTGTTTTAGACACAGTGACAAGCACTTTTCCCATATTCCATTTAATTCTCACAACACTGCTCTGAGGTAGTTGTTAAAATTCTCAATTTACAGAGGAGGAAACAAAGCTTAGATTAAATAACTCAGGATGACACAGTAAGCGATCAAACTAAGACTTGAACCCAAGATAATCTGATCCCCTAAATCTGAGCCTACAATCATGATGGTACACGGAAAGTTTGGAAAAGAAGACAAATCATCCCCAAAGTACCATTGTGGCGACATAGTGTTTGGGTGTCTTTTCATCTTGCCTTTTTACGTGTTTTAATTTATGTGCATGTTTGTGAGTATGAATCTATGTAATTATCATAGACTGCTTTGAGCAAATTTCCCTCCTCCTTCCAGTTAACATTATGCGACGTTCCTTTTCCCCTGGTGCTATCTTGTCTTCCTAGCCATCATTTTTAATGTATTCATAGTTTCATCTGGTAAATGCACCACAATTTATTCTTATCAGCTCCTTGTAGCTGAAGGTTTAGATTTTGGTATTCGCCCTTGTGCCGCGATTCTGAGGCATACCGTGTTTTTCCCGTGCATATAGTGTTTATGATCACTTCCTTCACTTAGAGGCGGAATCGCTGAGTCTAGGCATAGGAACATTTTTATGGATCTCAGTTTGTATTTACCAAATGCCTTCCCAACACACTTGCATTAATTGACGTTGTCATGGGCAACAATTGTACCACACCCTCAACGGCACGAGGTAAGATTTGGGGTGATTTGATTGGAGGGAAGTGCTACCTCATTACTTTAATTTGCAGCTATTTCCTTACTAATGAGGCTATGGCATTCTTCTAAATGTTGGTGAACTGGTTATGTTTTCTCTTTGGTGAATTATCTGCTCACGCTCTTTGCCCGTTGACTTCTTGGCAACCGAGCGCTTTTTTTTTCTCCCCATTTTCTGATCTCCACGTAAGAAAGAACGTTGCTGCAAGTATTATATTAATGTTTTGTGCATATATATATATATATACATATATAGAAACAAATATTTTTAACTGTGAAGTTAAGCTGGTTGGTCTTTTTCCTTTCTGGACTGTTCTATCATTTGAACACATAGAAAGTTCTCCTTCCCCCTGAGACTTGCTAAATATATACTTCTATTTCCTTCTGCTTTTTCTATTAGATTTTTTAAAAAAACACATGTCTCTCTTTTATCCACGTGATATCCTTGTGTGTCTATAATGAAAGGGGGTGACCAACTCTAAGGAAGACCACCAGCCCAAGCTTGAGCAATGAAATTCATAGATAATCCACCACCAGCACCATCGCGAAACAGAAACCAACCAATCTTTTCGAATTGTTCCTCTGCTAAATCCTTCCAAAGAACTGATAGATTATGTCATAAAATTGACTGGGGAAAGTTTATTTCCCTTGTCCAGCCTTTGGGTGAAGGGCTGATAAACTGGGAAATGACTCAAAGGAGAGCAGACAAAGGGCCTAGGTAGCCCATAAACCGGTCAATAAACCCTCCTCTCCCCACTGATTGACAGGTACGTATGCGGCTCCAAGCACCGAGGCGGGAACTCACTGGGATGACAGAGGCTGGTTGTCAGCCTTCACTTTCCTGGGCTTCTCTGCAGAATTTGCTACCGTTGGCCAGTTTCCAGGTCCGCCTCTTCCTGGAATGTGTCTTTGACCTTCTGTGTTTCTCTCCCCATTCTCTTGCCTTGGACGAATTCATCTGCTCACATGGCTTCGGTTCCCACCTACCTACTAATGATGGCAAAACCCACGTCTCCATCCCTCCAGCCACGCACAGGACATCCATCCGGAGGTGGCCACCTGTGTTTCTGATCCCGTGGACCCCGAATGAGCCCACCATCCTGCCCTGTCACCACCCCCAAAATAACCTCTTTCATGTCTTTCTGTCTCTTGGACACATTGGCTCAGGGAAGGGCCTCACTCTCCATCTGTAAAGGAAGAACCTTGGTGTCAGACACCCCTGACTTTCCCGCGCTTTCCAGTGTACCCCTTCCAACCTCTCAAATCCTTCCTTGCCACCTTCTCACCGCCACGTGGACTAGTCTTCAGACCGGCCTCCTCTCCCTGCCTTCAGGAATCCCTCAGGGACTTGCCTTAGCCAGATACACAGGGCCTTTTGTGATCGGGTCCCCGTCTTCTTCCCCCTTCTTATTTCTTTCCCCTCTTTCACTGGTATGCCACACAGTAGCCGGGTGACCGCGACTCCTCCGACTCTACCATGATTTTGCACGTGCTGTTCTTACAGCCTGGAATGCCTTCTCCTGCCCTGTGGTCCTCATCTCCAAGCCTTTGCTGGTCTTCGGGTCTCCTTGGCCATCCCATGCCTGGACTTGACGTGCACGCTGTGAAGGTAGACATGAGACCCAGATGCTACCGGCCTGCCACTGTCTCACCCCCTTGGAGCTCATCTTCGGGAACAGACCCATAATCTGCTGTGAGGTTCCCTCTAATGAAGGGAATGGTTGGTCTAAATCTAGGTCAGAAGTCTGGATAGAGTCTTCTTTTGCTTTTGAGGGCTTATTTGGGGGCTGTCTATTTGCGAGAAAGCCAAGATGAAAGTACATTTGATTTCCATTTCTTGAAAAAGAAAACTCACGTGTGTTTCGTGCTTCACACTTGGATGCTCTTTAGTATTCTTTGTAAGATTCTTTCTCCGGGGTGGCTTAGCTGAGCTGTGTGGCTCTCACATAAGCTGCGGGGCCAGACCTGCGTTTGCATGCATAATCAGAGCTGCCTGTCTGCCCTGGTCTCCCCAGCAGGCAGCTTCCTTGGGAGAAAGCTCGGGCTGCCCATGTAGATGTGGGTGGCATCTTCCCAGCTAGGAGGGCACCTGACTGCTCAAAACAGCACAGTTCCTGAATACCATTGTGGCCCGCACGCGGCCAAAGTGGGCCGGCGGGTCTGGAAACCTTGAACGCTCACTCATGTGGCTTTTATTGGGCCCCTGCTACGGTGCAGAGCTTTGGAGATCCCTGTCTTAGTTTGGGCCAGCCCCCCCCCCCCCCCCCCCCGCCCCAAAGCAGACCCTGAGACAAGGTCTAAGAGACACAGATGATTTACTCAGGAGAATATATAGGAGGCACGAATGAAGGAATGGCCAAAGCGAGTCAGGAGGGGAAGAAAAGCCAATGACGGGTGCTTTAAGAAGCAAGTTACCGCCGTGGGCAATGGGGCGCAGTCTCCCTGGGGACTTTCTGGGGCATGGCGTGGAACCTGCTGGGAATCCTATCTCCAGAGGCCAGGAAGCCTGGGGCATCAATCCCTAGGGCCGTTAGCTCCTCTGGCCCCAGGCGTGTGCCTGCTTGCAGCACAGCCAGTCCCTCAGGTGGCCCGGAAGCCAGGACAGGCAGGCTCTTCAGGTAAGAGGCTGTCAGTGGACCCTAAAGCTGCACTGCGCACCGAGGCCGTGGGCAACTCAGGTGGGTCAAGGCGGTGCAAGGACAGGGCATCAACAGGGTGCACTACAGATGAAGAGACGAATCAGGCATGGCACCTCGGCCCTCAAAGAGCTCACCACCTTGTGGGAAAGGCAAACAGGCCAACGATCTACCCATCGGCTGCCCGGACGAGCCTTGGCTCAGAGATCTACACAAGCCGCACGGCGGCGTGTAGCTCACCTCGGGCCGGGAGAGTCGGAAGAGGAGTGACATCTTCTAGGAGCGCGTGCTCTTGGGTCGAGGCTTGAAGGATGCATGTTCCTCAGGTACAGAGAGAGGAGCAATGCGCTTCAGGGAAGCGCTGAGCGTGCGGGGCTTGTGCGGTGAAGCGCAGGCTGCGTGGTGTGGCCAACGCTCTGGCGGCTTTACAGGGAGCAGGAGACCCGGCCAGAGTGTGGGCCGGGACCAGATTGTAAAGGAACTCGATGACCCCGGGAGGCATTTGCATTGCAGCCCCCAGGAGGCGGTGGGGGGCCCATCAGTGTTTAAATAGTGACATGTTCCGAGCTTTAGAAAGCTCACTCAGAGAGGAGCTTGGAGGGTGGGTTGGATGGCGACAGGTGAAATTGGAGCCCAAGGATCATGATTGGGAGGCGTGTCAGTCAGGCTCCGGGAAGGAAACAGATGGCATTCTCGGAAGGAATGGAAGATTTCCCAGACAGCAGAGTCCCATGGCTACAGGAGAGGGCCACTGGACAGGAGCTGGGGGCTTAGGTAGAGGAAAGCAGCCGGGGCCAAGCTGGCCCGGGCAGGAGAGGCGAGGGAGCCCAGGGAATGAATTCTCCCATGTCCCGGCCTCCCACTCTCTTACCTCCTGCCAGAGATGCCCATTGGTTAAATCCAACCTGAAGCTGGATGGCAGCTTCCCAGGGGATGCATCCCGCAGAGGCCAGCCTTTCAGGACTCAAAGCGGGGTGGAGAAGCCAAAGGGTGAGCCTGGAGGAGCAAACAGGGTATCCCAGCCCACGAGGTCCCTGCAATTGGCCGGGCCAGAGATGACAGCAGGTGAGGTCAGTGTTGAGGGGTCTGTGGCACCTTGCGGTGGAGGTGGTGAATGATCTAAGGACACCGAGCTTAAATTCCTGCCACCGAAGGATCATTTCTTAGGTGCTGATCTCCTTCTGATGAGCACATAACGTCTGAGAGGGGTGAGGCTTTGTCCCCTCTACTGAAATGCAGTGTCAGTAGAGCGTAGGGGCGGAGCCTGGATGAATCTTAGGGAAGAAGGCCCCCGTGGGGAGGAGCCACCACAGATTTCCATGGAACCATATCGGAAGCTTGGTAGACAAAGGGCAGCAGGAGGCGAGGGACACGGCACAACCTGGCGACGAAAGGCTAAGGAATGGCCCTGGAGGAAGGGCCCTGGAGGAAGGCTTAGCCTGGGCTACAAGTGCCAAGGACTGATCTGTCCAGGAGTCCGTAGGATCACACAGAAAGAAGCCAGCTTCAGGAAGACCCGCGGCGGTACGCACACAGCGCTTGCCGCCACACACGGGGACAGTTATGCAAACATAGCCCCTCGGTGTCCATCTGGTAGGGCTGACATAACAAAGTACACAAACCGAGCGGCTTACACAAGAATGCATTGTGACACGGCCCTGGAGGCCAGAAGTCCAAAATCAAGGTATAGGGGGGCTGTGTTTCTTCTGAGGGCACAAGGGAAGATCTGTTCCGGGCTTCTCCCCTGGCCTCCGATGGCTCCTTGACTGTGGCAGTGTAAGTCTAATCACGTGGTGTTTTCCCTGCGTGTGTCCATCGCTGTGTCCAAATTCTCCTTTTGCGTAAGGACGCCAGTCTTAGTGGATTGAGACCCACATCAGTGACCTCATCTTAACTTAATCATCTGGGAAGACCCTCTTTCCAAATGAGGTCCTGCGGGTAAAGACATATCTTTCGGGGGCGATGCCGTTTGACTCACAACACCCACCCCCAACACTCACGTGGAGTTCGTGTGACCCAAAGGCCCAAGGAATCTTAGGGATATTGAGAGCATTATCTCAGCGGTCGTCCTGAGGGCCACGGGCCGGAGGGCTGACATGAGTCCACAGGGAGAGGAGTCCTTCCTGGAGAGTTCCAAGAGAATTTTTTAAATCAACACACACAAAATACAGGCATAGAAATCCCCACTTGAATTTCAAATAATCTGGAGACTGCAGAAGTAACACGGTATTGCTCGCAAGGTGCTCGAGTCGTGCCAGTGTCTAGGTTGGATTCCCACCCAAGCCGACCCTGAAACAAGGATCTAGGCGCAATAATTGGTTTGGGAAGTGATCCAGGAGGCACTGGGAGGGGCGGAGCAATGAGAGAGGGAACCGGGAAAGCCAGTAGAGGGTGAGCTAATAAGCATGTTACCACGGTGGGCAACTGGTGCCTAGTGGGGGGCCCCTGAGAGACGGAGGGGAGCATGCCTGGGTGTGGAAGCTGGGGTTTTTATCCGTGAGCTCCCATATGTCACTGGCGGAGGGCCCCCCCTCACAGGGCCAGAGAAAACCCTCAGGCAGTAAGATGGAGAAGCCCCTTGCTGAATGGGAGCTGACTGCGGTTCATCTCCAAGAAGAGCCCAGGCCCGCGGGTGGGGCCCCAATAGCTTCTGCTGGCCCCGGGCCTGGTACTTGAACCTCAGCACAGGAACGTGGAGTAGGTTTTACGACCGTCATATTGCAGATGAGGAAACTGAGGCCCAGGGGATTTACAAGCATTCTAAAACTCACAGGTTAGTAAGTGGTTTATCCAGGATCACAACCCACTTGTATGGATCAGCCTACTCTTTTTTTTTTTTTTTTTTTTTTTTTTAGAGGGAGAATGAGACACAGTGAGGGAGTGAGTGGGGGAGAGGTGCAGAGAGAGAGAGAGAGGGAGAGAGAATCTTAAGCAGGTTCCACACTCAGTGCGGAGCCTCACACGGGGCTCAATCCCACAACCCTGAGATCATGACCTGAGCTGAAGTCAAAGAGTCAGACGCTCAACTGACTGAGCCACCCAGGCGCCCCTCCACCAGTCCTCTTAACCACAAACTGTATAACTGCTCGACTAGTATGAGTTTTGTGTCATGTTTCCCTAAAAAAGATGAGGCTTGTTTTTCTGAGTTGGGTCGGGAACTAATGTTGACACAAAGCAGAGACGTGGGGGGGGGGGGGGGGGGGGGCGGTGGGGAGGAGACACCGGGGTCGCCAGACTTTTGAATGTGAGCCTAATGATTTTGCATTTCTGCAGACAGTGCCCTGAGATGTGTTTCTGAGATGTGCTGGAGGGGAGAGGCCCCCGCCCAGAACCCTACCGAGGCCTGTGGGGGCTTGTGGTTCGCTGTGAGGAGCCAGGCCCGAGGGAGCCACACCCAAGTCCCCGCTGGCACCCATGTGCCTCCCCCCACCTTTGTGAGCTCTCTGTTTTCCAGGCTTGCGGCTGCACCCCCCCTTCCCAGCTGTTCGCCAGGCCTGGGGTGGCGGGGGAGACCCTGCCGAGGGGCCGCTTAAGTTTCTCACCACCTACCGCTGCGATGACATTCTCCCCTGGTTGGCGTGGAGTGACAGTGATAGATTAAACGCGCCAATTAAATTAGATCCTATTTTAAAGAGCTTGAGCTGGATTTACTTTTAATTATAGTGCTGTGCTCGCTGATGAGGTATTGTCGAGGACTTAACAATTGCTTGATTGTGCGTCCGAGTGCTCAGAGCGCCGTTTCTGGGGATAACCCAGAGGAAGGGAGACGCAGGCAGGGAGGGAGAGAGAGAGAGGAAGATGACCCATCTCCACTGACAACCCGTGTCTCTTCCTCTCGTTTTCTGCTTTCTGCATCCCACGTTACCTAGGGATCGAATGAGCCCAGCGCAGGGTAGAGAAGCAGGCCAGTGGCTGTGGAGTCACACTGGCTTGGGGCCCCCATCCTGCCTCTGCCCCTCTTGACTGACTGTGTCACCCAGGATCAGGTAACTAACCTGTCCTGTGTGTTTCCCCTCAGTGATTCATTGATTCGTCTCAACAAGAATTTACTGAGCTTCTAGAATGTTCTGGCACTGTTCTAGGTGTTAGAAACGAGGCGGCGAACAAAACAGGCAAAATCCTCTGTCCGATGGGGCTCCCATTCTAGTGGTGGGGCTGCAGGGGAAGCAGTAACAAGCAGGGTAAAGGCATGAGGGCAGAGACCCTATTTTAGACAGCGGTCAGCGAAGGTCTCTCCCAGGGTGGCGTTGGAGCAAATTCCTGAAGCAAGCAAGGCCGTGTGGATATCTGGAGGAACAGCATTCTAGACCAAGGGAGGAGTGAATGCAAAGGCCCTCTCCCCCATCAGGTGATGTCCCCGCTGCCCTCTAGATCCTCTGCCATGCCCCCAGCTAAGCCCTGTCCATGTGGCCACCTCTCTCTGCCTCGAGAGAGGCGGGTCCTTTTTGTTAATGTTTATTTTTGAGAGAGCGCTCATGAGTGGGGGAGGGGCAGGGAGAGAAGGACAGAGAGAATCCCAAGCAGGGCCCGCAGTGTCAGCACAGAGCCCGAACCGGGGTTCAAACTCATGAACCGTGAGATCGTGACCTGAGCCGACATCAGATGCTCAGCCGACTGAGTCACCCAGGTGCCCCGAGAGAGGTGGATTCTTAAGTCTTTGTGACCACCCTGCTGGGGTTCTAGTGGCTGGAGACACCGACCTACATACTTGTCTGGCTCAGGGAGGGAGCGCAGTCCCTGAGCACTGATTGTGTGACACATCCTGGCAGTCCCCTTTGAGGACACTACTTGTGGGGACCCGCCCGTTTGTCGTAATGGGAAAGAAAAGAAAGTTCAAAAGCCCACGAGCCAAGCTTACACTTGCCTTGGGCCACAAGTCCAGACGCTTCGATTTCGGTTCCTGCTTTGCCGACCATGTACAAATCACGTGAATCGGAGCAGATCTCTTGCCCCTCTGAGCTTCAGTTTCATTGTCCGTAAACTATAAAAAGCATCCATTGGACGGTGCCTGTGGTAGCTTGTAGCTTCAGATGGGGGGGCAGGGGGCAAGACTTGGAGAATTGGAATCATGAAAAGGAAGAAGGGAAGACCCTAGGAAAAGGCCAGAGAGAAGCCCCTGGGCATCGAGAGTTTTCAGAAATCTTTGTCATCAGCTTCGAGGTGACAGGCCCATCAGTGGCTGGGGTGGCACAGAAGTTCTTGCCCTGACCCCGTTTGGGTCCCCAGAAGCAGAACTGAGACCAAAGGAGTCAGGGACGAGCAGTTTATCTGGGAGGTGACCCCCAGACACACCGAGAGGGAGAGTGGGGAGGTCAGACGGGGCGTCATCAAGCCGGCTGCCATTGCCGGGGGGGGGGGTGTGGTGGGGGGAGCATTGCGAGTCCTTGTAGAACAGGTGCCTAAGACTTGCCCCGCCCGAGGGCAGGGAGCCGGGCATTTATACAGCCAGTCCCATCGCTCAGTGGTGGAGGGTTGCTCTGGGGCACCGGAAGGGGTGCGGGCCCTCAGCGGCATCGCGCAAAGTGCACTTCTAGTCTTGAGGGAGCCCTGAGGTAAAGGAACGAAGGCCCCGGTGGCGTAAAGTTGAGTGGCCTTCGCTAAAGTGAACACGAGCGCGACTCTCACAGCGGGACGCGTGCAGCCCCCGAAACAGCCATGCTCAGGGAGGGGACGAGCCTGTCAGATGGAGGGGCCGGCTCTGTATGACGCCCTCTGCAGGGGACGCTGTCCCCTGACTGGCAGGAGAGAGTGGCTGGTGGAGTTGCCATGGCAACCGGCGCGTGCACCCAAGGACCCCCTGGTGATGGAAGAGACTGAGTGGAGACCAAGATTCCAGGGGGTGCGTCTCAATGGCAGCTGGCCAGAGCCAAAGAAAATAGGTTTTCCTTACTCTTGACGTTCTAGTTGTGACCCATATTACACACATGCGCACACGTACACACTCCTCCCCAAGCTGGTTGGGGCCTGGGGAAAACACCTGTCATAATGTTGTGCCGACTTGCCTTGTAAGCAGGAACAAGTGGGTGTCTCTGTTTTCCCCGCCACAAAATGATTCAGATGGTACCGGTTCCTTGGCCTCCATCGTGGGAGGCGGCAAGGGCTGACGTAAGAGCGTCTGGGAGGCAGTTGGAGCATCTTGAAAGAAAGAGGTTGTCAAGAATGCCTGCTATGAAATGCTAAAGTTTTCCTTTTTTTTTTTTTTTTTTTTTAACTTGAAACCTTATGAGTGTTCACACTGCATGTAAGAGATTCCAAACCAGCAGCTGTTCTGAGACACGGAGCCATCCAGAGCCACTGACCACACTAAGTTTACGTAAAAAAAAAAAAAAAAAAAAAAAAAAAAAGAAAGAAAGGAAGAAAGGAAGAAAGAAAACGAAAAGAAATCCGAATGAAAAAGATGTGCTCCTGACTTGTGGCCAGATTGCAGGTTGGATCTTAAAAGCTTCCTCTCTGGTCAGCTTCCTGCGCTGACCCCCAGGCTCACTTAGCTCTGGGCTGCTGTGTATTCCTTGCCATTAGATATTGAAAACAGGAAATTAAGGGGCCTGTCGGGGGATGGTAAAGCTTGAAACAACTTCAGAGAACAAGCTGATGAAGTCATAGATCTTATCTCCCTGCCTTTTCCATGTCAGGTTTCTTTAAAGATAAGGTAGTGAATCAAAATGTTCTGCCTTTTTTTTTTTTTTTTTTCAAGATGGAAGCAGAGGAGGATTTCTTTAATACCCCCTTCCCTCCCAGTGTTTCCAAAGATAACCAGATGAGAGAAATGCCTAGATCCTGTGCACGTGCATGTAAAATGCGATTACAGGACCATTTCCCCACGTTGGTCCCTGAGGGCTGGGGGGGGGGGAGGGGGGGAGGGGTGCAGCTTGGGAGGGAGGGGGCAGCTAGCCACCGGGCCTGGTGTCATTGTTGTGGGTGATGATGTTTTCCTTGTCCTTGCTGGTTTATTAAGGCAGGGCTCAAGCCAGAGGGGCCACTGTTGGCCTGTGGCCAGGCTGTGCCACAGAACTACATGAAGGTGACTGCCAGGGGCTGGCGGATGCACATCCAGCAGGAACACCAGCTCCGTGGGCATATTCCTAAGGGCTGGGTTCCCCGGGCTGGGCTGCCACGGGCAGTAGTGTTGCAGTGACAGTGGCTTGAAATAGGCCAGGAGGACGAGCGTGAGATGGGGGGTGAAAGCAAGAAGGCATCCGACCTGGCCTCTCTGGGCTGAGAGGGAAGCCCAGCCGGATGAGCCGTGAGTGCTGATGTTGAGGGGTGCAGGGAAGGTGGGAGGCAGGGCTGGGATGACTCAAGGGTACCAGAGACCTTAGGGTGGACTGACTAAGGACACAGGCCTTGGGACCAGCAGACTTTGGTTCAAATCCAGTTCTGCCCCAGGCACGCGACCCAAGCCTTGGATTTCGGTGGGTCTTTTTTTT
>NW_024420586.1:17315627-17350203 GCF_014898765.1 Herpailurus yagouaroundi
GTATCGTTATGGAGATTAAACAAGTTAACTTTTTAAAAAGTGCTCGAGGCTGTGAACTGTGCAGGGTGCTGTGTGAGGAGGTATTTATGTAGTTCCAGCAAAACTGTGCTGAGGGGGGGGGGCGCTGCCAGGTTAAAGGGAAAAACACAAAGGAAAACACACTCAGCTTATTTATGAAACAGCTTCTATGGCCTTTTGGTGAACCTCGAGAACAATTTACATCTGGCAAAGCAAAACTGCGATGAGCAAGAGATTCTGGGTTTTGTGAACTGTTTGGGACAGCCCACTGGGAAAGGAGGCCCCTTGACTCTCTTAAGCAGTAGACACCTGGCCTTGGCCCTGCCCCACCCTGCCATGGGTGATGGATGTGGGTCAGGCCCTACAGAGGCCGGGCTTTCCTCCTGAGGCAATTAGCAAAGAGGAACTTGCAGGAAATGAAGTAAGACCAAGGGGTCTATGGGGTAAGAGGGACTAGGGAGGGATGACAAGGATAATACAGCAGCAGTCGGGGCAGGAGAGGTTGTACAGTACGCAACCTGCACAGCTGTACATAGGAGCCTGGGAGTGGGGATGTGAGAAGAAACAGAACAAATTAAAGAAGAAAAAAGGTGACAGGCAGGGCAGCAGAGTAGGACTCAGGGGACAGCTGCTCCAGGTTTGATTTCATGGGCAGCCCAAGAGAACTGAAGGACTGCTGCTTTTGGAGTTCTTTCTTTGGCTCAAAAGTTTAGCGTAAATGAAGAAGCACAGGCTATGTAGGCCATGTGCTTGTCTCCAAAGCAGGAAAAAGAGAAGATGAATTGTATCCCAGAGACAGAGACGCAGCAGATGAGTTTACTGCCCTCTGCCCACCCCCCTCCTGCCCCCTGCCCCTCCCCTGGGAGCACCAGCCTGGAAGGAAGGTTCCTCCAAGTACCCTGCCATCTCTGTTCATGGGCCCCATGTTCCCCACCTCCCCCCATCCCCCAGGCCCTGGGGAGCTCGCTTCTGATTCGGGCAGAGCTTCCTATGTTCACATTCACAGGTGGCTCTTGGCCTTTAAAACCCGCTTCCAGGTGAGGCCTTTGAATGGCATTCCCAAGCACTCCCGGGGGCCAGGCTCTTCTGGGTGCGGGGGGCGTGCTTGGGAACTTTAACACCCAGCTCAGGACACCGCCACGACCCATGTCCCGAGGGAGCCACGATGGCTCTTCAGTGTGAGAAGCAATGGGCTCCAACCTCTTCGTCAGTGATTCTCATCCCCATTCCCCCAGCTTCCCATGAGCATCACCAGGGGAGCTGCACAAATTCTGTGCCCACTCTCCATCCTGAACCAACGGAATTAGAATCTCGAAGCATGGGGCCCGGGCATCTGTAGTTTTTAAAAGCTCTTCCAGGTGATTGTAACAACAAGGGTTGAGAAATTCTCTAGGAACTTCCGTGACTCCAAGTAGCAAATCACATTGCTTCTCTGGGCCTCAGTTTACCCATCAGCAAAACCAGGGAATTGGGCTTTGTAGTCCTGTTAGTTCTAAGATTCTGCAAGTCTGCGACTGAGGAGCAGGTAAGACACCTGTATGAGTACATAGGCACTCAACACACACACACAGGCCACACGTTCCTTTCCTGATCTGCTCTGCAACCCTCATCTTGCCCCTCCCAACGTAAGAAATCCTTGAGCTCAACTACCTGCCCCCCCTTCCTTCCCAAAAAGGGCTGTCAGAAAATTCCAGAAACATTTTAGGTAGAAGACCAAAGTCAGAAGTTCTGGGTCAATAACAAAAGGGAGAGTTTGCTAAGAGAATTGAAGGGGTGGACATAGGTTCCCAGATTGGAAGTGGCCTGGAGGTCCCCTCCTACTCCTCTGATTGATCCTGAAGCAAGTAGTCTCTGGAAGGTGAAGTTAGTTGCCTAAGGTCACTCAGGTAGTTGGTGGCAGAGCCGGGACAGATTTAGGACCCAAGTGTGGTCACAGGACTTTCTGCATCAAGATGACTCCAAACGTGGCTTAAAATGCATGTTCCTGGGCCCCACCCCAGATCTAATGTGTCAGATTCTATGTGTGTGTGTGTGTGTGAGGAGGGTAGGAATCTGATTTTTTAAAAAAAAATTTTTTTTAATGTTTATTTATTTTTAAGAGAGAGACAGAACGTGAACAGGGGAGGGTCACAGAGAGGCAGACACAGATCTGAAGCAGGCTCCGGATCTGAGCTGTCAGCACACAGCCTGACACGGGGCTTGAACTCACGAACTACAAGATCATGACCTGAGCCGAAGTCAGATGCCTAACTGACTGAGCCACCCAGGCGCCCCAGGAATATGATTTTAAATCTGCTCCCCTGGTGAACCCAGAATGTTCTGCACTCTACCACTTTGATAGCAAGGAAACTGACATGGTGCACCGGAGGCCAAGTGGCCCAGTGCCCTCTCTGCCCTTTCCCGTCAATCCTGAAACCCGGGGCAAGTGTTAAACTGCTAAGCCTTGGGGGCTGGAGATGCTCAGTGCACATCCCTCTCTCCTGGACAGCTGGGTGGCTCAGTGGCCCGGAATGGGGAGGCAGTAATGGGAGGAGACTGACCCAACTGTGCCCCAAACCCGGTGCCTGACTGGATGGCCTAAGGCCAGCCACATGGCCATTACCTCAGGCTCTCCCCGTCCAGAAGCCCACCGGAGGAGCGGCCGTCCTGAAGGGAATCCCAGTCAACATCTGCAGCCCAGCCTGTCAAGGACGTCAAGGCTAGTCCAGGGGTCCAGATGTGACACGGGCAAGACTGGCTTGTAGCCCAAGTCAGATGGGATGTCATTGACTGTTCTGTGGCTCAGCAGATGTTAGATCTGCTGTTTTCTGACCCCGTCCCCACTGCAATCTGTCAGTGAAACTTTAAGCTCAAGGGCCCACACCGCACCAGGCTTTGTTTGCAGAAGAGGGAGTGGCCATAATAATCACGGGGGGCACGAGCTAAGTGCCTGTTGTAGGCCAGGCTCTGTGCTGGGTGCTTTACAGGCATTTCCTTGTTGGATCCATATGGGTGTGATAGGCAGGATAATATCCCTCCGGAGATGTCCGCGTCCAAATCCCCGGAACCTATGACTTTGCGGGTGTGATTAAGTTATGAGCCTTGAGATGGGGAGATTAACCTGCCTTGGCCGGGTGGGCCCAATGCAATCACAAGGGTCCTTAATTGGGAGAGGCAGGAGGGTCAGAGTCCGAGGAGAAGAGAGGATGGAGGCAGATCAGCGACGACCCCAGATGCTACAGTGCTGGCCTCGAACATGAAGGAAGGGGCCACGCGCCAAGGAATATAGGGGACTTCTAGAAGCCTGGAAAGCCAGGAATCAGATTTTCCCCCTCTGGCCTCCAGGAGGAACACAGTACTGCCAGCAGCTTGATTTTAGCCCAGTGAGACCCAATTTGCAATTCTGACCCTCCCCTCCCCTGCCGAACCGTAAGAGAATAAGCTTGTGTTGTGTTAAGTCACAGTTTGTGTTCTTATATCAGCAATGGGAAACTCATATAATAATTACTCCTACTTCAGAGATGAGACAGTGGGAGTCTCGACGATTAATCTCTCTGCCTCCTTGGTTCCTGACAGGGTGACTTCCCACTTCTGCTTTGTACGGTTGTAAATGTTTCTGTAGCCAAGGTGGTCTCCTTTGTCTCTGTGCGTCCCAGTCGTAGCACAGTGCCTGGCCATGGTGAGCCCCATGCTAACGTTGGTTGAAGGAGTAAGTGAATGACAGGTACACCCACAGTCACCCCCACGGGCCCACAGCCTGGCTGGTCAGGATTTCAAGGAGCGTGCCTAGAGCAGAATCCTACCTTTTTGTCGAAGGACCTGGATGGGAAGGGACGGGGAAGGGCAAGAGGAAGGACAGAGGGAGACGAAAGGAGGTAGGGCAAAGGAGGGAAAGCAGGGGAAGGGGGACTCAAAGGGGAGAGGGAAGGAGGGAGGAAAGGAGGAGGGAAGAGAGGGGAAGGAAGAGGTTGCGGGAAGGGGAGGGGAGGGGAGGGGAGGGGAGGCAGACAGGGAAATGAGAAGGAAAAAGAGGCTGTTCTTAAGAGCCAGGAAAGCTCACTAGCCGCACAGAGAGCATCTAGTTCGTGGCCTTCCCTAGCGATTAGCCTGAAGCCAAAGGTTCCAGTTGAACTAGCAAGGATGCAAAGTGCATGCAGCAAGCCAAGTTCTATCACCCGGGGAGGCATGTCTCCACATGGAAGAGCACAGCCACAGAAGTCCAAGGAGACTTTGTTATCCAGTGGAAAGGTGTCACAGTCCAGATGAAGCATTTCCAAAACCAGGAGGACTTGAAATGTAGCCCGCGGTTGGTGTGCGCCAACTCACCCCCGTCACGTGCACTCGAACCTGCTCTCCCGGACCATACAAGGATAAAGCCTCAGCTTCCCTTCTCCATCTTTCCATCCCCCCTCCCCCCCCCCCCTGCTGCCATCCTCCCTTATCTGCCCTGGCTTCTCAAGCGTTTCCTAGGGACCCGGCTGGGCAGCTTATTCCCAATGCCCTGAGGTGAACCTCTTCACTGGCCTCCTTACAGCCAGGGATTGTTCAGGACGTGACTGGTGAAGCCGTTTGTAGAAATGCGCTCGCCCAGTGTATCCGTTGAAAGCAAAGGCTGCTCTGCTTCACACAGTCCCTGGGGGATTCAAACCAATGGAGAGTTCGGTCTCCCTGATAATAGAGGCTCTGATTCTTTGGTTCAGGGTGGGACGTGGGCACAGAGTGCTTTCGATGCTCCCCCGGTGACTTTAACGGGCGGCCAGGGCTTAGACGCTCCTGTCTTGCAGCATCACCCACGGCACCCACGTGCAACCACCAACTATGGGAAATGGAAGAAACACATCAAAGGACCATGTGGGAAGTGTTTGTAGGTCAGGCCTGGAAGGAAGACACCTCCCTTCTGTCTCTCTCTCGTTGGCTGGAAGTCGGTCACATGGCCACCTTTCACCCCCAGGGGCAGCTGGGAAATGCAACCCATCGGAGTGCCCAGGAACAAAGCAAAATGGGTTAAGGATCGTATAGCTGGTCTCTGCCCGTGCAAGGCCATTGCTGTCCTTGAAATATGATCTTAAGCTTAAAGAAAACATGTCCGTTCTCTCCTCGCTTGTTTTGTATGACAAAAAGGGTATGGAATCTAACGGAGTGAAAAGCTTTAGAAGTCCCTCAGGGAGTTAATGGCACAGCCTTCTATTGAGATAATCTGACTGGGAGGTCATGAATGGTGCCATGTTCGATGGCCCTTGAGCTGAGCCAGGGGGATAGCTGTGGAACCACTGGATAGGAGGGAAGGCATGGTGGAGGGGGGGGGGGAGAAGGGTATGCTAGAACGTGATGTGAGAGGGAAGCCTAGGCAAGGCAGAACAGAGCCCGGGGGCAAAAGAAACAACTATAAGGAGAGAGGAAGGGGAAGGGCCCTGGCTTCAGAAATGGGTGAGCCACGCCCAGCTTCTGCCTTCAGATGCTCCTAGGCTCGAGGGAGAGGGCTGGGGTGTGCGTACAGGGACTTCACTTAGATGGTGGTTGGATCGGGACGGGTGACGGGGGCTCCTGCTCAGCCTGGTCTTTCATGCCACGACTGAGGAGGACAGAAGAAACGCGCATGAGGGGAAGGGAGGGAACAGAATGCTTCTCTGCTGTCACTGGTCTGCCTGAGCTGGGTGTGTAAACCTGAAGACGCATAGAAAGCATCCGTCTGAGGACTGAGCCACAGCCGTCCGCTGACCAGAACGTGTATGTTGCCCTTTGGTTTTTGCACCTCAGAGCAGATTAATGGAGAGAGAAGTGATTCGGAAAAGAGTATCTGGAAAGCTCCACGAGGACTAACTTGAAAGGGGAGCTGTCCTTAATTGGGTACGTATCTTAGTTTGGGCTGCTATAACAAGTTCCCACAGACTGGGTAGCTTAAACAACAAACCTTTATTTCTCATGGTTCTGGAGGCTGCAAGTCCAAGGTCAGGATGTCAACTCTGGTATAGTTGTTGGTGAATGCTCTCCTCCTGGTTCATAGATGGTTGTCTTCTCATTGTATCCTCACACAGTGAGAGGATAGAACTCGGGTCCCTTGATCTCCTTATAAACATACTAATCCCATCAAGAGGGCTTCTCCCTCATGTCCTGTCTACACCTGGTCACCTCCCAAAGGCCCACCTCCAAATACCATCACATTCGAGGTTGGGATTTCCCCATATGAATTGTGACAGGGGCACAAACATTTAGTCCACAGGAGCAAGTGGAGGAAAGAGATGAGCACCTAATTATAAATGGCAAAGGACTAAATGTAACATTTCCACCAAGTCCAGACCGGGCGAAGTGGGGCAGCACCCCGGGCAGCTGCCGATGAGGCTCTTCTAGGACACGACGAAAGACACGCACCAGAGAAGAAAACAGAGGCTCCTTTCTCCCCGCCCCCAAGCAGTGCTACAGGCCCCAGACGTGAGAAGAACCAAGAACACCGGTGGGAAATGGGGCCGGCGAAGTTGAGGGATGGTGTGTGAGTCATGGGTCAGTGGCCATATTATTTTATCTTCCTACCCTAGAGAGAGATGTACAGAAAAAAAAAAAACAAAAAACAAAAAACGCACAGATCGCAGTTGTACAGCCTGATGATTTTTTTTTTTTTTTTTTTTTTTTTACAAACTCAACACATCCGTACACCCAGAACCCAGATCAAGAAGGACCGTGACCGGCACCCTAGAAGCTCCCTTGGAATTCCATTCCTTTTATACCTATAACCAGTGGTGGTCGCTATCCTGACTTCTAGCAGCAGAGATGAATTTTGCCTGTTTTGGAACTCCGTGTAAATGGAATCGTGTAATACATACTCTTGTGTGTCAGACTTCTTTCACTCCATATTCTGGTGATGTAGTTGCAGCTTGTCCTAGTTGCTGTATAGTGTCCCGTTGTGCAGATGTATTAATGTCTTATTTATTTCTCCTCCTGTTGATGGACATTTGAGTTGTTCCCAGTCGTTGGCTCTTACTGTTACCCTTTCAGTGAACACCCGCATGCATTTGTCGGGTAGACAGCGAGGAGTGGAATTGCCGGGGGCACGGGGAGTATGTGTTTCTGCAGCTTTCGCAGATCCTCGCAAGCAGTTTTCCACAGCTGTTGGGCCGTGAAGACACTCTTGAAAGTGAACAGGGTCGCCGACTGGCTGAGATGCCAGAGCCACGGGAATAAACTGGGACCGTCCCTGGCAAACTGGATCAGATCGTCACCCTGCTCGTGGCAGGCCTCCCGAGCCACACACCCTGGCATTCCCTGGCCGGGCCGCCCTCTGAATAAGGTGGCTGTGGTTCACGGCACGAGGGGCATTCTCGCGACTGTATGTGTTCCAGAGAGCTGAAAAGCTGCAGATGTTCATGCAGCAGAAATCCATAGCCTGACACCTTCCCCCAGCAACTAAGGGGTTCTGGCTAAGCTCTTTTATCATTTATGAGGATTCTCCCAAATATCTCCTTCTGCAGCCGCCTTCGTAGAAGTCCGTTGAACCTGAAACTCTTGGCAGGTCCCTGAACCACACAGCCAAAAAATGATATGCTACACACATCTGTAGCGAGGACCGGGAGGCTTTCTAGGGGGAGATTTATTGCCTTCCTTCCCTCTTTCTTTTGGAAGGTTTCTGGATGCCGCTCCTTGTGTATAGCACGAGCCTCCGGCTTATCACTACGGTAAGTATAAAAGCAATTAATTTCTCCGCCTTTTGGAAAACGGAAGTTTTAACTGCACTTCAGTGCCATTTGCATTTCTGATTTCTATCAAGTTCACACTTCCAGCAAAGAGAGTCCTGCTGATATAATTTGTTTTTTTTTAATTGCATATTCTCCGGCAGGAAGCTGCTGCTTTTGCCTCCAAAGCAGAAAACATGTACGCGTTGGGAGGAGTTCAGCTCTCGACCTCTGGTGCAGGTTCACTCACCTTGCCGGCGTCAGGGAGGCAAGGACAAGTATGGGAATTCGGAACAGAACCCCCCTGCGTTTCTCTGTAGACATTCACATATGTCGAGCTTGTGACAAACAGTTGCCCAATTTGAGTGAATTGGGCAGAGTCTGAGAACCCTGTATCCGGGCCGGGTTGTGATTTACTCGTATGTTCGGAGAAATTTCGTTAAGACAGGCCGGATCTATCTATTTGGCCAGTGGAATGGGACTTCAGGTGGTTCTGAGTCTAGGCCTTAAGAAGCCTCCCATATTTCCATATCCTCCCGCTGTCTCTGCTTTCATTTAAGAAGAACGTGCCCACCTAGCCGGCTGGTCCGAGGGGAGAGATGTGTGGAGTGGAGCTGGCCCAGCCAACCCCCAGGCCTATGCCATGAAGCCGAGCCACTGCTGGCAAGCCAAGCCTGGCCTAGATCAGCCAAACCCCAGCCGCCCCCAGGTCTGTGGTTACAACATCGCAACATCGTACAACACTGCTGCTTCATGCTGCGGAGACCGTGGGTGTTTTCACCTAGTGATCGCTAACCAGCACAGGCACTGGAGGCCAGCGTGAAAAAGTGACTCGGCCGTTGTCACACGGCTGGGTCGTGCCAGAGGCAAATCTAGAACCCGCGTCCCCTGTGGCAGTTACCCTCGGAATTTTACACCCACGTGAAAGATACTAACCTGGTCGCGGGTCTTGCGGCTCTTGGAAAATGTAGCTTGTAAAAATCATTGAGAGAAAGCAGATGAAACCTTACATGGCTCTTGGGATTAATGATGTAACAGGGACTGTTCCAGTGCTGGTTTGAAGTGAATCTGAACCGGCTGTTTCCCGGCCCCCCCCCCCACCACCACCACCCTCCTCCTCTCTGACAGCTTTGGAGTTCCCCAGGATGAAGGGTTTAATGGTTTGGGAGCCACTCCAGATAGCACCTGCAAGAACCAGGCCATCCAAGCTGGAGCTTGGCTCTCCTCTGGACAAGCAGAAAGGCCGAGCCCCTACCTCAGCACCCCAGACCGGCCTAGGCGGGAAGCACAGGAAAGGCCTGGAAAGGCAAACTGCCCCATATGCCATGTTTACAACTCTGCCCCTTCATACTGATGACCCCTGCCATGTAGGTGCTTGATAGAGGAGGACATGGAGGGGAGGCGTCACACTGGAAGCTTCCATCACCCACTTACACCTGCCTGTCAATAAAGTCTCCCGCCACCCTTTCCAGGACTTACCACTTCTGACCTGTCTCCCCGTGGCCTGCAGAGAAGGAATGCTGGCATAATTAGGATGCCAACAGCTAACCGAATTTCTGTGCATTATCTTTTCTTACCAGTGACTGCCATGGCTGCCTGCCTCCTGGCATAACTCCGGAGCTTTTGTCATGCTAAAGGACTCTCTTTTCTCCACCTTTAAAACCCCCTGTCTCTGTGAGGGCTTGGGCTCCAGATAGAGGCTGGGTATGAGAAATGGGAGAAAGAAAGCCCATGCTGCCATATAATTGTGTGTAGTTGATATTTGATCAATATCTGCCTCCATCCTATGTTATACGTTCAAAGAGGGAGAGGTCACATCCACCTTGCTGTATGCCGAGCTCAGACCGCACTGCCAGGCACATCAGCAGCATCAATGAATATTATATGAATGAATGGGTGAATGAATGAATGAATGAATGAACGAACACAGCTGTTCTGGGAGATAAGCTCGCAGATAGCATCTTTGCATACCCGGCCTGACACGGTTCAGCGTGTCAGACCCAGGCCTGTAGGTCCTCTGGCATCTGGTTGAGGCCCCTCTGCCACTCCCCATGGCATCATGCCACGCTAAGCTTGTCTCGACAGATCAGTCACTGCCGAACTGACATCTCTATTGCCCAGGCCCCCCCTCGAGGCTGGAGGACACGGGAAAGAGACTGGGAACCGCGGCGGCCGTGGCAAGCGATCGAACTCTCCTCTCCCCCCCGGGACGGGCTTGGTCTCTCGCTCCTGCCCAGTCCTTATCCTGGATTCGCTGGCAAGGGCTGGTGAGCTGGCAGCATCTGCTACTGTCTGGGACCGAGGCTGCTCGTGGGGTGCCTCATGCCAGCTGGGCAGCCGAGCAAAGTCACCAGTACAAAGGAGAGTCCAGACTGGCAGGTGCCACCAACCGCCTATGACAAGGAAGAGAGTTTGACAGGAGGTGTCTGATAAGGGGATCACATGGGCTTTATCCTTGCTCACTGCCATGAGAGGGGTTATCCGAGCCCAGTTCAGAGAGGATGAAAAGAAATGTTTCTGAGGGCTTCTGACTTCTCTGGTACCCGTGTACTGCCTTAGTTGGGGTTCCCCTGAAAGGCACCTGCAGGGCAAGGTGTGGGTGCAGGTAGTTTATTGGGGAGGTGATGCCACAGAATGGGAGTGAGGGGGCTGGGAGAGTGAGACAGGACAGGGAGGAAAGCCCACTTAGAGGGGGCTCGTGAACTCTGGGCATCTGCGAGGGCTCCGCTGAGAAACCCCGCGGAGCCCACCTTAGGGAATGGGGAGGCCGAGGCATCTATCCCCCCCGCTCCCACTGCTGGAGGGTTGCCCCTGGGCTGTGAAGTCGCGCACATTTGCTGGTTGTACCCGTGCTGAGCTAAGCAAGCATCCGGGGTACCGGAGCAAGCCCTCGGCCAGGGAAGCTGAGAGGTTCAGCCCTTGGGTGGGCAGGCGGGGGGCGAGGCTGGAGGACGCTCTGGAACTGTCTACCTCAGCTACAGTCAACGCAGGTGGCTCTAGAGGGTGTGGGCAGGACATCAACAGGGGCTGAATGTTTTGCTTCTGATCGTCCTGAAAATAGAAGATATAGATCCCAGGCCTCTTCCGCTTAGCCCTGGGATCCCAGCTCCCCCAGGCCTCAATTTTCTCATCCAGGGGAAAACACTAGATTGTGCCCATTCCAACTTCAAGGAGTTGTTGGAGGAGATCAGATTAAAGCAGAGAAGCAAATATAAATTATTGTTATGTTTCTACAAAATCCTGTTCCTTTAATTAAGTTGTCCAAAAAGCTGTATTGCTCGCCTGTCAGTAGGTTAAACATGGGAGGTTTCCAAGGATACAAGTTGTCAAAGATACTTTAAGAGACCAAGGGTAAAATCCAGTTTCAGATGTGGCAGGCAGAGCGTCAACCTGCAGTGGGTTCCAGATGTTGCTCTGTATAAATCTGGTCTCACAGAAAAGAAAACTGTCATGGCCTCATTCAGAAAAATGCCTCCCAGATTCGGCTGGCCCTACTGCAGCCTGAGTTACCGGTCTCCTCTTCGCTCAGCCCCCTTTCCCCGCAAATTTTCCAGTTCCTCAGGGTGATGCTAAGAGTGTCCCTGCCCCTTGGGCTCTCCGTTAATGTTAGTTCAGCGGTACTAAACGCTGTAACTGATAAACCCACGTCTCAGGGGATTATTACAACAAAAAGATTTTTTTCTTTTCTTTTTAGAAGTTTACTTATTTTGAGAGAGAGAGAGAATGTGTGTGCAAGTGTAAATGGGGGGAGGGGCAGAGAGAATCCCAAGCAGGTTCTGGGCCATCAGCGCAGAGCCCGACGCGGGGCTCAAACTCATGAACCGAGAGATCATGACCTGAGCCAAAATCAAAAGTTGGACGCTTAACGGACTGAGCCACAGTCCGTTAAAAAAAAAAAGGATTTTTTTTCCCTCGTTCACAGTCCAGTGTGGGTTGTCCTGGTCAGAAAGAAAGCCTCCATGCAATGATCCAAGAACCCAGGCATCTTCCATCCTGTAGCTTTGTCACCTTCAACATAAGGCTCCCAACATTGCCTTGAGAGTTGTCTCTGTTTCCAGCCAACTGGAGAGGTGAAAGAACATGGAAGATTGAATGACAGGCCTTTAACAGTCCTTTAACCACTTCCGTCCATGTTCCACTGGCCGGAACGTAGTTAACGTTGCCACCGCTAACTGCAAGCGAAACTGGGAACGATGGTGTGATGATGGTCTACCTCAATGCCCAGGAAAAAGAGAAGAGAGTTTGGTGGCTAGGTAGATGTCTGTGGCATAGTTTCCATATTCCTATGATCAAGGAAGAGCTAAAAATTGGGAGTTCAGCAGAACAGAAGACACTGGCCAGGAAGCAAGTCAAACCCAAGGAAGTTGGGTGGGGCAAGAGAGGAGGCCCGGACAGAGGCCGTGAGTGAGCAAGCCAGCTCTGTAGCTGTATTATTCTCCCTGTTGCCTATACACCTTCCCTCCCACAACCCTGAAGTGCTTCACTTTCCCCCACAAAGCCACAGATGTTCACAACCTCATGTCTTTGCCCATATTTCTCTTACCTGGAGCTTCTTCGAACCTTATTTATCTGGCCAACCATATCTCACCCTCAATGAACCTGCCTCCTGGTGTTATGCCCTTGTGTAATCTGTTCCCCCTTGACTCTGGGCTAGTCCTGTGACTACCTAACCAACAGAACACGGTAGAAGTGACACTTGGACACTGGCCTGACCCTAGGACTCTGGTCCTAGAAGCTTCTGCTTTTGTGTCCTTGGAAGCCCTGAGTCATTATTTGAGAAGTCTGGCGACCCCACTAGAGAGACAATGTGGAACAGGCAAGGGAGAGGCCCCAAGATTACATGGAGAGAGAGGAAAGGTCAGCTGAATCCAGCCACCAACCAAACCGCCAGCTGAATTCAGCCACAAGAGTGATTGAGGGCAGAGCAGCGGAAGAATCGCCCAGCTGATCCTAGTCCAGATTGCAGAGTCAGGAACAAATAAAATGTTATTTTCAGCCACGGCATTTTGGGGTGGTTTGTTTGTTAGGCAGCTTCACATTCGGTGCAGAGCCCAACACAGGGCTTAAACTCACGATCTTGAGGTCAAGACTTGAGACCAGACGTTTGACCGACCGAGCCACCCAGGCGCCCCAGGAGCCTTCCTTTTTTGACACTTTCCTCCACTCCCACAGAAGCCTACACACACATCTTTCTTACCATTTCTCCCTCTGTACCATATCGTGTCCATTCTTGTCTCTCTACCTTTCAGGGCTGTGCACTTTTCAATAGGGTAGACCAAATCTCATTCCTTTCTGTGTTTCCTATGCCTACTGCAGTGTCTGACCCATAGTAGGTGCTCAAAAGTGCTTCTTAGAAAAATGAATCATTGGTGTTTAATTGGTTCATGAATTGGAATATGGGCTGAATCTAAGGGAGAGAGCCCAAGGGAGAGCCAAGGGAGAGAGCCAAAACTGCATTTTGTGGACTCCTTTCAAACTAGGGTTCTGCCAATCTGACACAGTTCTGAGAGATTTGGAAGGGGGAAGTGAGGCAGGGGCCATCTCTCTGAGGCAGTTCAGGTGGCCATGTGACTGTTGGCAGTAGCTGGAGCCCACAGTGTGCTGTCTGGTCAACATATTTATGGATGTGGGTGGCTTTATGGATGTGGGATGTGGGTGAAGGAAATGCAAAAACATTTCCTGACCTCTGGATCATAGCTATGATTGTGTCTGTCCTATAACACAAAAGCCAAAACGCTTTTCTCCTTCCTTACTTCCAGTGTTTTTGAAAGCACCTAAATCCTTGCATTAAATCCCTTTCCACCTGAAATACCTACATTGCTTTCTGTTTCCTGCACTGACTCCCTATGCAGACATGTCGGTTAGGAACAACAAAAGGGAAGAAGGAGAGAGATTTCCCGTACTGAGAAGTTGTGGAGAATCAGATGTGGGGTAGCCCTGGGAGAAGCTGAGAGGTTTGGCTGGCTAAGCCCTAGGCAACGTGGAGAAAGTGCTACAGGGGCCTGGGATACTGGAAAACATCACTGGACCCAGTCTAGTGAGTGTTGAGAGCCCTGGTGGCCAAGAGTAGGAAAAGGTTCCAAACTAGGGAAGGTGTGACTGGAAGGCACGATTTCCTCATGTAACTAGGAAGTCCAATCAGAGGATGCCTCTGGGGCTTTTGGAGGAATAGCGACCACAGGCACCAAAGCAAGGGTTTCCATGCACCATCCGGAGCTGCTGAGCGACACGAACTCCAGATCAGGAGCTGGGGCAGGAAGATTCTGTGTCTGGCCAAGTGTGACTGAAAAGAATCGAGGCTAAAACTCAAAAGCTGGAGCATTGTGGGGTGAGCCTCAAGCACTCTATGGTCAACCACATTTTACAACACGGTGTTGGTGAGGCTCTAAGCAGGGGCAGTGATGGTTTGTGGGTAATGGATGTTTCCCCAGAGATTAGAAAGCAGAATGGAATTTACTCCACTTCCATAACAACGGTGCCAAAGAGACCCCTGAGACCCTGCTTCCAGGGTCCTCTCTATGTGAATGTTGAAGACTTGCTCATCCAGAAGACCTTGGCTTGAGTCTCAACTCAGCCGCTTTCTAGTTGTTTGACTTAAGGCAAGTTAATTAGCCTCACTGAGCCTCCATTTCTTAGTTTGAAAACGGAGATGCCCATGTTTTCCCCTTCATAAGGCCTGCTGTGATGATTTGGTGCAATGTCGCCTTTTAAGGCACAAAGCACAATGCCTGGCAAACAGAAGATGCTTTAAGAATGATGGCCCTGGGGGCGCCTGGGTGGCTCAGTCAGTTAAGTGTCAGGCTTCGGACTTTGGCTCAGGTCATGATCTCACGGATCAGGAGTTCGAACCCCGCATTGGGCTCTCTGCTGTCAGCACAGAGCCTACTTCAGATCCTCTGTGTCCCTCTCTCTCTGCCCCTCCCCCTCTCTCCTTCTCTCTCTCTCTTTCTGTCTCTCAAAAATAAACATTTTTTTAAAAACTTAAAAAAAATTTTTTTTTTAATTATGTCCCCGAACCCGGTGGATGGTGGGAAATAATCAACAGCCAGTCTAGGGAGGTCCACTTACACAAAATCTTTTGTCGGCATTTAAAAATTCTTTGAATGGCACTTAGAAGGAAGAGAGACACTCCTATAAAATTATGGCATTGTTTGTAAACATATCTAAATCCATGGTGCTAGGTAGAAAAAAATGAAACACTTATTTTCAGTGACTGGCAATGATAAAATTTCATATTTATTTATCAGGGGTTTACAGTTTGCTAGATACTTTTTGAAGCACTTTATATGCACTGAATCATCTAATACTCCCAACAACCCTATAAGCTAGATACTACTATTACCCTTATCTTGTTCTAGATGAGGAAACTCGGGGCTCAGAAAGGCTAAGTAACTTACCCAAGGTCACACAGCCAGCAGGATGTCTAGTTCAGATTTGACCCCAGCTGTTCCGCCTAACCAGCAATTAACCTCTACCATAAAATGCCTCTCATTTGAAGAATATTCTAGGAGAGTGGCAAGATCAGAACTTATTTGTAAGCAGGAATTGTTCTGTTATTAAAGAACTTACAAGGGAGACTGGAAAAAGAAATATATTGCTCGTGCGAGTAAATATTTACATACACCAAAATATTTATGTTCATATATGTGAGGACTGCTTTCCGCAGGGGGAGAGGAAAACGTGTAAATATTTACTCACTGGAAATAGCTGACAAGTAGTTAGGAAATAAGAATATTTATACTGTACATTGCTTTTGTGCTTGTCAAATTGTTTCATCTGGAGTCTGTGCACTAATTCCCAAATTGGACAAGCAACACAAGAATCCTGAAATTGTAAATTCAAGGCTCCTTCTGGAGGTTCCTAACTTGGTTATGAGACCAATTTCCAAATAAAGTTAATTCCAATTTCCCTAAATCATGTTTTCTAAAAATGTGGAGTGCCTTTTAAGATGTCCTCATTCTTTCTAGGAGGAATTATCCCTGGGCCAGAAATGACAGGCTCTGTCTCTATGCCCAGCGTGCCACGCTGTGGGCTCTGTCTGGTTTCTAGACATACCCTGGGGGCCACTGCTGGGGCAATGGTTGCGAGTGGTTGGGAAGCAGGTCAAATATCGAAGTGGCTGGACCATGGCCCAGTTCAGTGGTGGCTCCCAGACAGAGCCAAAGACGAGAAAATTTTCAAATAAAAGACCCACTCTTTTGACATGAGTTGTGGGGATTTTGAGAGAGATTATAGCAAGATGGAATTCAAATAAATGAATAAATATATACTATGGGCCTAGCGTTCTGTACTGGCCTGGGGTATCACGTGTTTAATCCTCACTGGGTCAGATATCCTTTGTATCAGTCAGATTGCTCTTATCTGCTAATAACAGACAACCTTGATGTCACTGATTTAAACAACAGAGGGTTAACTACCTTATGTAATAAAGAGGTACAAAGTGAGCACATTCTGGGATTGGTTAATTCAGTGGTTCGCCCCTGCCAGCTGAGTCTCATGTTCCTTCCCTCTTTCCCTCTGCCTTCTTGGCGTATCGTCTCGTCCTTGGTGAGATTGCCTCATGGTCCCAAGATGGCTGCCGTAGTTCTGGAAGCCATTTGCAGATATCACGAAGTGTAACAGAAGAGGAGGGATTTTTTTTATCTTTGTGTGTCTTTCTTTGTTAGCCAGGTCTTTCCTGGATGGCTTCAACAGACTTCCCCTCACGTAGCATTGGCCAGAATTAAATCACATGCCCATGCCTAACCAATCCCAAAGGAAACAGGAGGGCCATGTTTAATTTCGGCAAATCATGAGCCCTCTGCCTTCTGAGGACGGGGCTGTGGCCCAATTTCGTTGAAGCACGTGGCCTCCTTGAGCAAGGGGGATTCCTGAACAACCCTGATGTTGGATAAGAAAGGATGAAGAAGGTTGTGACCATGCATTTAGTAAATGCTACGGCTGTAATTTAACCCCAGAGCCTTTTGTGTCAGACCATGGCCGTCTTTAAGAACCTCCGGCTGCTGCTGCTTTCATATTACTGGAGCATTTAGGTGTGTGGGCACAATTGATGTTTTCCACTGAGCTCCCTCCTCTATCTCCTGTCTAGACAATTGTAAAAGGGCTGTTTGTGTAAATTTAATTCATTCATAGGCATTACCCACCCACCATTGGCCGTAAGCCTCCTTTCTCCCTCTCTCTCCACCAATCCTGTCAGAGGCCATACTTGCCTTAGCGTGGACACCTGCACACAAAAGCATCTCTGCACCTGGGCAGCAAATTGTGAGGAGTGAGAAAAGGGACTCTGTTTTTGTTGTAGATACCTGAGGCCGCGCCACACTTTGTGTCTCCCAGGCTGAGATTCTGACTACCCGGCACTCAGTCTCCCCACCGTAGGTTGTATACTGCCTGTCATCCAGCTCCCTGCCCCTCTGGTTTCTAGAAAATACCTGCTCCTCTCTCCTTAAGACAACGTCTACAGTATCTCTACGTTTCTAGGTCCCGGAGCCCTTGACACAGACCAGAGAGCTCCCCTCCTTCCACTTCCTTTTGTTTCTAGAATTTTTCTCTCCTCTCACTTAGGGCATTGTCTTATATCAGATTGCCTTGTATTGGTCTGTTTCCTCATTTGATTGTGAGTTTCCTGAGGGCACAGTCTACATCACTTCATCTTGGCTCAGCTGGCCTCAGTGGAAACTAAGATATCGTTAGCACGGTGGCAGCCATCTTCCTTGCAAGTTATATGCATGAACTTTGACGTGCACGGAAAACGTTGTGTTTTGGCTCATAAAGGAGGGAGGAGATTTGCCCATATTCCTTTGTTTTGCTTATTCGTCTGGTTTGTTTGCTTGTTTACTTGTTTGTAGTGCTAAAGCACTAGGAGAGTGGAGAGGAAAGACAGGGAAGTGGAGAAGAGGTTATAGCGTCTATTCTACCATGGCAGAGGCTGCTGGTGGCCTACCTAAATGTCCTCAATTAACAAAATCTCATTTTGTTCAGGGTGGCAGTATGCCCAGCTAAAAGTCTACATTTCCCAGCTACCTTGCAGCTAAAGGTAGCTACATGCCACAGTTCTGGCCACTGAGATGAGATATAAGTCGAAGCCATTAGATGAGGTTTCTAAGAGAGCTTGCAGAGTTGACTGTGTGGTGCACCACCCAGATCTCTCTTCAGGAATGAAGAACGTGTTGCTTTAGCCATTGGGAGTGCTGCTGGAAGATGCCCCTTGCCTGTTAGCACCTGCATGGATTGCCTCAGCTGAAGGAGCCACCTTCACAGGAGGCTGGCCTCCAGTTACCTGTCAACATGGGGTATTGACAATATCTGGCCCATTCATCCCAATGCGAGTCAATTCCCAAGGGTCAGCCTGGCTCCAGAGCTCCCAATGAGATTGGTTGAGACCTTTGTTGGGACTGCATCCCAGCCTGGCTTCTCCTGCTGCCCTCTTCCGCTTCCTTCCTCTCCCTTCTCCACATGTCAATCCTACAAGTATGCCTTCCTACACCTCTTAACGTGCTGATATCCATCTAAGCGTCCGAAGCCTGAGGAACTCAACCTCTGGCGGCTCCTTGAAGAGGCAGACTCATTCAACCTACACCTTTTGACCTTTGGCCCCCCTCTCTCTTCCCTGGCACATAGATAGTACGTGGATGGCGCAGCAGCCATCTTGTGACCATGAGAGAAGATGCATACCCACGAGAGAAGCCACACACTCGAGACAGCCAAATGCAGGCACAAAGGGTCTTCTGTTCCTGGTGGCATTGTGGAAACGTGGTACAGTCCTGAACTGACTGCCTGCCTCTGTATTTCTTGTTCCATGAAAAGCAAAAACAAATCACAATTTGGCTCAGCCACCATTGTATGCAACGAAACCTATTACTGATTAAAATAGCCATCAATAGCATGTGAAAGACAGTTTTGAGGCTTCGCAAAAGAGAGGTTCATTCACTTAGCAGTCAACAAATAGTCAATACGCTGCTATTATTGTTTCCAGGTCTGTGCCAGGTTTGGGGGTGGGGGTGGGGGAAGCATTAAATAAGACAGACAAGGCTCCTGTTCTTGCAGAGCGTAGATTCACATGAGGGGAGGCAGATAAATATATAAATGAGATGCATGGACAAGGCAATTGCAAAGCATGATATGGGCTATGGAAGGAACAGTCATTCTCTACTAATGCATAACTTGAGGGGGTCTACTTTTAAAAAGGTGGTCAAAGAAATGCTGTCTCAGAAGACAGTAGCGAGGTGATCTTTAACAAATGAGAAGTGAGCGATGTGAGGTTCTGGGAAGGGTATGTAAAGGCTCTGGGGAGGGCGGGAATGCGTTTGAGGAATAAAAAGGCTCATGTGCCTAGATTCAAAGGAGCATGGGGGAAGTAGGTGGGGGCCACACGACACAGGTCCCTGTGCAACAAGGCAGTGTGCTTGGATTATTCATAAGGAGAGGCCACTGAAGCAAAGGCATGTGACGTATCCTAAGTTACTCTGCAAAAGATCACTTGGGCTGTTGCGAAGAATCGGCTGTCAGGTGGCAAGAGTGACAGTGGAGAGGCCATTTAGGAGATCAGGTGGGAGACGACAGAAGTTTAGAATAAGGTGGTAGCTGTAGACATGAGGCGAAGTAATAATAGGATTCAGAATTTTGGAGGTCAAGTGCAGGAGGACTTACTCATGGACTGAAAGTAGGGAAGGGGAGAAAAAAAGAAAAGCAAGGATGAGTGCTGGGTTTTTGGCTTTAGCTTCTGGAAGAGAGTGGGGCCATTCACCAAGATGGTGAACACCCAAGGGAACACATAGGTGGTGAGGAAAGTCATTTCCTGTTTTTCCGTGTTACATTGGAGACGTTTATTAGAATTTTGAAGACATCGATATCAGGACCATGAAAATGCACCACAGATCTCTTAGGTCTCCAGCTCCCTACCCTCTTTACTTCACAGGGGCTTCCCTCCACGAAATCGCTTGCATGCCCAACCCAGTCTGCTTCCTGGAGGACCCAAAGTAACACAACCAGGCAGGTAGATACATGAACCTGGAGTGCAGGGGAGAGGTCTGGGCTGAAGAAATACATCTGGAATCTATAGATGGATCCATATTTAAAGTCACGAACTGGATGACATAACCACGGCGTGGGCATAGATAAAGAAGAGAAGAACACTTAGCTCTAAACTTTAGAGATTTCTTCATAGAGGTTGAGTAGAGGACAGGGACAACATTTTCTGGCATGGAAGCAGAGAGATGGGCGTATTTTAAGAAGCAAGAAGTGGCCAACTGTGCCAAAGGCTCCTGAGAGAACCAGCCAGATGAGCGGGGAGTGTCCACTGGATTGGGGAAGTTGGTAGCATGGAAACCAGAACCGGCAACCTTGTTGGTTTAGTGTTGAAAGATAGGGGTCCCGTGTGAATATTTATGCTTTCTCAACAAAGAATGAGGGGGGGGGGGTCACAAGCTTGCAAATATGGAGTGGGGCAAATAGAGAAGTTTGGAAAAAATGAGGAAGGTATGACATTTTTTTATCAGAGGGAAAATAACAGACTTCCTAGGGAGGCCTGCCACGTGGTTAGAGTGCCTTTTTGAAATGTGTGGTCGTACATTTTAAGTGGCATCAGTTAGTTTTTTTGGGTCAGTTTCAACATGCAAGACGGGACAAGGGGAGCTGTCTGTGACCCAAGGGACAGAGAGCCGAGTTTGGAGAACAGGTCATTCTTCCCCCAGCTCTCTTTATCTCAGCTCTCAGCAGCCTAAGGGTTCAAGGTTGGCATTGGCAGGAAAGAGTTGCTGTGTGGTAGAGCTGTGGGACCGACCGTGGCCCCCAGGGGAGCCGGGTCCTCTGGGAGGCCCTGAAGCAGGGTCCGTGAGGAGAGGACTTGTTCTCACGCATGGTCAAGATTCTTTCCGGGCATTCCCAGCGGCATTCGGAGAAAACCTTGTGAACCCGAGCCTTGTAGGTGAGAATGATACAGTCTCCAACCTGATCTAGGCTACAGCCTAGATATTGAGATGGTTAATTTTATGTGGCAACTTGGATGGGTCTGGGGGCCAAGATATTTGGTCAAACATAGTTCTGGATGTTTGCGTGAGGTTGCTTGGGGATGAGACTATCATTTAAATCAGTGGGCTGTGAGTAAAGCAGATTGCTCTCCATAATATGGGTGGGCCACATCCAATCAGTTGAAGGCCTGACAAAAGACTGACCTACCCCAGCAAGAAGAAATTATGCTAGCATTTGGCCTTTGGACCTACACTGCCACACCAGCTCCTTCCTGGGTCTTTAGCCTGCCACCACATCCTGCAGATTTTGAATTGGCCAGCCTTCATAAACATGTAAGCCAATTCCTTACAATCAATCAGTTTCCCTCTGTCTCTATCTACTCACATCCTATTGGTTCTGTTTCTGTGGAGAACCGTGACTAATACAGGTGAAATTCTAGTGTGACCTCGTTTGTTCTCAAAGCCTGGGGAAGTCTACATACCAAGGTTAGGTTTTTTGGTTTTTTTTTTTTTTTTTTATCCCCAGAACTGGGAACAGCATCTGTCACATAAGGGCCCAATGAGTATTTGTTGAATAGATAAACAGATAGATAGATGAACGAATATAATAGGAGGATGATAGATGGATGATGGATATGATGGATGGGTGGGCAGATGGATGAAAGAATAGATAAATGATTGGAGAGATAATTGGATGGTACTGTGGTAGAAAGAGCATTGATCTTAGAGTCAGATAGTATGCGTTTCATTCCCAATTCTGCTATTTACTAGCTTTGTGACCTTGAGTATTTCTTTATAATAAAAATGGGAACAATAATAAATAACGATACTTGACTTACCAACCCCATAGGAACCTTGTGGCGGGCAAATGAGGTGCCCCCCAAAACGAATACCAGCCTAGATTGCATTACTCACGTAAACACACACTACTCAGACCAAAGACCAATAGTCCCATGGTGTGTCATGTTGAAGTACATATTGTGTGCTCTTGAGAGCTAATGATGTTTTAGAAACCATGAAGCACTCTGTACTTCCAGAGAACTTTTGTTATCAACATCATTTTTTCCCAGGCTCTGAGCCCGGTTTATTGGGCCTTGCTTTAGTTGACCCTCCTGAAGATTCTTGAAACCTTTCTGGCTGCCTGTCTCCCTGCTAAAGAAACTATACTTTTTGGACCGCATCGCCGGTCCACTTAACTTCTCATTACTTTTTAATGGCAAAAGGAATCTTTTGGTTTACAGCCATTGGAAATACAAGGCTTTGTCTGGAAATAGGGGAGTCCACACTCTGAATCTGTCTCCTTTTCTACATCTCACTGCTTTCCTTGGAATTAGTTTCACTCTCAGGCAGTCTTGCCCCTCGTGGAAAGATGGTGTCCTGGCCTTCTGTTACCTGCAGTGTTCTTTGAGTCTAGCTCAATTTCCGATCCAGCCCCCTTTTCTCTTAAATCACTCCCTCACCCCAAAACAGACATCCGCATATTCAACCAGCATTGAGTTCTTGCTTTATATCCCGATTGATGGTCAGACCGTCACACAGCAGGCATGGTAGAATATCTTCCACCAAACTGGTCCTGGGATAAATAATTAACGCCCTGGAACTCCCCTTGGCTGGCTGCACAAGATCGTGTGATGAACAATCATGATGTGTTGAATCCTGGACTCTGAGAAAAGATACTCTGGGGCTGTCATGGGAAGACATTGGGGATATTGGGTTTCATTTTCAAAACTCGGCTGTGGTTCTGAGGCAGGACAATTCAGTCTAAGAGGCCCTCTAAGGCCACCCTGAAAGAGATAAGCCTCAACAATTATTGCGATGGCCTCATCATGTTGGAGTTAATAAAATCAGAGTGCAACCCCACTCCACAGCAAAATAATCCCATCTGTCCATTTATGGAACCAACCGCGTTTCTTCTGTATGGGAAAAAAATGGGATGGGGCCTTTTTTAATATCAACTTCTCTAGAGTATGGATATGAAGATGTCCTAGAAAAACGGGACATGTGTTTACGTAGCACCGAGCCTGTAGCAGTGCTCAGTAAATAGTCCTCCACTATCTGACGGCCTGACTCTCAGCCATTGATCTTGTTCTATTAGAATGAGAATTCGAAGGGCATCAGAAATGGCTCTCTACGGGCCAGGTTCTGACAGGCCTCTGAAATTGGAGCTTTCTGCTTTACTTCCACAGAACAATGTGTTCAGATATTCATTCAGGGTCATGAGTGAAGCATGGTATTGGCAGACAGCTCCCTGACCCAGAAAGGCAGTGTGGGCTCGAACAAGAGGCAGGAAGCAGGACGCCATCCCAGTTCCTATTCCGAGTGCTTCTGCCCTGGCCCCCTGAAACTAGAACACCACCAGCGACGGCCGCCATTTTGGCTCTCTGTATTGGCAACGAACTCCAACACATTTTTCTACTTCACATCATAATGTTAGTGCTGGAAGGAATCTTAAAGATCTATCTAGTGCAGTGTTTCCCAACACAAACTCGACTAAGGAGGGGCAGGCTCTCTAAATTCTCCACCACGGATCAATTAAAATTATATAGATATAATATATATTTATTAAATTCTTCAATAAACAGTGGAAACCTATTTAAAACCCTCTCTCATTCCTTTCTTTTATCACTGAAATAAAACATTAATTCACATTAAAGACATTTTATTTAAAGATGAATTTTATAGATTTTAAGAACTAAAGGTTTTCAGCGGTAAATTTGCAGTCTGGAAAATTTGTCCTGGACTGATGCCAGGTTGAATGTCAGGAGACCCTGATTCTATTTCAACCCCTTTTGTTTCTCCTATGCAGAGAGAGAACTAAGGCCCAGGATCACAGAGCTGGACGCCAGTCCATTGACCTTTCTGCTGTCCTGGGCTTCTTCACAATGAAAGGCAATAGATACCAATCAATCTATGAATAGATTCGGTGTTGGCAAGGCTCCGCGCCCCATTCGAGCAGAGAACAATTTGTATTTACCACGTGGCAGAATTCACAGTGCATGTGTTCACCTTGTTGACTACTCTGGTGCGCGATTTCCATCCTGAGCATGACCCGGCAGTGAGGATGTGTTTCAGTACAGCAGAAAAACCTGCCGAGCGGTGGCTTTGGCCACGAGTACGCTTTGGGCGCACTTAGCAAGAAGCCGGGATGCAGGCGGTTGCAAGGCTGGTTCAGCAGCTTAACGAGGCCAGCAAAGCCCCCCCCCCCCCCCCGTTTTGCAGTCCTCGGCCCAGTCCCTTTTCACTTTTAGGTTTGCTGCCACATCCTTTGAACGTCGTGAAGCCGTAATAAATTGGTCTCTAAAAATATAGAGACACCCGGTCCCATAGCACATCGGAGCCCACGGCGGTCCATCTGATGAGCATTTGTAAGCCCCTCTCTGAAAAACACTCCAACCCAGAGGCAGTGTTGCTCAAGGCCCTGGGACAGCTCCCTCTCTGCATTTCTAGAACCTGCCACTCTACCTGCCACTCTGTTCCCTTCCAAAAAGAAGGGACCTCAGACCTTCCAGAAAGGTCTAAGAAACTGTTAACACCTCCGTGTGTTTGCCCATTGCATGCTACCCCGGGAGTTCCCTTGACTACAAGCCAGGTGCCCTAAGAGGCCCTGGGCATGGAGCAAGCTGACGTCAGAAGCGGCTGGAATAAATGCTCTTGCTACTTAAGGTGTGAAGCCTTCTGCAGGTGGAAGCAATTCTTTTTTAAAAGCCAAGGCAGGGAGCCTGGGTGGCTCTGGATGAAGCGTCCGACTATGGCTCAGGTCATGATCTCACGGTTTGTGGGTTCGAGCCCCACATCGGGCTCTGTGCTGACAGCTCGGAGCCTGGAGCCTGCTTCCAATTCTGTGTCTCCCTTTCTCTCTGCTGCTCCCCTGCTTGCATTCTCTGTCTCTCTCTCTCTCTCTCTCTCTCTCTCTCTCTCTCAGAAAAAAAAAAAGCCAAGGAGAAGGAGGTGCCTGGGTGCCCCAGTCAGTTAAGCGTCCGACTCTTGATTTCGGCTCAGGTCATGATTTCACGGTTCGTGACTTCGAGCCCCGCGTCTGGCTCTGCACTGACAGCACAGAGTCTATTTGAGAGTCTCTCTCCCTCTCTCTCTCCAAATAAATAAACTTAAAAAAAAAAGCCAACGGAATGTATTTCTTTCACATTGACCTTTTGGATATTATAACACGGAGGCGAGAGTAGGGACAGGAGCTTCTTAGGGCCCCCAGACCACCTCATCAGAGGGCACTGCTTCCCCTGTCCAAGAGGACAACGTCTGGCCTCAGATGGCCCCTGGGCCAGCCTCACTCTCCCAGCCAGTGCCAGCCAGCTCCGTGGCTTTGATGGCCACCAGCTCATTCCAGACAAATGCACAACGGTGTCAGCCTGCATCGTAGGACAAGTGTGCCCCATCTCCAGCCTCTGGAAGGTGAACTTTGTCTTTCCCAGGGGCCTGCTGGTGCGTGTGAGCACGTCACAGCCTCTGCAGTCTAACTTTGCACACCTTCGATGACTCAGAGTGCAGTCACTGAGTTTCCGGCTCTTTGGAGGCACTCGGAGTGCTGTGGAGACGGTTTCTCTGAAGAGGAGTCCGTTTCCTCCTCCAGACTGGGGGCTCCTGGAGCCCGGGGCCGGCGTCTTACTCATCTGTGCATCCCTCCTGCCTGCCTCTCAGAGGGGCCTCCGTAGCCCTTTCCTTAATGACAGATGAACGCATAGACCAAGAGGGAGGATCAAGCTCTCCCCTGGTCGAAAGGCAGGGTTGAAATACAGAGGGAGACAATTATAGCCTCCGCTTTCCGGCAGCAGACCCACGGCGAGGTCCCGCGGTCCCGAGTTACACCACGCTCTCCTGCACGCACCGCGAGTCTCACAGCTGCCTTCCTATTTACCATATCCCTGTGGCCAGGGCCATTTCCTGTGTTCGATTTAGATCTATCGATAGAACACACTCGGAGAGCTTCACTTTGTGCTTCCCTCTTCCCTCTGCACTAACGACACGAATGTCCTTATTACAGCCACACACAGGCCCCCGGTCTCTCGCTGTCTCTGTCAGATTTGCTCGGGACTGTAGCAACCCGCTAACACTGCGGGTCTCTTGGCCGAAAAGCAGAGACTCTAATTGTCTCCTCCGTTTCCCACCCTTGACTTTAGATCAGGGGAGTCTGATCCTTCCTTTTGATCTGTGCACTTCTGTGTCCTTTTTCCTTATTCGTTAGGGGGGCCTTCTCTCCTTCCTTCCTTCCTTTCTTCCTTCCTTCCTTCCTTCCTCTCTCTCTGTCTCTCTTTATTGGATTATAGCTCCCTTATCTCTTATCACCTGTTTTAATGAATAGGGAACCAACGACAGGGAGATGGTAACCAAAATGTGACCAGAATCAAACCACACGTGTGTCCCTAGGTCTCTAGAAGATGCTGGGGGCAGGAGAGAGACGTGTTTGTCTTCCTCCGTGTGTGGAGAGAGAACATGAGCTGAGGCGCCCACCAGATGCGATGCAAAGAGGGGAGGGTGCAGGGTGGGCCTTCCGCATCCCCATAGCTTCTGCTCCTAGGCCACCTGATGGGCCCAGAGCTCCTAGAAATGCAGCTGCCTGGGCTGGCTGTGTGCATTCATGCTGAAGCATTGCCTTTTTCTCCTTGAGCACCTGCCGTTCGGAACCACCAGGATGCAGAAGACACACACACGCGCGCGCACACACACACACACACACTGGTGTTTCCAGCTGTGCCGGAGTCTGGAGCACATGAGCTCCCAGGAGCTGGCCTGTGCAGGCTCAGGCCAGGGTGAGACTGAGGTCTGGGAAGGAGCCGAGGCTAGAATTGAAGGAAGAGGTCTGTAGCCAACAAGTCAGTGTGTACAAGCTTCCCTGTGCCTCGGTTTCCCCCCGAACTGTTTCTCGAACAGGAATCACACACTCTCTGCTTGCCTTACCTGTGTTCTGTAAGGACGTCATAAAATATCCCTTGCTCGGTGCCTGAGTCTGTTTCACGTGCTTTCATTTTAGGAATCTGTCCAGGATTGGCCCCTATAGCAGCCCCACTTTGCACATAAGAACAGAGGCACAGAAAGATGGAATAACTTGCTTGAGGTCATGCAGCTGGCAAATGACAGAGGTGAGATTTGAAGCCTGGCAATCTGGCACCAGGGTCAGGGCTCATAACTACCACACTATACTGTTTTGTGCCGCATAAACATAGTGTTTTGAATAGTCACCTGTCACAGATGGCTCATGCCACAGACCCCAGGACTGTTTAGGCAGGTTGAGGAAGCAACCTTCCACCAGTGCCAGACAGGAAGTTGGTGCGTAAATATTCCAGCTGGCTCACCCCTTGCATGGGACCACGCTGAGGCCTACTCCCCTGCGTCTCCCCAAGTACCCAGTGGGACTGAGCTGTGATCGCCCAGAGCAGTAAACCCCTCATGAACTTACCCCTTAGTGGCTGCCTTCCCTTCTCATCCCACTCCCTCCCCACCCCCATCAGTGCTCCCTCAATCCCCTCGCACACAAGCAACTTGTTTTTTAGTGTTTATTTATTTATTTTTGAGAGAGAGAGAGAGAGAGGGAGAGACAGAGACAGAGAACGAGCAGGGGAGGAGCAGAGAGAGAGGGAGACACAGAATCCGAAACAGGTTTCAGGCTCCTAGCTGTGAGCACAGAGCCCAACGCGGGGCTCGAACTCACGGACCCAAGATCATGACCTGAGCTGAAGTCAGTCGCTTAACCGACTGAGCCACCCAGGCGCCCCTCGCACACAAGCAACTTAACCGCCGGCCCAGTCTCAGAGTTGGCTTCTTGGGAAACCCAGCGAAAACAACTTATACCTTATTTTCTTTTTTGTTTTGAGAGAGAAAGAGAGGGCGGGGGGAGAGTCTTAAGCAGGCTCCACGCCCAGTGTGGAGCTCAGTGCAGGGCTCAATCTCATGAACCACAAGCTTATGACCTGAGCCAAAACCAAGAGTTGGATGCTCAACCAACCGAGCCACCCAGGTGCCCCAACAACTTATACCTTTGAAAGAGCTTTCTCATTATTTTATCTTAATAACAATCTTACAAAGTAGATAGGGCAGGTGATACAACCCCTTTTACAGATGAGCAAACTGAGCCCCCAAACCATTCAGAGATAGACCCAAGGTCATATGGTTTGTAAGCAGTGGAGCAGGATTCAAACCTGGTTCTCCCAAATGTCAGACTCTCAGGCGCTTGTGTCATGTGACCCTGAGGCTCCTTGGGACTCTCATGTGTTGCTGGACACAAGGCAGCATGTCTGAGCACTTTCCACTGTCAACAAAAGGGTATTCATGATTCCTGATGGACACGGTCCATGACTGCTGAGGACCAACATCCTACCTACAACACTGTGACAATAAGGTGTTGCTTCCCAACTTTGTTGATTTCGCACCTCATCCCTAAAACATTTTGAGGTCCCCCATTAGATATATATATACACTTGTAAGTTACATATATACTTACAAATTATATGAATATATATTGCTATGCTAATATGATATGTACATAATATGGTCAACGGGACTATTGGTTCCAATCTTTTCCTCCCCTCTATTGTATATTCACATCCTTGCGGCCTTGCCATGGCTTCCTGGTCCACCCCTTGACATTGGGCTTGCACCTGTGACTTGCTTTGGCTAATGGGGTGTTGGTAGATGTGATGCAAGCAGAGGTCTGAGTTGAGCTAACCCCGTTTCTCCCTTCTCCCCTCTCCCTCTCTCTCCCTCTCTGTCTGTCTTTCTCCTTGTGTTTCTCTCTTCAGTCTCTCTTTCTGTGTGCGTATGTATGTATGTGTGTATGTATTTCTAATACTTTCTCTCGCCCTCAGTGGCTCATCCCGTACCCCTCCTGTCTGTGATGCGCACATTCTATCCGTGAGACCGTTTCACTAAGTTTGTGGGAATCTGGTGTGTGTTTATTGATTTATGCATTCGTAGTGACCATGAACCTGGCACATGCGGTGGGTGTAGGAGAACGACACTGGCTACCCTAGGACAGTGTCGGTTGTCTCGATGTTACTGCTGACGAAATCTCTTTTCCCTCTCAGAAGTGTCCCAGTTTGGACCACAGATTCTTTGGTCACCCTCACCATATGCCAAGCACTGTGCTGGATATGGGGACCTAAGGGAGGCACATTCTCTGGGGGTGGGCGGGGTGGGGCCAAGAAGGCAGTGCTTCCCGGAGAAGCGGTGCCTGGGTGGACTCTTACGAGACAGAGCTGCAAGAAGTCGTACAGGCACAAGAGTCTCAGGGACAAAGGCCCGGATACAGCAGATCGTGCATGGAAATGAGGCCACGAATTTAAGAGGCGTAGGCGGCGGTGTTGGATCCATAGCTAGTAGCCTCATTTGCCATCCTGAAGAGTTTGGCTTCTTCCTTGAAAGCCATGGAAGGTCGTAAGTGGGATTAGCAGAGAGGGGGCATGATCAGGTATGCATTTTAATAAGATTATCCCGGCAATAACGTGGATTGGAAAGGGTCAGACAGCGGAGATTGAGAGGCCAGGCCGCAGCTTTTGCGACATTCCTGGTGAGAGATGACGAAGGTTTGAATGAAGCCGCAGTGGGGAGGCTGAGAGGAAGAAGCAGGAGGTAAGGCCCGAGTGACATGGTGACAGGCTAGATGAAGAGAGGCTCTGATAATTTCCTTGGGTGTTGCACAGCCATCTGAACTTGCCATCTGACTTGTAGACGACGCAATAGATATGCCAGCGAGGAGGCCAGAAGCAGCGTAATTAGCGAGCGTGGGCCCCATGGCCAACAACCAGCCCCTATCCCCTCGTCCCACCCGGGAAGCCGCCGCTGAAAAGCTCCCATGATGTGCCTCTGCCCTACTCTGTCTCTCTGGCTGAGGCTCTTCCCCGGCCATGGGGACGTGTGCGGCACACGCCGGGACTGGCTGAAAAGACCGGGGGATTAACACGCGAGGAGTGATCCCCCCCCCCCACTGGGTAACATCCAGCCTCACAGAACGCCCGCCACAGGGTGGAGCCCCTATGCCCAGAGCAGTAACCCACTTACAAGCATGTTCTTTATCAGCTTGCTTCCCTTTTCTGCCTCCTTGCTCACAGTGCTTCCTGAAATCATCTCCCAAATAAATTACCGAACGCTTGTCTCAAAGTCTGCTTTTGGAGGAAGCCACGCACTCTGCATTTGGACACCAGCTTGCCTCTTACAATCCGTAGGTCTTCAGACAACTTCACTCTCCGGGCCTTGTGCCTCCCTGTACTTGGCTTTAAAATGTAAACAATAATAGTGCCTTCCTCACAAAGGATTACATGAGTCCCCGCGTGTGCGGTGCCTCGAATAATGCCCGGCCCATGATAAGTGCTATGTATGTGCTCGATATTATTTTTTTTATGTCCATCAATATTTATTGAATGCCCATGGCCAAACAGTGTAATGGTTATTAAGACCAATCAGGGAGAGTCCCTGCCCTCATCATACTTCTGAAATAACTCACCGGTAGGTACACTGGGATTCATCAAATCTGAGCCATGTTTGGAAGAGTGAGACGGTCTATTTCAATCATTTCATTTCGTATGTGTTGAGACAAAGGGTCCGAGGGGTTGATTGCCTCGTCCAAGGTCATATTGCCTTGTCCTGTGTCACGCTGCTCCCCGGTACCAGGCCTGGATATGACAGAGGCCGGCAGAGATCTCTGACACATTTCCCCCGGTAGTTTTTCCCATTTATTTATTTATTTAAAAATTGTTTCGTTGGAGTAAAGTGGACATATGGCGTTATATTAGCTTCAGGCGTGCAACACAGTGGTTCAGCTTCTCTACACGCTACGCTGCGTTCTGTGCATTAGGGGTAGATGTTATTATTACTCTTAACCAGTTCGTCTCAACCAAATGCTTTTTGCAGCGTAAGATTATGATGTCAAATGTCTTCCGAGATATCTCCTTCGCATAATAGAATACCTAGTCAGGCAGGCAGAGACCAGTTGGGGATTTCAGAAGGGATTGAAAACAGGGCATCGGTTGCCCAGGTGTTGGGAGGCTTGAAAGAAACAGAAGAAGAACCCAAGTTAAGCCAAAGGTGAGAGACTTCAGGAAGGGGCGACCACCCCTGAGGCCAGGAGAACAAAAGGGAGGTGGTTATCAGGGCCTCCGGGTGAGGGGGATGGGACCGTCACCTCAGGGACTGAGGAGGGGACGTAGTTCGTCCCGGAGCCAGCCGCTCAGAGCGGAAGGAAACGAGACGAGGAAGAGAAAGGCCGGCGCTGCTCCTTTCTGCCTCCCACCTTCTGATCTCCTACCGGGGCCTCCCTGTTTCTTTTGGACACTTGTGGGGGTCTCACGTGCCCTTGAGCCTTTCTTTCTAGACTTTTCCTTTTCCTCTTCCTGCAACACCCTCTCCCGGGCCTCCCATTGCGGAGTCCACCCAACCCCCTGCAAACCCGTGCTTCTGTTGGCATACATGTGATTCTGACCCAAAGCCCCAGAGGATCAGGATTTGCGCTTCCAATATGGCAGCCGCCTGTCACATAGAGCCATCCTGGAGGGAAGCCTCTAGCCTGTGTTCTTTGATCTTGAGGCAAAATGAATATTCTAGCTTCTGCCAACGGGTGGTTGGGGGAATTGTTTGGTCCTGTGCTCTATCAAATTCAAGGTATGGAAGAGGCACTGCCTGCTTCTCAAAAGCCCAGTTGTCTTCGTGTATTAACAGAAAATACATCAGATATTTTTCCTGGGTATCAGACCCAGTGCAGACCAATTCAAGCGTCCAGCGGCAACCGCAGGCAAAACACGTTCTAGATACGATGAAGGAGGAAGCCCCAGCTTCCAGAAATGCTCAGGAGGATTGCACATGAACTACTGATGAACCATAATCAAGATAACATAAACTAAGATTGATACAATACCTGGACGCTTTTCATACATAAAGTTATCATCTCATTTTCTCACAATCACCCTGTGAAGTAAGCAGGATCACCACTTTACAAAGAGGAGACCGAGTTCAGAGGCGCTCGGCGACTTGCCCAAAGTCACACAGAGGATCAATTTACAGAGTGTACCTTTGGATGTAGGTTTGCGCCCAAATATGAGCTCCTTGACTCTGCCCCGTGGCACACGAATAGGGATGTATCTAAATGAATGTGGCAAGAGTTAGGGCCCCCAGGCAGCCAGATAATGGAGGAGGTCGGTGAGTGCGCAATGAAGTCCGTGAGGACGCCTCGGAGATGATAAGATCGGGGCTGCAGTCAGAGGAATTGGATGGGGATTGGGAAGCTAGCGGGGAGAGAGTAGGCACTGTAGTGAGCAATCTGCCCTCCAGAACCGCACGGAGCCAGAACCTCCGTGATCGCACACAGTTACCCCCACGAGAACACGGAAGCCCGCCACATTTAAGAGATTTGTGAAATGCCCTCCAGCCACTTAAGAAACAGAACTTAACACTAGATCTCAGGGTTCCTGGCCCCAGATCCTTCTGTGCTCCCCTGGCTCTTGAGTAGTAAATTGACTAGAACCCAATTTCTAATGAGAAGGTCATCATTCCTTCCCTAGGATTTCCAGGACTCGCATGCATGGATGGATCCCGTTCCATTTCATGGGGCAGGTCATGACGTCCGAGAGAGTTAACCTCCACCCTGTGCAACATTGGCCTCGGACACAGTCAAACCTAGGTTTAGATCTTACACCAGCAGCACTTGCCGTGTGACCGCGAATAAATTCTCCGCCTCCCAAATTTCTGTGCTGCCATCTGTAGGAGAGGATAATAGAGCCAGCTCCATAGGCTGGCCGTAGGGATCAAATGAGTCACTAGAAAGGGAAGTCATGGCAGGGGCTCAGTCAATAGTAAGATTGCTGGATTTTTTGGTGGCAAGAGCTCCATGGTCTTTGAACAATCCCGGAACCAAAAGGCAAAAAATTAAGAAAAAGATTAAAAAGGAAGAATCGTCACGTGAACTAAATAACCAGCCTGATATACATATTTAATGTTTATTTTCAGAGGGAGAGAGAGAGGGAACATGAGTGGGGGAGGGGCAGAGAGAGAGAGGGAGACAGAGAATCCCAAGCAGGCTCCATGCTGTCACCACGGTGCCCGATGTGGGGCTCCATCCCATGAACCGGGAGGTCATGACCTGAGCCAAAATCAAGAGTCGGACGCTTAACCGACCAAGCCACCGAGGCCCGTCTGCGACCTGATGTATTTAATATAATTAAGGATTACGTAGTACATCACTGTGCAAACGCAGGTGCCATTTCTCACACTGCGAGGCCGACTTCGTGTTTCACACGAAGGAAACACAGACAAGGAAACCGAGGCAAGGGGTATGGGAATGATGTGGACAAGGTCCCCCAGCTGGGTAGTGATGGGATCAGGATTCCAAACTGGGCCCCTTCCCTTCCTAGCCCATGTTCTCTCTACTGTGCTAATGAGGAGAACGAAGGGAATTGCCAAAGATTCTAGTACAATCTGAGAGACCTTCGTACCACCTAGGCTGCTGGGAACCGTGAGGGCAAGAAGCACAGGCCAGGCAGGGAAAAGGGCTTCAGAACCTTACAAAGGAGACATCCAAGGAGGGAACGTGGGCTTTGGGCATTAGGGAGAGAAGAAAATTAGGGGGAGGGTATGTGCCTGCGTGTTCGTGTGAGAGAGAGAGAGACTGTGAGCGTCACCAGCTGGGTTTCCCAGGAAGTGAACTTGGAGACTGAGTTAGCATGCAGAATGGTAATGAAGGAGAGACCTTGGGATCAACATCTGGGGAGGGAGGGGCAGGAAGTGGGAGGGGGCAAATGGAGCTGACAAGCTGCCGTGAAGCGGGCCTTGGCCAACTCCGTGGAGAGCCGCGGAGCTGGAATGGGCCTTCAGAGATGGGTCGAGAAGGCCATGCCTCTATAAGTCTGTGTCAATCAGTCACCGGATGTGGGCTGCTCGGCACGAGGCGTGGCCACGGGCAAGGTGCCCTGTGCCACCAAAGCCATCCCTGCCCACCCAGACAGCTGGAGGGTGTCCACCCCCGACTGCCGGCACCCCCAGCAGCTAGGCACCAAATTCTTCCTAGATGGGGGATCTTGGCGGCCTGTCCGTGGACCCGCCAAACCTCGCATGCCTGAGAGGGTTTGCATCTGAGTGTGAGTGTGGTTTGTATGTGTACGTTCTCTGCCCTCCCAGTTGAACTTGGCGTTCCCACACTGAATTCCCACGACGGCCACTGACCCTCCAGCTTTATTTTCTGTGCCAGTCTGGGAAGGGTCTGGATGGAAGGGCAGCTGGGAGCACCAAGCTTGACCGCAGAGGAATCACCAGACAGAGGCCCAGAACTACCTGTCCACAGCTGGTAGGGCAAGGATCCTGAACTGGAACCTGGGAACCAGCCGTGCAGGGCAGGCGAGTGTAGACGCAGGGACAGGAGAAGGCACCCTGCGGGAGAGGGGCTCAGGGACATGAAACCCAGAGAAGACCGAGAGATGATGCGTCAGAGACAGAGAGAGACCCACATAGGCAATGAGACACGGAGAGAAACATGTGGAGAGACAGATTCACAAAAGGACAGAGAGAGAGAGAGAGAGAGAGAGCAAAAGCCAGTCAGAGAAGGATGCGGAGAGAACAAATAGAAAAACAGAATGAGCAATGACAGTGTGACACAGTGTGACAGAAGTGGCAGGGAGGGGTCCCCAGCATCTTCCCCTCCCTCGGGTGGTGGCTTGGCACCCTTCCAGCTCTCCGAATCCATACATCTAGAAGCTTCTGTTTTTAGTTCAAACATCCGGCAAGTTTCATCTCCTCCATATCTTGAGGCTGCAGCTCCTGGGTAGGAACCGACGGGGAATTTGAGAGAAAGAACAGAGCTGCTGGGTTAAGGGGTCATGGCACACGGGCATCAAAATGATGGGCCTTGGGGGGCCCTAGAGCCACTCGACTCCCGAGGGTTATAAGTGAGAACACCAGGAAGAGCTAAACCAGCCCTGCCTTTGTTTTCATTATTATTTATTTATTTAAAAGAGACGATTG
>NW_024420586.1:17350603-17488950 GCF_014898765.1 Herpailurus yagouaroundi
CCCCGGCTCAGTTACCGTCGGCGGGGAACGGTGCCTTTTCGCTTTTCGGCCTTCCCCTCCTTCCCCAGCCCCAGGGAACCGGGCCCCAGACAGACGATGGCCTTTTTTTACGGAGTCCGCCTCCCACCCTCACTCGGGAACTGGCTACATGACACTAGCCAGCGTGAACCAAGTGGAAGCTGAACAATCGTCTGCACATTGGGGCTTGCCCTCTTGTCCGCTCCCTCTTGGAAGCTCGCTGCCACGCTGGGGGAAGCCCGAGCGACGGGGAGAGGCCCCGGGCCTCGGCCTCTGCTGAGCTCGCCCACGGAGGTGGGCCTTCCCCGGACGGCTCTGCTCAGATCGCGGGATCGTGAGCCGGGAAGTGAGCACTGATGTCTTAAGCCGCTAACGATTGGGGCCGTCGGTTCCCCAGCCGTAGGTAGCTGGAACCGGCACCTCATGCGCCCTCGGAAGAGTCTGGTCCCGCTCCCTGGGGCCGACAGAATTCCTGCTCGCGGCTCCATACTGCCTCACAGCGTTCCTTCCAGGCATCCGGTTGGGTGACGGGGACGAACTGGGGACTGGCTTTCAGATCCCACCTGCGCAGTGATGGGTGGGTTTGGTTCTCTCCAGAGGTGTCTTTGTGAATACAAGTTTTGCTCACTCCCGAGATAAATATCTGTTTGCATAGACAAGCAAGGGCTGGTGCGCTAGGGGGAATAGCTCTACAGTTTGCTTGCTTATCAGGTACTTAAGAGTTTGAACGCATCAAGGTCCCAAACCTAAAGGTTAATGTTTTGACACTGAGAATCCATCAGTCGGGGCGGGGAGAGCATGGGGGGAAGAGTTTGCATTAATTATTAGTCTGACTCTTAATTTAAATCAATGAAAATGCCAGAATGACAGAGGTGTTTGGACTGAATAATAATCACTGGGGCTGACACGGACCTGAACAAAGACGTGTGGAGCCCACGGGCAGGGCGTAGGCACAGAGGCGGGGCTGGTCCCGGACAGGGCTGGAGATCCCCGGCCTTGGCCACAGTCATCCATCAAGGGACACGAGAGGCAGCCCACAGGGCAGGGCAGAGCCGCTCTGGGGTCTCTGGAGCATCCTTAAGTGCTGCTGAGCAAACATGCCGGTCAAAGCCACTTGGCTTCCGAATGTGCTGGTTGTTGCCCTTTGAGAAATGGACCAAGTTGTATGGGTGCTTCCGTGTGTCAAGATACAGCCTCATTGGGGGACCGTTGGGCGTTAGCTACCAGTTGTCCTCATGAGCCACTGTATTTGGCAGATGAGTGAATGGAAGCCCAGAGACTAGAGGGGCCTTAGCCCACGTCACACAGCTGGTGAGGGACAGAGACAGCGGGACACTCGGGTCTTCTCACTGTCCCCCAAGCTGTCCTTCCCCCAGGTCTCCGTGCTTGGAAGCTCTATGTAAGTGAATTATCCTGATGTATTTCCACCCTCTGGGAGCCCGACACCAAGCAGTTAGGCCCTTCCCTGATGAGGAAGAGGACAGGATCATTTGAGAGAGATGGATGATGGTGAGACGGAACTCGGCAAGAGAGTAGCTGTCTGATTGCCGGAATTTGCGAGAACCCGGGTACTCTGGTCCCCAAACAGCTAGCCTGAAATTCCACTGGCAAGTCACTTCTTTGAATTAAACATTTCTACCTTCCTACGGGCCTTTAAAACACATAAATGGCCCTGAAAGTGATAGCATGAAAGAAATTCACGTTAGTATGAGTTAACGTGATTAAGCCCATCTCCTCATTTGATAGACTTGTCTCCAGCACCTCCTTCGCTCCAGACCCTGGGATCCCCAGGTGGAGTCCTTGCCTGGAGAAACTCACCATCTCGTAGGGGAGATAGACACGTGACGGCAGTACAGTAACTGCCCTTTGCTGGGCATCGGCTCTGCTCCAGGCTGTGCATGAGGAAACCGAGTTTTAACGAAGCCCACCCCCCTTTCACGGTGTTCTCTCCAGGCCGAGAAATTCAGGGCTGGTGAGAGGCATTGTTCAGGGGAGGGCATCATGGAGGAAAGAGCCTGGGTCAAGGCAGAGGAGGATGAAAGAGTTGTCTGCTTCGGGAAACCAGCAGTTAATCACGACTTCAGCCAAGGGTGCGAGGGCATTCTGCCCAGGAAACTGAGCGAAGGCAGGCAGGCAGGGCCAGCTCTCCCAGGGTGGTGCTAACAAAATCTGCATTTTTGTCTGAGCTCTAGGGAGTCTTCTGGCAAATATTAAGCAGGAGAACATTTGCACAGACATAGCTTTAAAGTCCAGGGCTCTTGGAGCATGAGGCTTCAAAGCGCAGGCCTGGTTTCAGAACCTGGATTCCTTCCTTGTTTCACAACAACACTAGGAATCTGAGCTCTCTGAGATCATCGGCCGTGTCTTCTTGATGAGTGCCGTAACCGTGGATCTGGAAGTCCCTGGCATACAGTAGATGCCTGTGGGACACCATTGGTTGCTCCCCCAAATCCGTTCTCCGTTTCCTCCTTGGACACGTAGTCAGCCAGGTAAAGATGACATCTCCAGCCTCCTTTGCGGCTAGATGTAACCCTGCAGCGAGGTTCTCCCCAGTGGGATAGAACAGCAACATGTGTGGGCAACTGTGCCTCACCTGCTTTAAAAGCTGCTTGCCCTGAGATTTCCTTTCTACCTTCCCGCAAGCCAGGACTCGCATGTGCCCCGACCGGGCTTTGACCTTACAGACGACAGCCACGCCCTAGCGAGTGGCAGAACACGCTTTAGCCATCTGGAATCCCTCAAGAACCACAGGGAGCCAAGCTGCCCTCCAGACCCAGACCCAGACCCAGACCTCCGCCCTTAGAAATGTTACCCAAGACACAAATGAGTTCCTCCCTTTCGTAAGTCACGGCGCTAGGGGGGGCTTTTTTGTTACAGCGCCTTAGCCCTTACCTTAACTAGCACAATGCTTAATACGCACTTGCCGAATGAATAAATGAAATCTATTCTTCTGCAAATGCTGCGGGAATCTTACATTATTTCTCCAGCAAGACCGTACCGTGAGTGCAGGACCCCTATCTCTGTTTACCATCCCAAAGCATCTAAGTTGGTGCCAGATTCTTACTGAGTTGAATTAAATAGAAGAAAATCAATTCTGATGAGATGAGTCTCTTAGAGCAGCCATTTTAATAGTCTGCTTAAGGGGAGAGAAGGATTATCTCCCTAGACTGGTAATAGTGAAAGAATTTAGGAAGCGTTTGAACCTCTTTGGATGAGGAGTTACAAGTGCCGAAAAAGTCAAGGTGCACGACTAAGGTGAAAACGTCGTGGGTGACACTAGAAAATTTGCAGAGTTACAACCGGCAGAGCGTAAGCATTAGCACCACAGCTGAAGAGTCACGGGGGAGAAAGGGAACCCCTCTCTGTGGAGAGAAGCATCATGCATCAAATTTAACAACGTCGCCACACCCACCCCCACCCCCACACCCACACACACATACACACACACGTGCATGCGCACACGCACACACAAAACTCCGTTCTGCTGAGAACTCGTTAGTTACATCGGATGTGACATATGGGCGGGTAATACAGTCTGGAGCCTAGATTTCTTTAATTAACCAATAGCAATCAGGAGTGAGGGCAATTCCAGGGGAATGGTAATTGTCTGGAAGTTCTGGATGCCTGCAGGCTGAGCCTCAGGCCAGAAACCCAGCCAGCTCTGTCCCTGCGAAGAGCTCGGAGCCAAGGTCACGACTGCCATTTTAAGCAGGGTCTTTTTTCAAAAAGGTTGCGATCACAGCTGATTGTCGTGGGCGAGGATTTCTTCTGTGATGTGTACAACCTTGGGGGAGGGAGCGAGCTGTACGGGGCATCCCATAGTGCTACAGTGGGGGAACATAACAGCTTGCTGGGACTGTAGGGACCAGATTCTGCAGGTGTTGGGTGGTGGGTGACCAGTGCCTCGGGCGCTCAGTCTGAACTGCAGTTCCTCGGCTCAACAAGTACTTACTGTATAACAAGTGCCTCCCAGGCTTGAGGCCGGGGCTCCGCGCTTCTGCAGCACTTTTAAACATTTGGGAAGAAATGCACAACATTTTTTCATGTGGTGGGACAGATTGCCTTGTCTTCAGCTTGGTACATTCCACAGGACCTACCTCATGCTCTGGAGGGAAAAGGGGCTCAGTAAATGCCACATCGAATTTCAGTTCATGGAATGATGCCAGCTAGACTTTAAAAAGTATTTTGATATAGGGGCAGCTGGGTGGCTCAGTAGGTTAAGCGTCCGACCCTTGATTTTGGCTCAGGTCACGATCTCGGGGTCGTGAGAATGAGCCCTGTGTCAGGCTCTGTACTGACAGTGTGGAGCCTGCTTGGGATTCTCTCTCTCTCTCTCTCTCTCTCTCTCTTTCTCTGTCTCTGCCCCTCCCCTCCTCAAAATAGATAAATAAAGTTAAAAAAAGTATTTTGACATAAACTGATCAGAATGTCACGTGGATTTTTTTGGCCTGTAGACTGGTGCTTTTTTAAAGTAAGAGAAGGGGCTTTTCCCTCTGGAAGATTGTTGAAATGGTTCCCTTACAATCGTGCTTACATTCTCCATTTGCTTGGCAAGCTCTCTTTTCCCTGATAATGCAAAAGTAAACAAACACCCGCCAGGCCACTCTCTGGATCATCACAAATTCCAAATAAGAACAGTCTGAATTAATGAGGTTTTTTATTTACTGTTCTAAGTGAAGTTGAAAGATAAACAGCTCTCATTTGTCTGGGCCCCAGGACAGTGAGCTCAGAACGTTCCCAGGCTCAAGTCAGGACACTTCACATCACTGAGGAGGTGAACAGCCAGAGAGGAAAACAATAAGGTGGCTCTGGGTCCCTGAACTTCCAAAAAAGCGCCTCAGGCATTCATTTGAACTTGGAAGGAGGTCGAGTCCTCATTCCTGTCACAGGCTGTGCTCTCTGGAAGCAGGGGCAGGGGCAGGGGCTCATGGGGCATGATGTCTGCTGGAGATCAACATCTGCGGAAGGGAAGGGAAGGGAAGGGAAGGGAAGGGAAGGGAAGGGAAGGGAAGGGAAGGGAGGGGAAGGGAAGGGAAGGAAAGGGGAAAGGAGGGGAGGGAGGAGGAGGGAAGGGGAGGGAAGGCAGCAGGAATGGGGGCCGGGTGGAGCTTCCGTGCGCACCTAAGACCGCACCAACCCAAGGGGGGTGCTCTGGGCAATATTTGCCCCTAGAAAGACTCGTGTCAGACAGAAATGTCTGGCCCTTTGCACCCCTGCCCACCCTCCCTGACTGCTCAGTTTCAGGATGCAGCCCACCTCGGACAAAGGCCTGACCTGGGGCCAGACAGCTCTTAGCAGCTGAGATGCTCCAGGAAGGAGCTGGCAGCTGGAGGCTGTCTGCCGACCATGTTCCTCGCGGTTGGGCAGCGAGATCTTCCTTGAAGGGGGATCTGGGCAGTGCATCTCTGTCTATCACAGGCCCAGAGGCAAAATTGGTTCTCAGAGCTGCCCCGGGGTTTCCTGAGCAGGCTGGCCCCGCAAAGAAGTCGGCTACCTTTCCCCGAGTGGTTTCTTCCTCCTCCTGCCCTTCTTCAGACCCTTGTGCCTTTCTCCTTCTCTCCTTTGTGTATGATACTCATTTTAAAAAAGGATCGAACATCAGTTCATCACTGCAGGCACCGGCTATGAGCAGAGATCAGCACCTACTGGGCCCTGCTCTCAAAGAGCTTACATTCCAGAGAGAATGCTATTGAATCTTCAACAAAAGGAATCGGTTATTGATTTGATAGGCGTACGAAAGAGGCCTGGGCAATACGAAAAGTGCGTGGGTGCTAACTTGTGACAGTGACCAGTAACAGCCACCACTCGTGGGGTGTTTGCTGTGTGCCAAGCTGCGCATGCTGGCATCTGCTTCTCACAGTGAGCCCCCGAGGTGGGTGTGATTCCCACCCCCACGGAGAGGCTCACACGGGTTAAGTAAGCTGGCCGCCTTTACTTAGCTAGCAAGTGGTGGAGAAGGTTACGGATCCGTATCATAGAGTCGAGCTTCAGAATCCGTTGTCTTAACCTTTATGCTGAACTGCCTCTCCCGATTCTTTGATACAGCAAACAGCTATTGTGACCACTTGGGATGGGCAGGAAGGGGTGGGACTGGCAAGCACACGGGGGACTGGCAGGCACACGGGGGACTGGCAGGTCCCCCGTGTCGCGGGACACCTCCCGGAGGAAGAGGGTTTAGAAGGATGAGCCGGTGGGCGAGAGAAGAAAAGGGACGTTGCGGGCACGACTGCTGCGTGAACAAAGCTTGGGAGCACTGTTCACAACCGAGGGGCAAGATTTGAGTGCAAATAGTTTACTTGGGAGATAATTCGAGAAAACACCGGTGGGAGAGTGGGAAGAGACAGGATGGGGAAGGCAGCCAACTGAGGGAGTGGTAGGTACCAAGATAGTTCCCAGTGTGGGCAACTGGAGGGCAATTCCTCTGGGGACCTGCGGGGGGCAGTATAGCACACGCCTCAGTTGTCTCAACCAAGGGGCAAGAGAACTGGAGGAATTATGTCCCAGACGGCGTCAAGGGTGTGGGGGACGCTGATTCCGTGGCTCCTCCCTCCAGCCATCTGCACGGGGAGAGTAGGCTCCAGTGGCCAAAAGCCCTGCATGCAGGTGCTGGTAGTTGGAAGCCGGCCCACGTGCACAAAAATGTTACGCATCCAAAGGGTCCGGTCGGGACACAGGCGGGGTGTGCTAGGAAACATCCTGGGGCGGGTGCAGGAAGTGGCTCCGTTAGAGAGGGAGGAACGGGCCTCGCGATAGGTGGAATCAGGACCCCCAAATACGCCCACATCCGAATCCCCAGACCTGTGCGTATGTCGCCTGACAGGGCCGAAGGCACTTTGCAGATGGGATGAAGTTTAGGTTCGTGCAATGGGAAGGGTAGCCTGGATTGTCCAGGTGGGCCCAGGGGAATCGCAAGGGGCATCGTACGTGAGGGTGTGGAGCAAGACTTTGGAGTGACGTGAGGAGGGGCCGCGAGCCAAGGAGTGCAGAGTGCAGGTGGCTTCTAGAAGCTGGAAAAGGGAAGGAAATGCATCCACCCCTCAGAGCCGGCAGAAGGAACCAGCCCTGTCGGCACGTTAGCGTAAGCCTCGTGAGACTGACTTCAGACTCCGGACCTCCAGAACCGGAAGAGAATGCACGTGTGTTGTGTGAGCCCCACGTCTGTGGTCATCTGTCACAGCAGCAGTGGAAAACTAAGGCAGGCCTCTTCTGTCAGGCCACCGCGTGCTCCGTGAGCACTTTGACTTTTCCATCGTCATCTTGTATTTCTGTGGCACTTAAATTTAGAGAATTTTCCCTAAATTCTTGTATTTCTGTGACACCTCGTGACAGCCCTTTGGGGTAGGTACGGAAAGTCTTGCCTCCATTTGTTCTGAGAAACCGACTCTCAGAGAAGCCAAGGGGTTTTCCCTGGGCAGCTCAGCACCTTGGTGGAGGGAAACGACCGTGTCCTCCATAGCCTTCTGCCCCACTCTTGGCTCTGCGTGGCCCGGATGCGGTGGGCCCTCTAACTCTGGAGCAGGCCTTCTGATTCTCGAAGCCACCCTCCAGCTGCAGCTCTGGCCAGAGCCTTCGGGCTGCTGCCTGGGCCAGGAAGACTCTCAGGCTGTCACCTCCTGAGTCCCCATCCTTGAGAACCGTGGCCTTGGCCTAGAGGGGAAGACAGCTGTGCTAGAAGCACTCTTGGGGATGGCCTTCAATGGAACAATTCCCTGAGCCCACCGCCCTTGACCTCCCATCTGCTGACCTTGTTATGAGTTCACAGTATGACAAGACGGGGATCTCATATTTTGGTCTCCTTCACGTCACCCTAGGGTAGTGGCAGGAGGGGTAGAAATATTCCTGACTCTGCTACTAGTCAGCTGAGAGACCATGGGCAAGTTATATTACATCTCTGAGACCGAATTTCCTGATTAGACAGCCATTTCTTTTCTTTTCCTTTTTTTTTACTCTTTTTTTTTTTTAATTCAATCCACGTTAGTTAGCATGTAGTGTAATAATGATTGCAGGAATAGAATTTAGTGATTCATCACCTACATATAACACCCAGTGCTCATCCCAACAAGTGCCCACCCCATGCCTGTCGCCCACCTAGCCCATCCCCCCACCCAACCCCCCACCAGCGACCCTCAGTTTGTTCTCTATATTTAAGGGTCTCTTACTGTTTGTCTCCCTCTCTGTTTTTATCTTATTTTGAGACAACCACTTCTGACTCACCTTACAAAAAGGCACAGTTGCGACTTAGCTCTGTAGGGTGAGCAAAAGCTCACCACAGAGTGTTTTACCTGCCAATTGATAGGGCACTTAAAATGTCACCATTAGATATTTAGTTCCTTATGGAGATGAAGTTCTATTTTTCTTTTTTCTTTTTTTTTTTTAATTTTTTTTTTTTAACATTTATTTTTGACACAGAGAGAGACAGAGAATGAGCAGGGGAGGGGCAGAGAGAGAGGGAGACACAGAATCTGAAACAGACTCCAGGCTCTGAGCTCTCAGCACAGAGCCCGATGCGGGGCTCGAACTCACAGACCGTGAGATCATGACCTGAGCTGAAGTCGGACGCTTAACCGACCAAGCCACCCAGGTGCCCCGAAGTTCTATTTTTCAAGGGTCTCCTATTGAAATGAAAACAGATGGAGTGGTAGTTATACTTCAGGTTATGATGAGTTATCCCTTTAACCTGGGGTTATTGTATCGATCTTTCTAGGCTTGTCTTCTGCCTGTGTTTAGAGCATAGCCTCTTTGGTAGGAAGACGGAGTAGGCTCCTTATGAAGAGAGGTAAGGAGGTGCTGAAGAAAACCTTCATACTACCTTACAATCTGGTCCTAAGATAGTGTTTTCTTTTTTTAACGTTTATTTATTTTTGAGAGAAAGAGAGAGACAGAGAGAGTGTGAGCGGGGGAGGGGCAGAGAGAGAAGGAGACACAGAATCGGAAGGAGGCTCCAGGCTCTGAGCCGTCAGCACAGAGCCCGACGCAGGGCTCGAACTCACGAGCTGTGAGATCATGACCTGAGTTGAAGTCGGATGCTCAACCGACTGAGACCCCCAGACGCCCCGTGGTCCTAAGCTAGTCATAAGACCAAAGCTCTGAATTCAGATCTGTTCTTAATGAGCGTTCCTTCCTAATGTGGCTTCATGGGACACGTGTTTGTAAACCCAAATGCCATTTTACAAACGCAAATGCCTATGTGTCTGAGGTGAAGAAGAGTCTGGGTAATACAATCTTCTGGTAAATCTGGGGTCCCCTCCCCTGCATTTCCGTACTTGAGGAGTCCAACTATAGAAGTAAGATTTAGTTGGTGCCATAGCTGGGGTCCCTGAGAAAACAGCCCGAGGCCAGCTTACTTGCTGATGCCGTGTGAGGGAGGTGACCCAGGACAACGGGAGCGAGGGGAAGAGAGAAGGGAGGCAGGGAAGCAAGGAAAATCAAGGCAAGAGGGTGCATTTCCCAAGACGCACAGCCGATAGAGCAGTCGTGCTGGACATCTTCAAAGGAGCTGCGTGGAATCCTTTACTGGGCCACGTTATCGTGAGTTTGGTTTGAAGCAGATAGTCTCTCGGCCCAAGGGCAACCCATCTGCTAAGTTATCAAAGCAAGCTCTGCGCGTAGCCTTCCTCCTCCTCCGGGGAACATGCCTGGGCCAGCCGGCTAGAGGAAGAAACACGTAAGGAGCGCGGCCACGTCACCCCAGTCACACCAGGCAGAGCTGTTCCAGATCAAGCCGACAACAAGCAGGCCCTCACACTTATGAGCCAGGGTCGGCCGAGCCATCCAGCTGACCCCCAGCTGGCTGCAAATGCACGAGCAAACGCAGTGCGAATCAGCCGAGTGTAGCCCAGGGTAGCTGAAACTTGCAGCCCTAGGAATGAAATAAATGCTTATCGTTATAGGCCACTAAAAATTTTCTTTGGAGGGGGAGGAATGTTCCACGGCATTATTGTGGTGACTGACAGAATTCCACCCACCCCAAGTTCAGCTCTCCTTCTGTGAATTCCCATTGGCTCTCTTGGTCCCAGTTTCTCGTTTGTCTAATGCTTTCATATACACGAGTGTTAGCCTCCCAGACCTGACTGCAAACCCTTGAGTGTCCAGGTTTACATTTCTCTGTTTCCCTACAGAGTATTTAGCCACCACACTGAGCACACAGTAGACCTTCAAAACGTTGATGTGATTTCTAAGCTCACGTGGCATGGAGCATTTGCATTAATTTCCCGTGCCACTGCTATTTGATTTTTATTTTTTTTAATTTTTTTAACGTTTATTTATTTTTTGAGAGAGAAAGAGAGCAGGGGAGGGGCAGAGAGAGGGGGAGAGAGAGGGAGAGAAAGCAAATCCCAAGCAGGCTCCCCATGGTCAGCATGGAGCCGGACGCAGGGCCTGAACCCACGGACTGGGAAATCATGACCTCAGCTGAAACCAAGAATCAGATGCTTAGCTGACTGAGCCAGCCAGGTGCCCCTCTTTTATTGTATTTAATTTTTTTTTTTTTTTTTGAGAGAGAGAGAGAGAGAGGAAGTGAGCACAAGCAGGAGAGGGGCAGAGAGAGAGAGGAAGAGAGAGAATCCCAAGCAGGCTCTGCGCCGATAGCCAAACTCATGATAACACGGCGCAGAGCCTGATGTGGGGCTCGATCCCAAGAACCTTGAGATCATGACCTGAGCCTAGATCAAGAATCAGACACTTAACATGACTGAGCCACCCAGGCGCACCTATTTGCTTTTCAGAATATGAGAACCAGGAGAGAACTTAGGTACCAGCAGACTCAAAACGCAAGGGTCAGAGAGACTAAATCACTTGTCCATGGCCACGTGGCTGGCTAGAAGCAGAACTAGACATGGTGGCCAGGCTCCCGGATATGCTTCCAGTGCTCCTGCCGTCAGTGTCAGGGCCAGATCCACCGTTGATCGACAGGGGCTGCCTGGCAACAGTGTGATAAGGATTCGGAACCTAGACCTGGGCGCGGTGGAAGAGACTCCCGTGATCGATTAGCCACATCTTCCAAGGGTGAGGAAGACGTGAGTAGGGGGACGGACGCCATATGGTCACCATCTGAGCTATCTCTGGCCGCTTATTGGTATCCTACTGGCTTCTGAGTATCACAAAGGTGCCATGTTGTTGATTTCGCCCTCATTTGGTTCCTGGTTTGAACGGCTGTTGACTTTTTTCCCTGTCTGCCCCGAAAAGCTGGGTTCTCATGGCCTCGGTCAGGGTCATTCCTCCGCAGGTTAAGAGGCAGGGACATCACTGAACACAGCACAGTTGGCCTTCCAGCACCTCTAAGGGAGTCGGGGGTCAGGTCTACCTTGGAGCCAGGAGTGGAGAAATCCTGCTGGAAGAGGAGGAAGTGGGGGCTGTATTTTCCTTTTCCTCTTGCCAAGAAAATTGAGGGGCTCCCTCCTGGCTTCCTACCCTTGCATGGGCCTCAGCTTAATGTCACTGCATCAGGGAAGCCTTCCCTGATGCCCGCGATGAGGTCGGGTGCCCTGTCACATGTTCTCACTCCTCTTACGTGTTCCCCTGGTGGCAGGGTGTTTCCCTGAATCTGCGATCCATCAGTGCTAAGACCTCCCAATATTTTATGTCCCAATCGGAAAAAAAAAAAAATACGCTACCATTTAAACTATGGCACGATGCTTTCATACCACTTACAAATTTTATTGTACAGTTATTAAAAGAGCACTTTTAAATTTATTTAGACAGATTTGTGTGCTATGGCGCTCTTGTGCAGAGGAAAGTATCCCCGAAAGTAACTGGCTGAGGTAATAATCCTTAACCTTCTTCACATGGAGAAGTTGAATATTCGGAATAACTTTGTGACTCAGAGCCACTGAGGCCTGAGTGCCTCCGCTCAGCGTGGGTGGCACATTGTCACCACCGGACCACCCATCGCCCCTCTGTCCCCGGCCGCTAGTTCGTGTCGCCAGGCCCCACGGCTACTCGTGTCGACCAAGGGCTCTGACGCACCCTCACACATGCCATCTCCGTGAACGTCTCTTTAGGTAAGGGGGCTGGAGTTACTTTGCTCCCCAACTTGTAAACGTGGCTTTTGAGGCACGGAGCCGGGAAGCCCCTCGGTCAAGTTTATAAGGGAAAGTAATGAGCAGAACTGTCACAAGGTCCTAGGTAGTCTGGTTCCTGGTAAACTGAATCGCAGATTCACGGTCACACTGTACGTACAAGGGTCAGTGCCTCTTTTTGCAGCGGGATACACGACACTTGTGACACGTCAGCAGAGGAGAGAGACCCCAAACATAAATGAATACGATGCAAGAGGATGGCCAGCGAATGCCAGGGTACAAGCCCATGGTGTTCTGGAGGAAGAGGGGTGGGACGTGTTCCTTCGACTGAAGGCATCTGGGAAGTCTTCAGGAGGGGGGGGGCATCTGAAGGTTGCGAAGGAGCGGCGTCCCCCTGGGGAAGGGCCAGCAGAAGCCACAGGTCGAGGTCTGCAAGTGTAAGGTGCATCGTCCCAAGAGCGGGGTGTTTGTTTCAGCCAGAAAGTAAAGAAGCAGTCTGACTTGTATTCTGTGGGAGGAGGGGGGTCCCTGGATGTTTTGCCCAGGGTCCCCCTTCAGAACGACAGCTTGTGGGCAGTGTACAGGATGACATGATGGGGGCCAAGGAACCAGGTAGAAGGCCATTGCAGTGGCCCCGATGAGAGGTTTTGAGGGCCCGGTCTCGGGCGGGACCGGTGGGAATATAAACGAAGACCAATCGGTATGCGGCACACTGCGGAGGGAGACCCAGGGGACTATATGGTTCTTCACGGGGCGACCAAGGCGGGTCAAGGGGCAAGAACGGGGAGCAGTCAAACAAGTCCGTCCGTACGTCAGAGTCCTGATGGCCGGGGCCATCTGGGAGGAGGCGTCACGTGTGGTGGCTTGTGGTGTGGCTGTGGACCAAGGAGAAGGGACCAAGGGGCCAAGGTTGGGAGTGGAGTCACGGGCCCGGGGTATAATAAAAAAAGGAGAGGACATGAGAAAAGTGAGGTGGTGCCTTACATGGGGCTCAAGGTTCTTATGTCAGTTGGTAAGACCACATGGGGTCAAAATTCCTCCCAGAGACAACCCCATCTCTCCAGAAGTTTGCCATAGCCACCCACCATCCCCGCCCTGCTGGAATAGATCAGTCCTTCTTTCACGGGCTACCAGATAAACCAGTTGGCTTGCACCCTGCGGCTGCGTTCCGGGGAAAAAAGAAGTCACTTCTCATAGTAAAATCCTATGCACTGGAAAATATCAAAATGAGTATCTGGCTCGTTACAAAAGTACCTCCAGACTCCGCTGCGAAACAAGACAGTCACATCAGAAGAGAGGGCAATGCAGAAAGCTAAGGTGACTGAGAGAAGCCCCCCCCCTCCCACCCCGCCCGCGTCCCAGGCTTTCAGTGTGGAGCCGAGCACAACACACAGATTGTGCACTCTCTCTCTCACACGTGCACAGAGCAGCGGTTCAGTTTGCTTAAGCGACATGTGTTTGTCATGTGACTCCTTTGCATTTACACAAGGCTCTTTGATCAGGTGTGGAAGGTTGTAGAAGCACTAGAGAATGCAGGCCCTGCCTTTGAGAAACTCATTTTAAGTGAGGCTGACCCAAGAAGTCATGATGTAGAACAGCCCCAGGGTTACCTGGTGGTGGGCAGGAGATTGCATTTTGCTCTCCATTTCCAAAGGCGTTGGAGAGTTTTATAGAGGCCCAAAGACTGTGATTTTATTGGGGGGAATGGGTTAGAAGGTGAGTATCGATCTGGTTCACTAAAGAAAAAGACAAGTTAGAGCCACAGAAAGGAGTGGAGAGGGTGCTCCAGGTAAAGGGAACGATGTAAAGAAAGACACAGAGCTTAAAACCGATGGTAGTAGCACATTGGAGCACAATTAATGTATCAGAATCATGTTCCATTGCAAATCAGAAAGTGTCCAAGTAGCAACAGCTTAAGCAAATAGGAGTTAGTTTCATAGAACAAGAAATCTACAAGTTGGCCGTTGCTTGTGTTGGTTCAGTCACTCAAAGGTGTCTGCGATGGAATTTCTGCCACTTTCTTGGCCTGTCCCTCATGGTGGTCCCAAAATGGCTGCTTAGCTCCAGCCATCACCTCTGTGTCTGCATTCAGGATAGAAGAAAGAGGGAAGGTGATGCCAGCTGTTTTAGTTCGGGCTGCCCTGCAAGCAGAGCCTGAAACAAAGACTAGAGTTCACCTAGTTTATTTGGCAACTGATCCTTGGAAGCAGAAAAGGAAGCACGGTGAGCAGAAGAGGAAAGGCAAAAAGATAATATAAAGGTGCGCTAAGGAGGTTGTTGCCTTGGGCAACGGAGGCTCAGTTCCACCTGGACCTCCAGAGACCTGTACACAATGCCTCCCAGAAGTGTACCCCTGAAGGACAAGTGGCTGGAGCATGTACCCCGCACCCAGGCCCTGTGCGCTGGTGGAGGGTCAACTCCAAGGGCATGAACCCCACACCTCCAGGCTTTGCTTGGGTGCAGGCCCAGTATCGGAGCAGCCCTGGAGCGAAGAGCACGGAGATGCACGGTTCGCACTTGAACCTGGACGTCGTCTTGGTGAAGTGAGTGCAAACAACTCGAAACTGCCCGCCGTCTCACTGTGGCAGCTGAGGCTGAGTTCGGAGGTGGGCCGAGGGCACGGGTCGTGGGGCGCTGCAGCCGTCTGCCACAGCAGCAGACCTCCCTCCCGGTGTCCAACTGGCCTGAGCTGCAGCGCTTGGCCACTGCTGGCAGAAAGGGAGGCCGGGAAGCGAGCATCGCAGCCCCTGCAGCCTCTAGGATAGAGGCGGGAAGGGAACAAGGCAATTGCAAGGGCCATTGCCAGGAAAATGGTGAGACGTCAGATCCTTACACGTGAGACGGGAACTGAGTCCTGGGTCGAGCGAGGAACTTGCCCGCCCAGCCGCGTAGTTGGGGGCAGAGCTGGGGTGTGAACCAAGCTTTGGAGACCTTTCCACTCTGTCCGTAAGACCCCTCAGGCTGCAGGAGAATGTCTGGCCCGGAAAGCTGTTTAAAACCAGGCAGGAAAGAAAAGCAAAAGTCTCCTGCATCGCTAAGGTGGCGTCTGTTGTCACAAGACCTGGAACAATAAGCCTGGACCCTTGGACTTGCTCCAAGGGGCGATGGGGAGCCATCGTAGAATCTTAAACAGGAGCGTGGCGATTGGAGGTGCTCGTAGGTAGATATTATATAAATATAAGGGGTTATTTCTCTGTTGATTGCGGCTGCTGATTCAGCCAAGGGGAAATGGAGTTCTGGACGGGCTCGCACCTCCAGCCGGCACTGCAGGTGCTGTTGAGGCGAGGCGCAGGCTGCTGTCTGACATTCTCAAAAGGCCCCTGCTCTCCCGAGAACGGCTTGATGCTTATTGCTAATAACAAGGCTGGCAGCCGGCTGCAGCTTTCACTCAAAATTCTCCAGCTTTCAGTAATCAAAGCCAGGCCTGGGTGGTTCCCTGGCCCTAGACTGGAAAAGGAATTTCCTTTATTTTTGAACATGGGGAGAATAAAAAGAAGTACAAGTTGTTTTATAAGACAAGTGCGGCAGCGATTTCAAATAGGCATTTAGGCATCTCTTAGGGATTAACATCAGGACTCATTTAAAGGCTTGGAGTGTTAATAAGGATGAGATGTATTTATTTTTCCCCGGGTTCTTTTTAGGAATCCCTGGGCAACGTTCTGGAATTGATCTGCGCTGGTTCGGGTTTCATGCATCCCCCCATTTTCCATGCTGACTCTCCCACCCTTCTTTTGACTGAGCTGCACCTCCTGGTAACTTGGAGAAAGCGCCCCATCCAGGGCGCGCAACCGGGCGTAATTGGTACGCGGAAATGCTGTTCGTTTGGGTTGAGGCAGTTTGGCAAACAAAATGGCCTTCTTTTACCTAGGGAATCTGGTTTGAAAATTGGACATTAAGTTACACTTCTAATTGAAATGAATTTGATGGTTTCGGAACAGTCCCCAGTGATCCCAGCCCACATCATAAAAACCACCATAGGCAAATTGGCACCGTTCAGCCTGGGCTCAAACAGGCTAGGGAGTAAAAGAAGATGTAAATTGAATTTGTGGTTGCTTTTATCTTCAGATGGACAGGCTGAGGGGAGCTTCCAGAGAATTCTTGGGTCAGATGACATCGTTTTCCTGACAGTCTGGGAGACAGTGTGGTATAGTAGGGAAGCACTAGGTTAAGAATCTAGTCTTGTCTCTGCCAGCGTTGATGTTGTGTTCTTTGGTGAGTCGTTGAAAACAAACAAACAAACGAAGCTTTCCATGACTCAGTTTCCTCTTCTGCAAAATGGGGATGATGGTATCACCGCGGCTCATGGGTCGGTATCGGGTTCGGGTCAGGCATCGAGTGGTTCACGCAACGGCCCGAGGCAGCCCTCAGGACCCGGGGCTCCTGACGGATGGACGAACATACACTTTCCACTCCGCCAGCTGACACCCAGAGGACAAAGCTGCTCATCCTCCCGTGAAACTTAGGTGTGAGGTAGATGAGCTCAAAGGACAGGGACAAGACAAGACAGTGAGCACACTCAAGGGTGGACAGTGCCTTCCATTGCTAAGGGTCCCTGAATCACCTCACTGTCCACATCAGCTCTTTGTTTCTTTTTTTTTTTTTTTAATTTTTTAAATGTTTATCTATCTTTGAAGGAAAGAGAGACAGAGCGGGAGCAGGGGAGGGGCAGAGAGCGAGGGAGACGCAGAATCGGAAGCAGGCTCCAGGCTCCGAGCTGTGAGCGCAGAGCCCGACGCGGGGCTCGAACTCACAGACAGCTCTTTATTTCTCCCAGACGCATCTACCTAAGCAGAAACACACTGTGTGTTACCGATTAGAATCTGCTCTTCAACCGCGTCAGGTAGCTCTTCCTAGTCCCTCTTTACAATTAAGAAGAGTGAGGCACAGCAAGGTCACGCGGCTTAGCCAAGGCCACACAGCTAGTATCGAGTAGAAATGGCATAGGCCAAAGCCCGTCGTCCCGCTCTACCATGGTTTTAATGACTGTTCTAAGAGGAAATGGCGAAAATAAATAAGACTCAGTCCCAGCTTTTGAGAAGTTCGCGGTTTAGCCACAGAGGTGATGATGTACACGGAAATATGTGTGCACAAGCAGAGTAAAGATCTGAGAAAGCATAAACACAATTACCTTTAGGGAGTAGAAATGAGGTGAGAGAGGGGGCGGAAGGTGAGCGTATTTGTCACCTATTGCTGTCATAACCAACAATCCCGAACCTCAGTAACTTGAAACGGTTCTTACTCACTCATCTGCAGGTTGGATGTGGGTTGGCTGATGTGGCCTGGACTCCGCCAGGAGGCCCTGCTTTGGGTGGGGTTCAGGTCTGTGGTCATGAGCCAACTGAAGGGGCAGCCGTTTCTGGGGGAAGCTCCTCTCGTGGTAATGGCAGAAACACAGCAGGGGAAGTGAAGCCACAGGGGCATAGGTGCTCGGTTCATTTTTCCTAACATCTCATTGGCTGTAGCAGGTCACATGGCTAAGCCTCGACGTCAAGGGACAAAGCAAAGGGTAGGGAGGGATACCGAAAGGGTGAAGAATTGGGTCCGATAATCTCATCTACCCCCAGACAGCTGCAGTTTTTACAGCAAAATATCTGCATTATTAATTTTTAAATGATAAGTCTGTATTATTTTTTAATATAAAATCCCAATTAAAAAAATACTACCATGCAAAACCCATTCCAGGAAGATTAGAATAGCATTCCCTGGGGGGACACAGCCCAAGGTGACATTTCCCAGCCCATCTCCTATACGCCAGTACACACACACACACACACACACACACACACACACACACACACACGCACACACACTGTAATCCAGTGGTTGCTATAACATAAGTGTATCCCCAGTGCAATGGGAGCCCGTATGAGAGGTATTTTTCGTTCATTCGACAACTATCCATTTGGTATCATTGTGTGCCTGTGCTTTGGAAACAAAGGGAAAAACAAAACCAGTCAGATCACCGGCATCATGGGACTCAAAAGTCTAGCAGCGAAAATACTCTGAGCAAGTCCAACTGGAATGAATTCTTGAAGGAGGGACGTGGAAGCTATAGAAACGAACAAGAGGAAAACCTCGTGTAGACTGAGGTTCTGGCAGAGATTCCTAGGGGCTGCGGCCCAATAATTTTCCTTTATTAATAGTCAGAATCCCAAATTTTAACGGACCAGGTGGGTACTCAGGATAAAGGCATTTCCCAGCGTTCCTTGCGGCTAGCCATGACTGCTAAGTTTTGGCCGATAGACACAAGTGCCCTTAGAGGGAGGAGGCATACCATTCTTGGCCCCTCATTTTTCCTGCTGGCTCGAATATGAAGGTGAAAGCGAGGGCCCCAGCAGCCATCTTGTTTACATCGCTATCAGGTTGAGCTTCTGTTACTCGTAGCTGAAATTTGTCCTAACAGATAAAGGGGTTCAGGGGCAGACCTCCCTGCAAAAGTGAAATTAAGCTGATACCTGACTGATGAGTGGAAAAAAGCCCTAGGTTTGTCTGTTCCAGGCAGAGAGAAGAGCGTATGCAAAGGCTCAGGGGTTGGAGGACGTGAGAGTTTAGGGCAGGTGTGCAGGGGAGGGAAAGGGAAGGTCAAGGATTGCCCTCATAGGATTCCATCTCTGTCACTCACCCACCCTTCTTCTCCTTCCTTCCTTTCTTCCTTCCTTCTTTTTGACAAATATTGGCTTCAGTTCCTACTACACAGCTAGGCAGTGTGCTAAGCACTGGGCACATACTCTCATGGAGCTGCCAGTCTTTGGGAGGGACGGCTATTAACTGGAGAGGAGGGAGTGACGGCTGCTCATCTGTGCTCCCCCAAATGGGAACCCTTGTCTCGGAGCTCCTTATCGGAGCCTGCTTCCTGGAGAACCCACCCCGAGATAGGCCTCAGGGCAGGTGAGAGCTTGTCACACTCACCGGAGAAAGTGCAGGAAGATCTGCGTGTTCTGGAGGACGGGGAGTGGAGGGGCAGTGGTTGGCGAGGAGACGTGATCTAGAACACCATATACGACCTGAAAGGTTTTTACAATTCCCTCCGATGGCCGCACGGGCTGGGGGAACCGTAATACCGGTCAGTCGTAAGAAGCTGCTGTCGGTCAGGGGGAGAGAAGAAGGGGGCTTTATCTGGTGCGGTGGCCGTGGGAGTGGAGAGCAACAGACAGACCCTACATGTCCTCAGTGTTTGTGGAAAGAGAATCATCAGCCCTTAGTGCCTGGCTCGACCTTGGAGGGAGGGAGGTGCTGAGATGATAAGTATTGGGGACAAAAGATTTGGGGGGTGAGAATCACGAGCCCCGTTGCAGACGGGCAGATTTAGACCGTTGAATGTCCGAATCTGCGGTCAAAGACCGCTGTGGCTGTGAGATACGCATTTGGAAGTCGTCATGCCAAGCCCTCCAAAGCTCCGAAAATCTCATTGCCTTCTAGAAAATCTTCTCACGTGGAAAAGAGACAGAGTGTGGTCTGGACTTGCCCAGCCCTGCCCTTTCCGCCTCAGGGATTTCAGCTTGCTGAGGCTCCCTTAGCCCTACCCTTAGCCTCGTCCTCCGGCCGAAGTGCCCTTGTCTGATGAGTCTTTCCTAGAATTGCTGTGCGCCCCACCCTTATAGACGAGCCCCACGCCCACCCGCACCGTATTGGGCATCAGCTGCTGCAGAGGAGGAAGGGGTATCTGCCCCAGGGCAGCCCAGGGACCTGAGAAGGCTCTCGAAGCCTACGCCTAAAACACTCTGCCTGCTGATATCTGGATTGTGCATTGTAGATACGCAGTAAGAGCGTGTGGAAGGCAGGAGGTCGTTTTATCGTTGGGTTGCCCAGTCGGCGTGTCTGTCGTAAAGCCCATCTCTTCGAGTTTACCTTTCAGCATAGCTGAAAACAAACTGTCCATTATTTTCCAGGCAAGTCCTTGTCAAGTGGAAGTTCCTCCCCTGGAAGTAGCTTGCCACAGAGCGATGAGCGTCGGAACAGAGACCCGTCTTTCTCGTCTGTGAGAAGCAGGGTGACAGTCCCCATGCCGCACAGCTTACAACAAGCAGAAGACTCCAGCCCAGAGATGCTTTTGCCTTCACAGGGGGACGGTGGGCTTGCACGCCATTAATCCTACCCCACCCCGAGTCTTCTTCGTTGAATGGAATAATCCCAGTTCCCCTCGTTTTTCCTTAGATACGAGGTTTTGCAACAAAACATTTGATGCCTGCAGGCCTTGGCAATTGGCATTGATTCAGAGATAACACGCAGTATGCTAGACATTTGTCACACTTGGGCCACGCGCACGTCTTTCCTCTTTTGCAGCCCACTATTTTGCTCGCGGGGAATTTCCTCTTCCTGGGCGCGTTACGGGGGTGGGCGGGCAGTAATCAAGGGGCCCGCCCACTCCCTGTGGAAGCCACCGGGTGCTCTTCTTCACTACCCTCCTCCATTAAAAGGCGGTCAGGTGACCTAATCTTCCGGGAGGACCTTGAATGGGGAGCAGGGGACGTGAAGCCGAAAGAGCGCTTGGCGGTAGACCCATTTGCCCCAGCAGTCGGTGCCTTGTCCCGACCTCCATGGCACGTGCTGCCAAGCCGGGTTCCTGCCTGCCTTCGTTGATCTAAGCTCCCAATATCGTGCCATAACACCCCCTTTGGCCCACCGTAGCCGGGAGTCAGTTTCTGTCACTTGCGACCACAAAATTTTGAACCGATAGATGCAGTTTCTGAAAGGGGCATATGTTATCATTAATACCCAGCATTACTGAAGAGGGAGGACTAATTAGTGCGAACCCTCTTCCTTCCCCTATCCGTGGGGCGGTCCACAGAGGATTTATTCCTGAGCCACTAATGAATTTTGCAACTGTCACAAAACAATGCAAATAAGTAAGACCCACATCTGCTGAACACCATCATGAGGTCAAACTGTGTGTAAATAAATGCTTGCTTCAAGGAGAGGGTAAATCCTAAGGTGAGGAGTGACAGGGCTTTGTTTGCATAAACCCAGCAAGGTATTATGGGTAGGATATTAATTAAATCATGCTCCTGGGCCTCACGGAGCCCCAGCTCAACGGCTTCAGCTTGTTGACAAACCGAACGCAGGGCCCCCGGAGAGAGCACTAACATTTTGATGAACAGGGTTTGTTGGGGGTGATGTTTCCTACCTAGCATTTTAATATCATTTTTGATGCTTTATCTGAGCAACCGGGAAAGGATGTTGAGATAAAAGAGAGGGGCAAACATCACATGTCCGGAAGATGAACTTTTCCATCTAATATTGGTCCGCGGGAATTGCTTCCTGGGAAGGAGTTTTGGCTGCCCCCACCCCGCCCCAGGCCTTCCCTGTGTGCTCCCCCATTATACCATCTCGCCTCCAACCCGTCCCCCCGACCCCCGCGGGGAGGACATCTGGGAATAATGTGGAAGGTGCTTCCGGTTTAAACGAAGTTTTCATGATTCTGATAGTCTTCCCAAGACCCCTTCAGTCTGTTGTTTTGTTCTTCCTTCCTCTTTGAAGAAATTAACCCGATGGTACGTAGCGTACCATCTTCACAAAAACGGCTTTCGTTTTCAGGTTGACACAAAAGGACTCATCTGAGCTGGAGCGGAACGTTGGTCATCGAAAGGCTCTCTGTGGCCACCAGATGTACTCACTCTCGGAGAGACGCGGACCGGGTACGTTCAGGCTCCTTGTAATTGACTAATGACCCCGGTCCACCCATCCCAACCATTCCCCGCCTTCATTTGCACTACATGGCCTCTTTCAGCTCAAAATTTCATGCTTCATTTGAGGATTTGAAAGCCTCTTTTATCGGAGAATATTGCAGACAAATATGAACTAATTAATGCTCCCACTATCCCCCCCTGCCCCGGGAGGATGCGTTCGTCCCGTGACCCTCCAGCTTCCCTGGCATTCCCTGACTTGGGCTGATGTCCGGCATAGGAGGTGTCACTGCTGTGCTCCCTCCCTCGCCCCACCAGCCCCAGCCGGCAATGCTCAACCCTGTTTCTCCCAAAATGCATTAAGAATCTGCCCACTTCATGCCGTCTCCACTCTCTCGGCTGGCCGCTTGCCTTGACTACAGAACCAGACCTCCGCTTCTTCCCTCGCCCCTCCATTCTGCTACCCAGTTCTGTACCCAGCAGGTAGAGGGCGATTTGTACGATGGACATAAATCTGGAAATGTCACTTCTTACTTCTTCTCCCTGTGGACCCCTGCCTGCTATCCCCAGCCTCCTCCAACATGGATCTTTTGGTTTCTCAAACACACCACGGTCTCTCCGGTCTGAAAGCTTCTTCTCACTTGGTCCCCTCTGCCAATATTTGGACCGGGAAGTGCCCAGTGATGGCCGATCTCCTCCATGAGCTTAAAGTCTAAAGAGGTATTCTAAGCCTGAGTTTTAGGGTGACTTTAGGGGGCTCGTGTTTGAGGACTGTTGCTACCTGTTCTTTGTAATTCATATTGGCAGGTGTCTCTCAAGGCACCAGAGATGGCTTTGTGGGTACTTTCCAAACAGAACTTGAGATTCGGTGTCTGGTGAGGTCCTGTTTCCGGTTCATAGATGGCCGTCTCTTTGCTGTTTCCGCACATGGTGGAAGGGGTGATGGAGCTCCACCCTCGTGACCTAGTAGCTTCCCAAAGGCGCCACATCCTAATGCCATCATATGGGGGGTTAGGCTTCAACATACAAATTTGGGGGGGGGCACAGACAGTCTGTAGCAGCTCCATATCACCTACATTCTTAATTCGTAATGACATAAAATTACTCCCACGTTTAATGATCAGTTTCTCAAGTCACAATCTGATTTTCTATACAATCTCTTCCTTCCACACCAGTAGCAATATAAGAGGCATGTAGGAACTATTTATTCTGTGACTCTGTACTGTCCTCTCCAAACAGCTCCACACCTTTAAAAGCCCCCCGTCAGACACTGATGCTGGACACTATTCCTTTAAGGCAGAAAGCAACCTGCTAATGATCTCTGTCTGCCCTGGCCAACACGGTACCCCCTGGCTACATATGACTATTTAAATTTGAACTTCAGTAAATTAAAACTAAACCCAATTTAAAATTCTCTTCCTCAGTCTCACTAGCCACCATTTCACGTGCTCAGTACCCACCGGTGGCCAGTGGCTTCTGTATCATGTCAGACAGCACATGACCTAGGGCACGTTTCTTCACCTCTCTGAGCTTCTTTCCCCTTTCCTGTAAGATGGGGATCATCATAACCGCCTCACAGTGATTTTCTGTGTGAGAGAATCGAGGAAAGCAATGTTGGGGGGCAATGCCAGCAACCCGTCAATGATCTGGTTCTCATGTGGAGGTGATTCCTAGGTTCTCCCAAAGGGAACTTGCTCCTCAGCACTCAACCCTGAGAACCACTTCAGTCCTTCCCACCAGCATCCCTCCCCTACTTCCTACCCATCTGTGGTCCCCATAGCTGTTGGGACTGTGTTGTGCCTCTTGCCTGCTTTACCAGAACCGATTCCCCAGTCTCCCTGTCTGTAGCATTTGGCTTGGGTGTTCTGTGAGCAGCGCCCAGCCCCAGTCCTGGGCTTCCCACTGTTTCCATCGCATCTCCCCAACTCCCACACCCACCCTAACTCAGTGTCGTTGGCCTTCCTTGGCTCCCAGGAAACTCGGTCACCCCCACCATGGAGGACTGGGCCCAACCTTGGTTCTTGAGAGCGTTGCAGACACTTGGAGGTGTGACCATGACACCCATTCAGCCCCTGGATCAGGTGGCAGCAACTTTCTCTGAGAATGTCCCAGGCTCACCCTCGGTTGTCCTCTGCAGTCCCATTAGGACTTGCGGAACATGCAGCCATCTTGTACAGCACCAGGGAGTCCAGGATGGCTCCACATGCTAACCCGATTGCATTTTTCTCTCTGTCAACCTTCGGCCAACTCTGTTTTTCAGAGACGATGGCACCGGTATATCCCATCCCACATGCTCTTTTTACAATGTGAAGTTCACACTTGTTCTTCAAGAAGTGGGGCCCGTGTCCCCATGGGAACGCCCATGATTAAGGCAAACGTGATGCTGTGTGACTTCTGAAGTCCCCCAAAAAGCATCCAGCTTCCACCTGGGTCACCCTTGGAATCCTGCCACCATGTTGTGAGGAAGTCCAACTCCCATGGAAAGGCCACATGTAGGGGCCACATCCCCACTGAGCTCCTAGGTGATAACCAGCACCCAGTGCCAGACATACGAATGAGTGAGGCTTCATGATTCCAGACCCCAGTTTTCAGGCTCTCCAGCTGCTCCTTCATGGAACAGAGAAAAGCTGTCCCCGTCATGCTCGGCTTAGATTGCAGATTTGTGAGCAAAACTTAGGGCATTATTTTGAGCCACTAAGTTGGTAGGTGATCTCTATTATATAGCGGTAGATAATCAGAACGCTACCCGAGCAGACGGCACTGCCATTTTTACTCTGCTGCTACGTATATGGCTATAAACAGGTGCCTTGGGGCCACCCTGCCTGACAGTCTCCACACTCGAGTTCCAAATGGGGAGCACAAAAATCCCACTGTCACTGATATTCTCCTTAACCATGTGCTTTCTCTCCCTCTCTCTCTCTCTCGTCCCCTTCCCATCCTCCATCTGGGATGAAGGGGCAGATGTTTCTCTTCCTGTCTGGAAGGAATTTTCCTCATAACGAAACCTCTTCTTCCCGAGAATCACATGCCTCTCCACTTCTTTGGGGCCATAATGGCAGACGGAATGGCTGGGAAAGACACTGATGTACCCATAAAAGAAGGTCCGAAGATACTCAGCCTGTTATACAAGAATTCAGATAAGTTACTGACCTCGTTACAGAGTCACCATGTGATAGGCACCATCAAAGGGGGATAGCACACCATGGAAGGCAGAGGAGACAGACCACACCTGCATGATGTTTCTGTCTGAAGGGTTCTAGATGTTATAGATACATTGTATAATAGCAGAGTACCAATATACAAGCCCAGACCCACAAAAATGCCTTAATCTTACGGCCCAACTAAGACGTATCTGTAGTATATTCTCCACATGTCAATGGGAATACTTTCTTCACTTTTCGTTCAATTTCCATACGTTGAATTCTCTTCACCAGCAGGAAGCCCAGATATGTGGAGGTTCCTCCCTTGAATGAAATCTGCAGTAATTTCATCTTTGCTGAGAACAAGTTCATCCTCACAGTGAGTTGTCCCTTCACAGTTCTATGGACGTGTGGATTTATCCAGAAGTAACCCCATTTGTATGGCCTCATTCATGTTCTTTGCCCTTAACTTGTTAATGATGCTGTGTTTTAGAATTGGCGGAAAACTTCAACCGTGGGGTAGTGGGTGCTTAATATTGCGACTGCCTGGTGCCTGTTGTCTAAAGATTGCCCACCTCATTCACACACAGGGTTTGCTTCCAGCACACTCAGCTGCCATATTGTTTCCGCATGGCTCCACTTCCCTGACTACAGCTCGTTTGCCCAGAGGCGAACACGTGATGAAAACACATGAGCCAGGTTCTCTGTCTTCCAAATATAAATGGAGACATTCAGAGACTGGAAGTTCGTTGTTGAGTTGCGTTAACAGTAGAGTTCCGGAAGTTTTAAGGTGGAGGAGGCAGTGAGCTCTCACATGCAGACCGTTGCCGGGAACCAAGCCGTGGCCCTCCATGGTTACCCAAAGTGTTGTTGCGGATGCTCTTCTCCCATAATCCACACTGATAATAGATATGACCATCAAGTCCCTGGGTTGACAAATGGCCTGGCTTAGTTTGGGTCCCTCCCAGAAGCAGATCCTAAGCCAGGGATTTGAATAGAAGCAGTTTATTTGGGCAAGGCCCCCTCTGTCTGACCTTCCCTCACTCGCACGTTCTCTGTCTCTGTCTCTCTCTCTCTCTCTCTCTCAAAAATTGGTAAACGTTAAAAAAAAATTAAGGAAAAGGAATTGGCCCATGTGGGGCGCCTGAGTGGCTCAGTCGGTTAAGAGTCTGACTCTTGATTTCAGCTCAGGTCATGGTCTAATGAACGATTAAGATGTAGGGTCGCCAGCTACCTGCTGTGTGACCTTGGCCAAGTCACTGTCCCTGAGCCTGTTCTTCCCTGTAAAATGGGAAGAACACCTACCTCGGAGGGTTTCTATGGAGATTAGGAACGGTGTATATGTCTTAAATGGGGTGTGTCTAGTTTATTTGGGAGGTGAGCTCAGGGAGCATGAGCGAGGAAGCAGAGAGAGGGAAAGAGAAACCGGAAGGAGAAGAAGGCACAATCCGAACTGATTGTTGAAGTCTTTAATTGTAGATATTTGGAGGCTCGATTCCACCAGGACCTCCGAGAAATACAGAATGCCTGCTGGACTTATCTGCCAGAAACACGGGAGGCTGGGGTTTTATTCCCCATTCGTTGAGTTGAGCGTATACCCTCAGTAGAGTTATCTCCCCCACATTTCTGGGCTTTGCTTCCTGACCGAGCAGGTTCCCAGGCCTTGACGAAGGCCTTGAGGCAAAAAGAAAAAAAAATGTAGGGGTGCGTGCCGCACGTTTGAGTCGAGACCCTATTTCGGCGTGAGTCTGAAACTCACACAGGCTGATCCGTCACCCCGGGGCAGATATCAGAGGTGCTCCAAGAAGATGGGCCTTGGGGCATCTAAAACATCTGCTATTGCTCGGAGCCCGGAGCCCGCTTCGGATTCTGTGTCTCCCTCTCTCTCTGCCCCTCCCCCGCTCATGCTCTGTCTCTGTCAACAATAAACATTAAAAGAAAATTTTTTTTAAAGATCTGCTATCTTATAACCTTCCAAACGGCCATCGTCAGAAAGGGGAGCCTACCAGGTGTTGACGAGGATGTGGCAGCTTTTCTGCAAAGCGCTCTGATTCTGTAGGGTAGGTGGCCCCTGCACCACAATCTAGTGACCTCCCTGCCAGGTGCAGAGCCCAGAGGAACGGTCCCATGTACAGGTCCAGAAAGACATCTTTATAAAAATGTTCCCAGTTGGGCTGCACCTGGGGGTCGCGCCTTAGAGGAATGTCCACCTAAGGTGGATGTCCAGGATGAAGCGCCATGCCTCAGAAAGAAGCAGCCCCCTCAGTCAACACGCAGCCAGTTGTCTAAACTAGCAACCCGCTCACAGAAAGGCGTTGACTATGTTACCTGGAGGCGCGCCCATGGAAGGACCCATCCCAAGCACCCAGAGGGAGGCCTGGGCGAGGGGCAGCGGTAAAGGGGCGGGTTGCCGATGATGGGAGAGGCGGGGAAGGAGTAAGACGCGAGCGGAGCCTTACCTGGCCCGGGGTTCATTTTGTGCTATGAACCGGGGAGTATGATTAACCACCTCCTGGTACCTGGAGTCCTAAATAGATTTTTTTAAGTAAATAAAGTGCCTGGAACACAGTAGGTGTTCAATAAATGGTTGCTGAGAATGTGGCTGCAGGGACAATTGGGCAATTTTCCACAAACAAGAACGCATGACATCTCCCCCAGAAACTAGAAGGGCAGGAAAGGAATGGCTTTTTCCACTCTCTGCCTCCTATCGGGGCGGGGGAGGGAGGGGTTAATATTGGGTCATCGGACCCCTAAGGAGGCCTGTCAATTTGAATTGGGGAAAAAAATCACATTTATCTTCACTAACCTCTGACTGCAATTTAGCAAGTCCACAGTTACATTAGTAGTATCTATGAGTTTATCACCAAGAGAAATCATGGATATTTTTATATCACATTATAGTTGTTGCAGGTATCTTGAAATATGCTTAGCACTACTTGGAAATTATGGTAGTTATTAGACCCGCCACTAGATCATATTTAATGCCTTAATAAATGTGCATTTATCACATATCTGGGCGTTTTAAAAATATTTTTATAACTGTATTTCAGCATAACAGGTTTCCTTTGTGACTTTCTGTATTTCACTTTACGTACTTAACGCTATTATCCTGAGAAAAGGTCAGTAGATTTCACCAAGTGTCAGAGGGGCTGTGGCACAGCAAAGGTTAAGCCCCTCTCAGTACGCTCTATCTTTACCTCCTTGCACCAGAAGCATGGGAAAATCCACAATCACGACCTTCCTCTCTCATCCTCATGGACACGAATGAGTTAAAGGGTGGCCTCAGCACCGTGGTGTCATCCAGCTAGTGCCGGTGCCAGAGTGACTACTGTGGGGACAGGGGAGGCGCGAGCAGAGGGGAGGCGGGAGGGGAAAAAGAAAAAAAAAAAAAAAAGAGAAATGGAAAAATAATTTCCCCAGCTTCATCACATCACTGAACTTTACTTTTAATAAAACTATTATTAAATAGAAACGGCACGCTCATTTTTTGCATTTAGATGATATTCAGAAACAGGGTCTCAGTAATTATTTGTGCGGAGTAGGGCTGGAATGTTCTAGTTTTCTGAGTGCAGGTGAACTAGCCTCTCCTCTTCCAGGCGTAGCCTTTCCCCGGGCTGTACTTGTCACGTTGGTGTCGGAAGGCACCCCAGAAAGAACCACTCTCTTCTTTGGACACATCCCAGCCATTGAGACCTGGGCCGAGTTTAGGTGCTCCCCAAAGTAGACCCTCACACAGGATTCCAGCCCAACCGGCCTATTTGAGAAGCGCAGGAGACCGCGGTGGAGGCACAGGGCAGCAGGACAAGAAAAGATAGCCAGGGACAGTTGCGTTATGAATCCAGCCACCGAGGTAGCCAACCGCATTGCGATATCGTGGGGAAACTCTGGAAAGGTGTTGAACCCATGCCTCCGCATTATCCCTTCGAACGGGCTAGGGAGCTGGGGCATTTATGCACCAACCCCCAGAGTCGTTGGTTGACGGCTGCTCCCAGGTCGAGAAGGTGTTCCGGCTTTTACACAGACAAAGCGGCCTTTTGCAATTTTGAAAGAAGTCTTGGGCACAGAGCCACAGACACTAACTATTGGGGGTGAAGGGAGCCGTTTGAATCAGGAAGGTGGGTAAGGAGATGGTGAGGTACTGATAGCATCTGCTCTACGTCCAGTGCTTGCCCGCCCTCTGCTGCTCTGCAAGGTGACAGTCGCTCCGCCTCCCTGGCTCAGTTTCCCCATCTCTGCAAGAGGCAGGAGCTCTCCAAAGGTTGCAAACTGGAGGCCTGCAAACCGGTTGAGGTCCTCCGGTGTGTTTAGTTCGGTCCGCGCAGCTTTTTAACAATTTTATAATTGTGGGGCGCCTGGGTGGCTCAGTCGGTTAAGCGTCCGACTTCGGCTCGGGTCACGATCTCGCAGTTCACGAGTTCAAGCCCCGCGTCGGGCTCTGTGCTGACAGCTCAGAGCCTGGAGCCTGCTTCGGATTCTGTGTCTCCCTCTCTCTCTGCCCCTCCCCTGCTCGCACTCTGTCTGTCTGTCTCTCTCTCTCTCAGAAATAAGTTAAAAATACATAAAAATAAAAAATAAACATTTTATAATTGGAGCAACTTAAAACGACAAGGTTTCACAGAAAAACACCTTGTAGTTTTGTCTAGAAAAATCTAGTTGGCAACACTGGACGCCAGACTAGGTGATCCCCAGTACCATATGGTTCTGGGAACCTAGACTTTTTCTCCGGCCAGAGTCAAGTGGTTTAAGGGGCAACTTTTGCAGCTTGCCAACAAATTCTCCCCTGTCCCCTTTTGCGAAAGTGTGTTTCTGTTCTGTTTGCAGAGGGCAATGCAGCTCTCTGCCTTTTTACATAGCTGAGGGCGGGGAATTGGGTTAAAACCTCAGGTAGCCTCAGCCTGCCCCGCTAGGGTTTAGAGCCAGGATGTTTTAGAATCCCTGGCAGACCGGCTGCTCACAGGGAAGGCCCCGACCATCTGTTCCCAGAGACGGCGAGGGAGCCAGCTTCCTCCCTCCACACCTGCCCCCAAGCTCAGGCCCAGGGACATTTCAGAACCCAAGAACAGCTCTGGTCTGTGCCAAATACGGGACCCCAAATTCCTCCGCTCTTTCTCGCGTTCTCCCTGGGCTCCTTGCCTGTGAGATGAGTCAGCTGCCTACCCCCAGAGGCCACCAACTGTGCCCATCAACAGAAGTGGAAGTCGAGGGCTCTCGGCCCGTCGCTGCGCTGCCCTGGAAGGCGGCAGCTGATGACACGGGCTGGCCCCTGATTGCCAATCTAGATGGCGCTTTAAAACATCCCTTCCCCAGCCATCCCCTCAAAGGCAGCTGTGATTAGTCTGGTCTCCGAGGCCTTCGAGAAAAACCTCAGTGACTGAATAATAATGGAACGCTGGTCTGAAGGGTGGAGAGCCAGAATCCAAGGGTCTTTTTGAACAAAATGAAGTTTTATTCATTCCGTGTACATGAGATAAGGGCCAACGGGATGGTCAAGGAGCAGCTCTGGCTTAATGAATGGATAAGAATCATGGGCTGGGTCATTTTCTTTCTTTAAGAACAGAAACGGGTATTGTTAAAATGGTTTTTGAGCTCTTGGAAGCAGTTTGAATTCTTGGCCAAGCCAGGACTCGCCTTTCCGTGGAACTGAGACCATGGCTCTGGCATCAGACAGCTTGGCTTTTAAGCTGGTACTCTAGCTGTGTGACCTTGGGCGAGCCTCGGCCTCTCTGTGCCTCAAAATCATCACCCGTAACGTGGAGAAAATAAGAAGACCTTCCTCACAGGGTTGGTTGGAAGATTAGATGAGACATCCACGTAAAGCACTGCAGACAGTCCCTTGTTCAGAGTCGGAAGGCAGTAAACGTTATATATTATCGCATTACTACGAATGATTTTTTTTTTTTTTCCCCAAGGAGAGCACCGAGATTAACATCAGCTCCGGTTCGCAGTGACAAAAACAAAATCCAAATTTCTGAAGAGTGGGGTCTGAATTGATGAGCTCGTCCTAGCACCTTGCTTTGCTCCCGGCCCTGATAGTAAATCCCATCAGCCATGCGGGGCGGGGGGTGGGGTGGGGGGGGTGGGTGCGGTGTGTGCTCTCACCCGCAAAAGCCCACGATGGCCTGGTGGCACAGCCCAGCCTTGGCCGCTGGCCTGAGTTGAGAGGGGGGCCGGCGCCTGGCCACAGTGGAGCGGGGCTTTCGTTCAGTGCCCACGGACCCAAGGCATTTGTGTATTCGGCTGGCCTCCCTGCTCATTCGCAGGTGGAGGTGAAAACGCCAGAATCCCATTTTTTGTCACCTTGTGAAATTATGAGCCTCCGTTCCCGTTGCGTTGGTATCATCAGAGCGCAGCGGACACGTGGGGGGATGGCTGTCGCCGGGTTACTCCTTGTAAGTTCAGACCGTTCCACATGCTGAATGACAACATATTTGCCGTGACCTGGGTAAATTAAAGCGATGCTTCCTGCCTGGGTAGACTTTGACGTGATTCGGTGCATCTGCTTCTGATGAAGGGCTACCTCGCTCAGTAAAGCAGGAAATAAAAACGCACAGCGCTACCTTGCCCCCTCTCCTCCTCTCTGCCTCCCCCCTCCCCTCCTTCTCCTCTCTTCCTCCCTCTCCCCTCTCCCTCCCTTTCCCCCTCCCTTCCTCCTTCCCCTCCTCCCTCCATTCCCTCTCCCTTCTTCCCTCCCTCCCTCCCTCTCCCTTCTTCCCTCCCTCCCTCCCTCCCTCCCTCCCTCTCCCTTCTTCCCTCCCTCCCTCCTTCCTTCATCTCTCTTCCATCTTTCATCTTTCCCGTCTAGGTCTCTTTCTTTCTTTTCCCTGTCATTTTTTTCCCCCTAAGAGGAGAAACACCGGTGCCGAGCTGCTCTGTGTTCTTGGTGCCAGACCCCGTTCTCCATGTGTACACAGTCTGAGTCCTGTGTCCAAACAGAAGACAGAAATGTGATGAGGGCTGGGTAGAGGAAGGGATTTGACAGGTCTTCTGCATCCCAAATCTCCAGGATGCAAAGGTAAAGTCAGGCTCTTTTCTTAAAGGTTAAATTTCACATTTTAATTGCCTCACGTGGAGGCTGCTCGGAGCTGGGCTCCCACAGTTGGCTTGGCAGCCCGCCCAGTTCACTGAGGCTTAGGGCTGGGGAGCGCCTCCCACCTCCCTCCAGCTCCATGAGAACTGGGGCAACAACCACAAACACCGATGAGCTGAACGCGAAGCGGGTCTGCAGCGCTAGGGGGACCTCATTTTAACCCCACGTGCTTGTACGGAGCGGACGCTTGTTCCGGCCACTGTCACCGAGTAACAAAGCACTCTAGGACTCAGTGGCTTCAAACGACAATTATTACCACCTCTTGGGTGCTGTGGGTTGATCGGACTCGGCTAGATGGTTCTCACTTGGGGTCTCTTGAGCCGCTGCAGCCAGAGAGTGGCTGAGACTGGAGTCTTCCAGAGGCTCGACCGGGCGAGATGTCCAAGGTGGCACATGCACGGGGCTGATGGTTGGCGGGAGCTCGGCTGGGACTGTCCACCCAGCCGCCTACGTGTGGCCTCTCCTTGTGGCTCGGGCTTCTCTTGGGAGCCCAAGAAGCGGAACATTCCAAGCACTAGCGTTCAAGAAGAGATACCCCAAAGAAATCAGGTGGAAGCTTCCTGACCTTCGATAACCCAGCTTAGAAGCCACACACGTATCACTTTCTCTGTGATCAGGTGGTCAGAGCGGTCACAGGGCCCACCCAGATTCACGGGGGGAAGACGCAACTCTCAATGGGAAGAACGCCAGCGAATCTGGGCGACATGTTTTAAAGCTACTACAGTGTGAAAACAACGGCTCTGCTCATTGTCTTTAACTTGAAGGTCCTGATTACCCCGAAAGTCTAGACCACCACCCTTCTCGTCTTTCAGTTGTCCTTTTAGAGCACAGTGACAAACCAGAAGTCCCCAATGCGAGTGTAGCCTGAAGTGGGTTTTAAAAAGTTGCTTCCATATTTTAAAACTTGGAGATTCCATATAAAACTGAATTTCTAGGGGTGCCTGGGTGGCTCAGTTGGCTGAGCGTCCGACTGTCGATCTCGGCTCAGGTCACGACATCATGGCTTGCGAGATTGAGTCCCACATCAAGCTTTGTGTTAATGACGCGGAGCCTGCTCAGGACTCTCTCTCTCCCCCTCTTTCTCTCTCCCTGCCCCTCCCCTGCTTGCGCATGTACACTCGTGCTCTCTCTCTCTCTCTCTCTCAAAAAAACAAACAAACAAAATCACTGAATTTTTAGGTAGCCACAGTCCCCACCTATCCCGATTGCCCCCAGTCCTGAGACTAGATATCAGGACCCATTTATCCACATGGCTACACTGTTTTTTTTTTTTCTTTTAATTTTTTCATTAGAAAAACAGTTATCTTGGTACTACGTCTTTATCAGAAGCGGGAGAATACAGTACTAGGCTGATAGGGCCACGTATCCAACACAAACGGGGAAAGGCATGAACAACTTCGGTTGAGCGTCCAACTTCAGCTCAGGTCATGATCTCACAGTTCGGGGGTTCGAGCCCCATGTCGGGCTCTGCACCGACAGCTCAGAGCCTGGATGGAGCCTGCTTCGATTCTCTGTCTCCCTCTCTCTCTCTCTGCCCCTCCCCACTTGCATGCACGCGTGCTCTCTCTCTCTCTCACTCTCTCTCTGTCTCAACAATAAATAAATAAACATTAAAAAAAAAACTTCCTATGGTGTTGTTAACGCACACCAAAGAGAATCTGGGTTAACTGTTCTCACATCTGTTTCTCTCTCCCTCCTTCCTCTCCCTCCCTTCTCTCTTTCCTTCCTTCTGTCTCCTCTTCTTCCCCTTCTTCCCTTCTCTTCCTGTTTCTCCTTCTTCCTGTAGTTGGCCGCAGAATGGGGAGACCCGCTCAATTCTTGTTAATAACCCTGAGTTGATTTCATTTCTCTCTCCTGCTGCTTGTCTTTTACATGACAGCCAACAAAATAAACATTTAGGACCTCAAAACACTATCTTTGGTATAATAGACACATCAGAAGACCTCCTGGACAAGCCTCCAGTGGTTTCCCAAATGATGTGGGTGGCCCGCTCTCCCAGGCGGAGGCCCCTGGCCAGCCCGGCCCTGGGCCTTTATGACTGTGTTTATGTTCCCGGCCAGGAGACACAGCTACTCCAGAGCCACGCTCTGACTGCTTGTGCGAAGCGTAGCCAACCAGGAGACTTGGCCTCAGAGTGTAGCCCCCTTGGCCCGACAGTGGCCTGGTACCTCCCCGTGCTCGGCTTGTGGCCTCTCTGTTCCATCCACCATTTCAGCCTTTCTCTGATTGATTCTGGGACACGTCTGGCTCCCCCCCTCCCTCCCCTGCTTTCTTTGTCCTTCTCTCCCCCGCCCCTACCCAGAAGCTTGGGCTCAACCCTCTGCCCCTCGATCCCGGGTCTTTGGCCCCAGTTTATCCACCTCAGGTGACCATTTTTGCAAAACGCCTGTGTCCCTTTAGCATAGACGACCGTCTTCAGAACTCTCCTCCTGGATTTCTTGAAAGAGGACGAGTTCTTTTGAGAGGGAGCCTCAGAGCATCCTAGCCGTAAGTAGTGCTAAGAAGAACAAGGGAGGGACTGAGCTAGAAGAGGGGTTCATCACCATGGGACCCTGCTGGAGGACACTCAGTGGCCCAGGTCTTTCTCTGTGGAACAGCCACTCACTCTGGCTCACAATGGAGGCCTTTGAGGCCCTGGATGGAAGAGTGCCCATCTTCCTGGTGCCGGGAGCCCTGCAGCCACACCCACCAGATAGAGGAACCGAGTGGGGGGGGGGGGGGGGGGGGGCGGCCCGCTTGTCGCCGTGTCAAGAAAACAAATGTTTTGGCAGATTTCCCTTCACGAATGTTCTGATTTCTGAAGGCAATATTTTTCTGAATCATTTCCTCGGGGGAAACCACTCAGCTATCTCAGGAAGGAAAACATCCCTCCTTCCGAGCCCAGTACGCCACTTTAACTCATAGAGGAGATGTGCCTGTGTAGTAATGAAACTGATTTCCCAACTCCCGCGCAGATCAGCTTGCGTGCGTGTGCGCATGCACGCACAGGGAATCTGTGTTCGCGAGTGTGTGTACGTGTGTGGATGTGTACGCAGGAGTCCGGGTGTGCGTGCGGGTCTGCGTTTGTATGTGCACACGTGTATGTGTAGTCATGATTGTGCAGGTGTGCCAGCCTGGGTCTGTGTGTGTGTGTGTGTGTGTGTGTGTGTGTGTGCACGCGCGCGCGCACTGGTGCATCTAAACAGAAAGATGAAGAAGGCAAAGGCAGTTCTCTCGGGAGCCTGCTGAAGGCTCTCCCTGCCATGCCTCCCCCACAGCTGAAAGCCCCCGGGACGTCTGGCATCGTGACAACGTTCCATGTGCCCACATGCCTGTCACTGGCTCAGGCACGTTCGACCGTCTCCCAACCTGCATCCCCCTACCACAGGGGGACCTCATGCCCATGGTGCCCCCTCCCACTCCCTCTCAGAGCCTCCCTGGACTCCGAGCTGACATCATAAGTCTGGCTATTTCCTATTTTGTAACATAAAGAATTCTAGAATTGGAAAGTTGACCAAAAAGGAAATGATGTCGATTTAAAGATTCGGAGCAAGAACCCTACGTTTTCTAAGCTCAGTGTCCTCATTCATGACATGAAGGTAATAATGCCCCTTCCTAGAATAAGTCAGCGTGTGTGTAGCTGGTTGGTAGGTGGCATGTAAAACTAGTCTATTACATGGGCTGAAGCCAATAGGGGCAATAGTAGGAAACAGAACTTTTCTCCAACACCTGCCTTCACCCCTGCGATCATCAGCTCCCCCTTCTCTATCCCTTGACATCTTTACCAGCTCTCATACCTTCTGGTACCTTTGGGGATTACATTGCCCAGTCTGATCCTCTCAGGCTTGGCCTGAGGCATGGGGACCCACAGTGGGGACTGGGGACAGTGCACTTTCCCTGTTTCTAAGTCACACTCCATTAGTCCATCCCCTTGGCTGTTTCTGGGTCCTTTCCTTCCTTCCTTCCTTCCTTCCTTCCTTCCCCAACACACTGGTGTCTGGGGGGAGGGAAGAAATGGGAGAAAAGAATACAGTCATACCTGACTGGCCCTCCCATAATCCCATTATGGGCTCTCTCTGGAAGGGCCCAGGTGATGCCCTCTCGTGGAGCATATTTATGAGGGCTTGGGAGACCCCGACAGACCCTGAGCACCGCATTGTGCCTGATGAGTGTGAGTGCCACACCCCCAGCTCACCTCGCATGGTACCCCCTCAATTCCTACCCACTGCAGTTCACCCTGCAGCCGCTTGCTGCTACTCCCTCCCCGGGAGGCAGCTTGCCTCCTGCAGGACTCACGTGGCCGCCCCAGACGCTCACTCACCTTTGCCGCTCCACATTCTGGGAGTTAAGTCTTGCTACACTTTCTTGCCCTCTCTCCCTCACCCACCATCATGCGTGATTGCAGCTACCCTTCCACCTTCCGGATTCTCCAGGCAGGAAGCAAATGCTGGTCTCCACTCTCCTGGGCCCCCAGCCCTCCCAGGAATTGCAGGGCGCCGGGGTGGGCAGGGCACAGGTCTCGGCAGCTCGGATCACACTCCGGAGGAGAGTTGCCGGACACCCCTTCTGGCAAGATCTCATTGCACAGGTGACAACAATCCTCCTGAACACCCTGACTTAGCTGCTGGCATTGGGGGTGGTGGGAAGTGAAACGTGGGAAGGGCAGGCTGGGGAGACAGGCTCTGGGTTCCGATCTGGACTCTGCCCCTTTCCAGCTGTGCGCCCATAGGCAAGTTAATTCACTTCCATTCGTCTCTGAGCCCCCAGGGCATGAGGAAATACCAGGGCAGAGTAGGCACTTAAGGTTTTTCGGAAGACTGAATGAACGGGGGAGGAAGGCAAGCTAGCTATGAATACGGAACTAGGAGAATGTAAGCCTCTGAGAAATTCTTTTTTTTTTTTTTAATCTTAGAAAGAGAGAGAGCACACAAGCGAGGGAGGGGGCAGATGGGGGAAGAGAGAGAGAAAGAGGGAGACAGAAGGAGAAGGAGAGGGAGAACCTTAAGCAGGCTCCTCACTCAACACTGAGCCCAACTCAGGGCCATATCTGATGACCCTGGGATCATGAGCCGAAATCAAGAGTTGGACACTCAACCAACTGAGCCGTCCAGGCACCCCTTGGAGAAATGAAAAAAAAAAAAAAAAAAACAGATTGAAAGGACAATTTCCATGTTCTTCATAGATTTCCAAACTCTAAATTCTACGGCCTGACCATTGTTCTGAAGTTTCATGAACCAAACCCCATGCAACTCAGTTTGTTCCAAATCCTTCTCTTCCTGTGACGAGGACGTAGCCTTTATTTTCTAATGAAATTTGCTGAGAAAATGGGACCCGCTTTAGCGAAATTTGGTCCCCAACTCTTCTGGATTTGGAAGACCACCCGTTGAAGCCAAGACCGATTTCAGAAAACTGAAGCCCCCAGAGCTAACTAAAGAGGCTTCAGCTAAGGCAGCTGAGGTAGGCCACAGGCCCCAGGGCGTGCAGCCCAGGCAAGGCTCAGGAGAAATGGCAGCCGAGAGCTGGGGAGGATTGAAAGCGGGGTCAGGGCCTTCTAGCTCGCCAGGCCGCAGGCCCCTGTCCACACTTCTGCCTGACAAAGACCAGCCATTCATCACCCCTCTGACTGAGCAGACCAACTAAACTCCCTGGGTCCTGATTTCAAAGTGTTCAGAAGGGGCCTAGCTTGGGCCAACTGTCCATGCCTCCCTGCCCTCAGCTATGGCCAAAAGGTGTGGTCTCGGCCACTAAGCAGGGCTCACGGGAAGAAACGGGGATTAAAGGGGTGGACCATGTGGAATGTACCCACCCCTGCATCCTCACCTCGAAACCACAGGCCAGAGAGACAGAAAGGCCTCGAACTCTATGCCTGTCTTCCTCATCTCAGAGACGTAGGGAGTAGAGGGCACCGGGTTTGAACATCGCTTTCCCCCAGATCCCCTGAGTCCGTCATGGCACCAATCCTGTCCCTAGATTCTTGAACGTAATTCATACGCAGCAGCACTTTCTCCCTTGCCTGCAGCAAAGCCACGAGCTCAAAAACCAAAACAAAACAAAAACACAAAACACACGAACAAGACAAAACAAAAAATGACATTGAGCATTTTAAAGTAAATCTTTCTGGGGCGCCTGGGTGGCGCAGTCGGTTAAGCGTCCGACTTCAGCCAGGTCACGATCTCACGGTCCGTGAGTTCGAGCCCCGCGTCGGGCTCTGGGCTGATGGCTCGGAGCCTGGAGCCTGTTTCCGATTCTGTGTCTCCCTCTCTCTCTGCCCCTCACCCGTTCATGCTCTGTCTCTCTCTGTCCCAAAAATAAATAAACGTTGAAAAAAAAAAAAAAGTAAATCTTTCTGTAATTCCCTCATACTACCAGAAATCATTCAAAGCCATTTTACTGTCGGAGGAGAAATATCAATACATACAATTAGATCATTTAAGCCAAATGCCTTTTTTAAAAAAAATTTTTTTAACATTTATTCATTTTTGAGAGACAGAGACAGAGCATGAGCGGGGAAGGGGCAGGGAGAGGGAGACACAGAATCTGAAACACGCTCCAGGCTCTGAGCTGTCAGCACAGAGCCCGACGCGGGGCTCAAACTCACAAAATGCGAGATCCAGACCCGAGCCCAAGTCAAACGCTCAACTGACTGAGCCACCCAGGTGCCCCTAAGCCAAATAAATGCCTTTTTAACAACACTTCTCGATGAAATATTCAACAGAGATAATATTAAGTCTGACGCATTACATCCAAGTTACACGCACAAAAAAAATCTGAGATGAAAGAATCCAAAACGTGGAATATCAGGATTGGAAATGAAAGGAAGTACCACAGCATCTGCTGCTTGTCCGTGCGGGCAGAACCACAGGTCAAAGTCCCATCTCTCCGGATTTGCTGGCATTTAACTAGATGCAAAATGTCAGCACGGAAAATGGCTTGTTCAATGCAAATATTAACAAGAGAGGAGTGTGTTAGTGTGTAAATGGAGCTTCAACCTACCAGAGCTTCTCTGACTCACCCTTCACAGGCAGCCCAAGGTAGCAAGGGAACTTTCTTTTTGTTATTATCCTCCTTGCTGGGAGGAAAGGTGCAGGACGTTTGTTTCACGGGAGAAAGGGAAGACAGATCCAGGAAGCGCTAAGCGAGATGGTTTTTTGTCCCTGTAGTGAGCTCGGTTTATCCTAGCCTAGCCTATCCTACCCTACTCTATTCTTACTGTATTCTGTTCTTATTCTACTCTGTTCTCTTCTATTCTTTTTCCACCCTATTCTATTCTAATGTTTTCTCGGCACACATTCAGAGGCGACTGGCACTTAGAACGTTCATTTTATCAAGACCAGGGGCGAGGCAGAAGAGTAAGACATTTTTTTTCCCCTCTCTGCTGCACGAAGGAGGTTTAGCAGTAGCCCAAAGCCGCACATTTAGCTTTCTTTCTGTCCTTACTCTGTTCTGCACAGAGCATTCGCGGAAAGATCTTCCTACTGGCACCTTCCCCAGCTCCCTGCATGTGCGGTCTTGCTCTGGAAAAGGAAACTCACATGTGAGTCTGATTCAGTGACATGTGGAAATCGTGGCGCCGCTCTTTCAAATCGAAGGAGCCCTGATTCAGGGGACGTGGAGGAGTGACGTCCGCCTGCCCTCCTTTGAGGTGGCATTTTGGTGAGCCCGCCACTGGCAGCAGTCAGACCTTCAGTCTGGTGGCCTCACAGACTGGACGCCCTCGGCCCCCTGAGAATGGATTGGTTCTCTCTTCAGCTCAGCAGAGACTTAAACCGACAAACCAGGATGACTAACCAGACGAACGCAGAGTGATGCCAAACATCGCCACTAGCCTGTCACATTCTCCGCTTACGAGCAAATGACGCAGGCAGCCACATTAGCTGCCAGTGGCTTGGTGCTTAGAACGAAGACTGACTTAATTGGAGCATTAAAGGAATTGTTGGAGCCACACTGGATGATGCGTTCACCAAGTTGCCAGCAAAGTTGCTGAACTAGGCTTGGAGAACAGGTAAAATCAGGGGGCAGCTGGGGAGCCAGACCAAAGCCAGAGAGAATGCCAGCTTCCACTGCCAACAAATGACACTCAGCTCCTTTGATCGTTGGTGTCTCCTGGAGACGCTGCTGTGGCCACCGCGGCTGCTGCCAGAAAGAATTTCCCGCTCCCCCTGGCTCCACGTTCCGATCTACGGCAGGTATATCTGACCGGCTGAGCCCGAGCGCACAGGGCCTACCGCGAGGAATGTTGGAGAGGCGATCATCTCAGTTGGGGTTTGTCCAGGAGGGAATTCTGAGACAAGGAATTAAGGGCAAGTAGTTTCCCTGGGAAGTGATCCCAGGAAGCAGCGGTCGGGAAGTGAGATGTTGGAATAAGAGAAGGGAAGAGTCGATAAAGGACACGTGATGAAGCACTGTAGACAACTGGAGCTCATTCTTCCCAGGGACCTCTGGGAGGCAGTATAGACCCTCTTGAAGTTGTTCCACCTAGGGGTGAGCAAACTGGAGTTTTGATCCACCAGTTCCCATCTGTCGTTGGTTGAGGGTCGCCTTTAGCGCCCGGAGGACGTCAGCCTCCCTGCCGGTCCAGCCTGCCCTGTACGGAGTCGCATGCGCTTCCATTGGCACATACGGGAGCCGTGAGTTCCAAGTGCTCATGCGCGGGCATGACAGCATCTGCCACGGCGAGTGCCGGGCATTTTTAGCTGCTCGAGTGACAGGGGACTTTGCCTCCTACCTAGGCTGAGAGAAAGGGGGTTCAGATGCCGGATGGCCAAAAATATGGCCACATTCTCTACAAGTGGCTTCATCTGCCGGACTCCCCTTCGCTCTCTCCCTCTGTCTACCGCTCCGCCCCCCCAAATCCTGTGGTCCCCACGGGAGTGACCACTTTCTAAAATGGTCCCTGGGCTCGGTCAGTTGGTCCAGAGTGGCACCTGACCCTGAGAAAAGCTGGCACGTGACATGCCGGAAGTATATGGAGGGGAGTTCTTGGAGTGAATGCTGGTGGGGGAGCTAGGGAAGCTGGGCTGCATGGAGGAGGAATTTGTGATTCGGTGTTCACAACCGAGAGGCCTCCTGGGGCTTTGGAGCTGAGGGGCCTTTCGGAGTTGTCCCAAGCTGGGCTGAGGGCCTTGGACCTGTGCACGCCTAGATGATCGGTCATTGGATTCGGGCTGCCCTGGGAAGGGACTGAGGCACGCCCCGCCCCGGGGTGGACAGCCACCTTTCCACCGGTGGCTCTCAGCAGCTGGGGGAGTCAGGTCATGATCCCAGGGTCGTGGGATCAAGCCCTGCATTGGGCTAGGTGCTGAGCGTGGAGCCTGCTTGGGATACTCTCTCTTTCTCCCTCTGCCTGTCTCCCCTACCCTCTCTCTAGAAAGGAAGGAAGGAAGGAAGGAAGGAAGGAAGGAAGGAAGGAAGGAAGGAAGGAAGGAAAGAAAGATCTCTCGGATAAGCGTGGGTGAGGACTCTCCAAGCAGAGAGGACACCTTGCCTATAGGGTCATACCCATTTCGTCGTACTGTGCTGCACTTTGTTGTGCTTCACATACTGTGTCTTTTAAACTGAAAGTTCAAAAAACAACATTTAAAAAAAAAACCCAAGAATTGAAAGTTCATGGCAACCCTGCGTCAAGCAAGTCTGTCGGCACCGTTTTTCCAACAGCATTTGCACGCTTCAGATGTCTGTGTCACCGTTTGGTAATTCTTGCAATATTGCGAACTTTTTCGTTGTTATTATATTTGTTACAGGGATCAGTGGTCAGCAATTAGGACTCACCGAAAGCTCAGCTGATAGTTAACATTTTTTAGTGCTCAAGTATTTTTCGCTTAAGGCACGTGCATTGTGTTTGTTACACCTGATGCTATTGCACACTTACAGTATAGTGTAAGCATAATCTTTACGTGCACTGAGAAACCAAAAAATTCACTCGACTTGCTTTATTGTGATATTTGCTTTACTGCAATGGCCTGGAACCGAACCTGCCTTATCTCCGAGGTATGCCTGTACTGACGGCTCGATGCTTAGTACTCTGGAAGCATCATCCTCGATTATCCCTGCGATGGGAACCGCGTCCCTATTTTACAGATGGAGAAACTGAAGCTTAGAGCATTAAGGAACCGGCTCAGCAAATGGCTGAGCAGAGATTCAAAACACACCTCCTGAGTCTAGAGCCGGTGCCTTTATTTATTTTTTTTAATTTTTTAAAGTTTATTTATGTATTTAGTTACTTAGAGAGAGAGAGAGCGAGAGAGAGAGAGAGAGCAAGAGTGCAGCCTACACTCATGAACCGTGACATCGTGACCTGAGCTGAGATCAAGAGTCAGATGCTTAGGGGCCCCCGGGTGGCTCAGTCGGTTGAACGTCCGACTTCGGCTCAGGTCGTGATCTCACGGTTCGCGGGTTCAAGCCCCACGTCAGGCTCTGTCAGCACAGAGCCTCGAGTCTGCTTTGGATTCGGTGTCTCCCTCTCTCTGCTCCTCCCCCACTCATGCTCTCTCTCATTCTTTCTCTCTCTCTTAAAAATAAATAAGCACTAAAAATATTAAAGAGTCGGATGCTTAACCAACTGAGCCACCCCGGTGTCCCTGGAGCCTGTGCCCTTAGTCTCTTTGCCAGGGCTAGGACTAGGTTGGAACAAGTGAGGGACTTACGGCCCACTCACTGTCAAGTGCCAACATTGCACTTCCTTGACCCTGGCAGTGAATGTCTCCTTAAAGGTGTGCCCCGGGCGCCTGACTTGCCTCACCAGAGCCCCAGAGCTCTGCTCTTGGCTATTGAGCCGAGGAAACCCTCATGCTCAAGGATCCTGAGCCAAGACCTCTCCCCTGGACTTGCTTGATGGTCCCGACCAGCCTCTGTTTCCAGGTCTCATTTTTCTGGAAGTTTCCATGGCTGGCTAGCTGCTGCACCTTCTTCTCCTTCTCCTTCCTCCTCCTCCTCCTCCTCCTCCTCCTCCTCCTCCTCCTCCTCCTCCTCCTTCTATTTCCAAACAGAAATTAGGACAAGGGATGAGATTTATGAATTTCGCATTTCTAATTCCAATCACATCCCAAGGCTGCCTCCTAGGGCATGTTGCTTCTCACCTTAGGTTGGCATTTTGGAGCTCACTCACTCTCCCCTTGGCCCATCACGCCTGGGCAGAGCTTGTCACCACCGGTAACACATCACACCCATTGTGTGTGCATTGCACCAGCCTAACTGCGAGGCGGGCCTTATGGCTACTGCTCCGTATAGGGACAGCCCCTGCAAAGAATTCTCAGACCTCACCGACACCCTCGGCGATCGCACAGTGGTTGGCGTTGGCCTGCCTCACTCCTCTCCGGGCTGGGTCCCTGCAGACCCAGGGGTGTATTGCGGGCCCCGCCCCCCCCCCCCACCCAAGGGTGCTCAACATCTATTTCCTGAATGAAGATTAACCGACCCTCTCTAGAGCTTAGCTCGGGTGAAACTGCTTCCATCTGCTTTGAAATGATAGAAGGGCATTCCTACTCTTTGGGGAGAAACCGCAAGGATTTAATGGAATACTTCTGCAGTGGAGGCTACGGATGATCTGTTGACATGGTCTAAAGGGTTGTAGGTTGTTTAATGTCTTTCTGTGCCATCAATTCTGCACTTTGTACCGACTCAGCACATTGGTATGAATTTAGGCTACTGACAAGGACCTTGGAAATAATGTGGCTTCTGCAGGTTTAAGAAAGGGAAGAGCTTGAAAGTCTGAGATCATAACCTCCGCGATCCAGCGCCTCCAAGGACTTGGCCCAGGATAGACTACAGCAGCACGTGCGGGTTTCCTGCCTCTGGTGCCCCTGCCCGAGGGCTCCAAACCTGCCTCAAAGTGCCAGCCTGGGGGCTCTACAACTCTCACCTGCCCCACCCTCTGTGTTTCCCTTGCAGTAAGAAATCCCCAAAGCATGCTATGCTCTCTCGGGGCAGGCTTCTGACCCTGGAGGCGTATCTTCCTCATCTTGATGCAGTGGGGTAAGCAGGCTCTGGAATTAGAAGCCCTGAGGGTGACCCTGGCTTGGCCATTTACTGACTGTGACTCAGCATTTCCCAAAGAAGCTCCACTGCATGCTGGGATTCTATGACATAGCAAATAGGAATAGCGTATCAGGTAGCTATTGCCACTGATGACGATGCTGTGTAACAAGCAACCCCGAAGCTCAGGGGCATATAAGGATTAGAATGCATTCTTCCCTCACGCCTCTGCCGGTTGCCTAGAGTAGCTCTGCCCCATATGTCTTATTCTGGGGTCCAGCATGGAGGGACAGCTGCCCCCTGGGCCACGTTTCTGTCATGGAGAATGGAAAAGCACAAAAGGCAAATGGAAACATGTGATGTCTCTTCAAGGCTAGGCTTGAAATTGTCACTGTCACCTCCATCCTCATTCTTTTTTTTTTTTAATTTTTATTTTTCAACATTTATTTATTTTTGGGACAGAGAGAGACAGAGCATGAACAGGGGAGGGGCAGAGAGAGAGGGAGGCACAGAATCGGAAACAGGCTCCAGGCTCTAAGCCGTCAGCCCAGAGCCCGACGCGGGGCTCGAACTCACGGACCGCGAGATCGTGACCGGGCTGAAGTCGGACGCTTAACCGACTGCGCCACCCAGGCGCCCCAGCCTCCATCCTCATTCTGTTGGCCAAAGCAAGTCACGTGGGCAAGCCTTTCATCAATGGGGACAAGGAAGTTTACCCTTTCCATTGACCGTTTAGAAAGAAACAGTAGATTTTGTTGTAGAAGAACTTACTGCAAGTTGCATGGGGAAAATGTTCTATGGTCAAATAAATTGGGGAAGTGTTTCTTTTTTTTTTTTTTAAGTGTAAAGGGGTTGAGGTTTGGGAGGGTGGGGAGGGGCTATCAATGTCTTGAAGAAAGTCAAACAGTTGTCAGAGCCTTTAATGTCTACGTCCGTTCTGAACCTCCGGTTGGGAGGCATAGACTATGATGCCTTCTGACAGAAGTCGTTTTCGGAAAGTTTGCTATAGATCATAGGCAAGTCACTTAACCTCTCTGAGCCCCAGGCATCCAAGCTGTTTTAACGGGCATTTACGATACCTGCCTCAGAGGATGACCCGGACAGCGGTGAGATAAGGTGTGTGCCGAATGGTAGCACAAGCTTGAGTGCACGTGGATGCCCATTCGCTCGTGAGTTCAGTCCATCAGGAACCCCAGTTTGTCAGAAAGAGGGCTCCATGGCAGGAGACAGGTCAGAGCTGGGCCACTGGTGATCTCTGCGCTGGACTGGACAGGCACTGGCTGGTGGAACCAGCTATAAAAAGGGATAGAACGGTCCCCTGGGCGATGACAGTGACATCCATGATGACAGTGACATCCACGGGGGCCTCACAGATGGGGGTCGGGTGTCAGGGGTTACAAGGTTGTGGTGAGGCAGAGGCTCTGTGCTAGCAAGTTTTGAGAGACTCTAGGCCAAGCTGGTACGGCTACAGATGGGTAGGGATGTTTCAGGGAAGGTTCCAGTGGGACGCTGGCCTCGACTGACTTCTGATCCTGACCCTGAGGAAAGGCTAGGCCTCCCGGTCAGAGATCGACAGCCCTGACAGTCAGGTTGCAGGGGGCTATGGGGGCAGGAAGCCATGGATGCCATTGTACCCCTGGCCCCGGAGCACGGTCCGATCTCAGAACCCTGCCTCTTCTCCACATCTTTTTGTACCTGGCTCGTCCTGCCCAAGCCAGTGGGAGGTCTGGTCCTCTTTGCCTTCATGTTTGCAAAGCAGGACTGTCCCTTCCTGTGACCTCCATCCACAATGAAACAGCAGAGTCCTTACCATAAGGACGTGGAGGCAGGATCAAAGTTCACAGATTTCCATTCCACTCAGGTATGAGTAAGAAATTCTCCATGGAAGGACATGCGTCCCCTTAGTTACACATGTGGTTTTCATTTCTCTGGAAAAAAAGACTCCAGGTGCCGTTCGAAATCTCGCCACCCCCCCATGCCCCTAGCCCTTGGCAAGCTCCCAGCTGGCTAGGTTTATAGAAGTGCCAGTGCTGGAGCTGACTTTTCTAGCATCTTCCACGGCCACCACAACACAAGCAACCGTACTACACCCTGGCGTTTCTTCTACCAAAAACACTCAGGAATTTGTGTTCTGCTCCTCTCCGGGTTGTGTCTCCTTTCTTTGCCTATGGCTCTGATGAGCAATGATTGAAGAATATTTTGGGGTTTCTTGTATTTTGCGTTTAGACTTTTTTGGTGTTTTTGTTTGTGTTTTTGTCTTTTTAAGGAAACAGATACCACACCATTTTGCTTTGGGAAACTATCTTGGGATGGAAATGAAATCCTGGGAATGTGCCCTGAAGAAAGACATCTCACAGCGGAAAGAAAATTACAGCCACAAGATCGCCCTCCATGTATCTATTTGAAGGCAATGTTGTTTGATGAAAACTCGAGGTGTCTGGGCAGATAGGATCACCCAGTGATGGCGCCGCAATAACCCGTTACTTTATGGTCACGTAAAAGTTCATACGAGCACAGCCCCTGCCTCAAAGTGGCCGGAGTGGGGATCCCAGTCCTGCCACCTACCAGCCCGTGTGACTTAACAGAGTCACTTAACCTCTCTGGGCCTCGGTTGCCTCCTGTATCAAATGTTCATACGCGTGCGCCCACCTCGTGAGTCAGGTTTTGTCCAGCTCTTGCTAAGGTGCCTGGAGCGTAGTAAGCATCAAATGTTTATGACATAAAACTTCAGGAAGAGAGCTCTCCTGAGGATCTAACGTGTGCCGACACACACGGCACGCTGGAAACGCGGGAAGTGTTTGGCATTATTGTTTTCTCCTCACTGACCTCAGCCCACCTCCATGTTCGTACCTCTACACTAATGACCTCCCACGCTGTCTTTTATGTATTCTGCTTCCTTCCTTTAAATGGAAAAACGAAAAAAGAATGAAAATTCACTTCTAGGAAAGACAGCGGTGAGGACTTGCATTTTCATGTCAGTGAAAACGTAAAGTCACAGGAATGAATCTCTAATTGTAGAATGTGTGGTTGCTGATGAGGGGCCTGCTTGGTAAGACAGAGGCGGCCGAGCTGAGCGGCTCCCTCGCTGACCTCACAGCCCAGAGCAGAGAGAGTCAGCCGCATGTCGCGTGATCGGTGACTCGCGTGAAGATGTAGTGACACAAAGTGACAGAATGCCAAGCCTGACTGCTTGACGTTTGTTTCTCGTGTAAATAGGGCCCCGGGCTAAAAGGGTGGCGTCTCTAAGTCAGCAGGATCTAGGCTGTCATTATTATCACACGATCGTTCTATTACTGGATCAATTGCATGTGGCGGAGCACACGAATCGTGATCGTATGGAGTGTGACGAGTTTTGACAAATTTGTACGTCGTGCGATCAACAGAGCACATTTCCATCATCTCGGAAAGCTTCCTCACGCCCGTTTCCGGCTGACTTCCGCCCCTCATAGGCGACCGCTGTTCTGACACCTGTCACCATGGAGGGAGTGCTTTTGCCGGTTCTAGAATTCTCCGTAAATGGAATGATGCCATTTGTATCCCTGTGGGCCTGCTTTCTTTCACTCAGCATGCTATGTTTCCAGTTCATCCTCATGGCCCTGTGTATCAGTCGTTTGTTTCTTGGTATGTTGCTGCACAGTATTCCATCGTATGGATACATTACAACTTGTGTAATCGCCGGTTGATGGAAATTGGGATTGTTTCCAGTTTGGGGCTATTATGGAAAAAAACTGTCGTGGACATTTCTCTGCAAGTCTTTGTGTGGACATAGGTGTTCATTTCCTTTGGGGAGCTATTTAGGCGTGAGATTGCTGAGGGTGACCTCGGTATGTGTTTAATCGTATGAGAAACCGCCAGCTTTCCAAAGGGGCTCTACCGTCTCAGGCTCTTCGAGTCTTGCTCCTTCCTCTACCATTCTCTGTACATGGCTCCTGCCTCGTGGTACAATATGGCTGCCTGAACTCCAGTCATCGTATCCGCATTCCAACCCGAAAGCAAGATGATGGAGGAAGTGCGATGCTTCCCTTGCTTTAATGACGCTCTCTGGAAGCTTCCCACAATACTTCCGCTGACATCCCATTAGCCAGAACTTTGTACACGGTCACACCTAGCTGCAAGCGGTGCGCTGGGACATATAATGTTTATTCTGGAGATTTCATACGCGCAGCTAAAAATCAGGGGCTTTATTATCAGAGAAGAAGGGGATATTGGATGTTGGGGCACAAGAAGCAGCTTCTGTCGACAACGGGTAGCTAGAAATTGGGCAGGGACCCTTTCTGTCTTGGTCACTGGGGCTTCTCCGGCACCCATCCTGGGCCTTCGCTCATGGTATGTGCTCAGTAAATGTTTGTGAACAGGGGGAGGAGGAAGGGAAAGAAGCAGAGTAGAAGGAAGAGAAAAAATAGCCATGGCAGCCAGCCCCACAACTCGAGAAAGTTCCCTAGGATCGTCATGCTCGTCTGAGAAGAGGGTTGTTTTTAAAAGGCTTCCACAATTCTTCAGGTACTGAAGTTGTTTCCAAAGACCTCTTGGATGCAATTAAACGTCATTGTTGAATTGTCAAGAGGGTCCTGCGGTGGCCCCGTGGGTAGGTAGGGGACCTTTTGACTTCATTATGGGATGGAGAGAGTTCGGGACTTCTGTCACTCGTAGAGGGCGTGTGTGTGTGTGTGTGTGTGTGTGTGTGTGTGCGCGCGCGAGCACGTGCCTGCGTGCCCAGGGGAAGCCTCCTTCAGACCTTTTCCTGTCGGCTCTCACAATTTGTATCGTGATAGACATGTTGTCATCCAGGGCTCGCGCCTCGGATATTGAAATGAGAACGGAAATGCCTGAGGGGAGGGCAAAAAAGAGCGAGAGCCAGCGAGGTGGTGGCGGAACCGAGCCGCGGACAGGCAGGCGGAGGGAACTTTTGCAAGCAGGCCTCGGCGTTTCCAGCCTGGTGCCCCTCCAGCAAATGAGGGGGTCATCGGGTTATGTTATTTTATGGTACAAAACCAGATACGGTCCACTGCCTCCGCTCTACCCTGATAATTTTGTTTTCCTGGCGGGTTTGCCATCAAGGATCTGACATGCCATTAGGTTTTTATCTCTGTTGCCCAAGGAGGGGCAACGGTGAGCGAGGGTCTGCTTTTCATTAAAGCGAGACTCATTGTACGAGCACTTCTTTGAACAAAACAACCACGGTTCACGACAAGGTTAGGGGAAGGCGGGGCGGAGGGAAGGTTATTAGTTATTACCTCTGCTTCCTTAGCCGGAGCGGGGGCTTCCCTCCCGGGGGGGGCTGAAAGCTAATTCTGGGCTCAGGCCGTAATCCCCAGGCTGGCCTAAGGAGTGACGCCTTCCATCAGGCCCAACCTTCCAGCTGATTCTGGGACATCGACTGGTACCCAGGAGGGAGCGGGCTGACACCAAGGAAGGCTTTCCGCTTCGTCTGGGCCCCCACTGGGGCTGCCGTCCTAGAGGTGAGAGACACAAATTTGCCGGAAGGATCTGTACCGGGGAAGCTCGCCCCGTCGCACCAGGGACACGGGCCTCCACCAGCTCGGGGCTCCTGCCAGGGTTTCTCTCCCCCAGAGGGAAAGTGGCATCTGGGAGGGCCTGTGAGGAGGGGTGGGGGCAGACAGGGCGGGGAGGGAGGCAGGCTGCCAGCAGGCCACACTGACTCTGCTCCTTCTGGAAATGCCCAGTACGTTCTGGGTCTTTCGTCTGCATTGCTTTCCTTGCAGCAGAGCAAACAAAACAGGCAGAGACATCCACTCAGGAGCGAGTCTGGGGGGAAAAGAAAAGTTTGCAGGTATCTCCCTTTTTTCCGTTCAGATGCAGGAGACGATGTTGCCGTCAGGAGGGGTCACAGCTGTTTGCGGTACTTAACGTAAACAGCCCGACGGACTTTAGTCATCTCTGACAAGGCTTGCTTTAGTCAACGCAGGTACCCCAGGCCACCTGCTTTGTGTTCTTCCCATCAGCAGAGTCACACTGGGCTGAGGATCAGTGTGGCACGTTGGCTTCCCACGAACTTGACATCGTGGCTTGGGGAGACTCTGAGCCTTCCTCTGAGCCCCCGCGCCCCCCTTTGCTCCTCCTCCTCCACCCTCTCACCCCACCCACCGCTGGGTGCGATTTATAAGCGTGGAAATCCCCCTAATCCCTGGGATATGTGGTTTACTTCACCCAAGAATTCAGAGAGCTGTGTCCTCTCCCTTGCAAAGTGAATTATAACACGAGCATAGAATATTGATTCCAGGCGTGTGGAATTTTAATCCCCAAGTTCCCACGAAATGCTCCTGCCCAGGGCGAATCGGCCCACCACTTCTGCACGTCCGAGCGGCTAAGACAGATGAGCCCCTCTGGCCACTGTCCTACACAGTCACCTGGTGGGGGGGGGGGGGGGGAGGGGGGGGGCCTCTGAGCGCCCCGCGTCTCGCTCCCGCGACTTCGCATCCGTCCTCACGTCCTGCCGCAATTCTGGCGTGTGTTTCGGTGGCGCCCAACATCAATCGGGCATTTTAAAATCCCCCTGCTGCCGGCAAAGCCAAAGGCAGGCAGCCGCCTTCAAAATGTCACCAGCCATTAACTGTGAGCAGGGATGAATTATGTTCATCTCTGTCGCCAGGTGCGCTGGGAAGAGCGGCCCGTGGAGGCAGCCTGCCGTGCACTGGGCGGTAGTTCCAACCTCATGTCCTACCCCGGGCCGTCCCGGGGCCGCCGGCGGGGTTTCCAGAGCCACCGCAGTCCACTTGCAATTAGCTTGGGTCTTATCGGGTATTAGCCCCTATGAGGGTCCAGGCCCTGCGCCCAGCGCGGCGATCCCAATAATCCCCCCCTTATTTCCTGGTTGCAGGTGACAACCGAGGGGCTCGGGGCTGTTGGGTGCCCCGCTCAAGGTCACGTGGCTGGGGTGTGGGGCAGAAACGGGTCGGCTACGGGGATCTGTCGACGTTTCGGCACAATGTCACACGCAAAGACGTTTCGGTCAGTCTTCTGCGTGGTTTTGGCTGCGTGCCCCAGTAATATCACCAGGTGCCCACGTTTTAGTGATGATACAGCCGGAGCCCAGAGAGGTTAAGTGACCTCCCCTGAGACACACAGCCACGTAGTTGGAGGGAGGGCAGGCGCAACACCCTGCAAGGCCACAGACATTTTTATTGAGGGTCCACGACCTGCCAGGTTTGTGCCAGCTTTGGGGACGCCCAGCTGTATAAGACGCAGCCCCTGCCCTCAGGAGACTGACAGTCACCTGGGGCTGACTGGACCCCATGCAATGGTATGCCATTCCAAGTGTGGAGCATTGGCTTGTTTGCACACGGTGCGTGGTGAAGGAGCCCAGGGCTGGAGTGACTCACTCACTGAGCAGGTGACATTTGGGTGGTGCAGAGAGAATTGGGAACAGCGACCTGGCAGGGAAGAGAATTCTCTGACGGCACACTCCCGGGCTCCACAAGCCTTTCTGCTGGGCGGCCCGTTCCAGCCTTTCTGCTGGACATCCCTGAGGGAACGTCCAACAGCCCGCCCCAGCCTCTAACTCAGTGCCGTCCCGCAGAACTTTCTACAGTCACGGAAGTGTTCGGGAGCACTGTGCCGTCTCATATGATGGCCCCCCAGCCACGCGTCCCTGCCGCACATTTGGTATGTGTGTAGGGAGACTCAGGAAGCGAAGTGTTCATTCTCTTTACCCTCGATTCATATTTCAGTGTAAAAAGCCACATGTGACCAGTGGCTCCCATATAGGACAGCACGGCTCTGGCTGGCCACCCCCCAGCCAAGACGCGGGAGTATAGAACTGCCTTTGCAAGGGGATGGCAGACCGGCCCCTCGTCACCCTCTCATTGGAGGAATGGGTCCCTGCCACCTGGAGGCAAAGAGGGAGGCTGGCTGTGATGCTTGAAGGTCCTCTCGTCTGCCCCAGGAGAGGCAAGGCGGGGCGTGCGGAGCCCAGCTCTGGCAGGTAACGGGGCTGCGCACGGTGGCCCGGGACCAGGGTTCCGGGATAGCACCACCCCCGTGTTGACAACACCCTGCTGTGCACCCCACCCCCCCTGAATAAACGCACCCGGCCATGACTCCTCTCTTGCACGTGTTCGCCAGGGCAACATGGAAAATAGAGAAACGAGAAGGAAACAGGTCCAGAACCTGACCCCCACCACGGCTGGTGCCCTGCTCCAACCATCTGTCTCTACAACAGCCTCCTGATCACTGTCCCTGCCCCTGCCCTTGGCCCCCCTGTGGTCCGTTCTCAACAGAGCGGCCAGAGGGATTCTTGAAGCCCTAAACCAGATGTGGGCGCTCCTCGCTTGCAGCTCTCGGATAGTCCTCGTGTGGGCACTAAAGCCGAGGTCCTTACGATAGCCTGCGTAGCCCGTACAGTCTGCCCCGACCTCCCTGGCCTCTCTGACCTCACCTATCACGCTCCTCTTCCCCTGCCACAGTCTGCCCCAGCCACACTGGCCAGGCCTCCATGCTGTTCCTGGAACGTGCCTGGCACAGCCTACCTCAGGGCCTTTGCACTGGCCATCTCCCCTGCCTGGAGCACTCTTCCCTCAGATAGCCACATGGCCCACTCCCAAGTTTTCTTCATGGCTTTATTCAAGTGCCACCTTCTTAGTGAGGTCTTTCCGTGGACGCCTATTTAGATTTGCAATGTCACCCCTCTCCCAAGTCCCCATCCATTTCCCCTGATCTCTTTTCCTTCCTAGCCTTATCACCATCTGCCACACAAGATTTTATTTACTGGGTTTATTATCTGTCTTCCTCCATCCTAATGTGAGCTCTACGAAGGTGGGGGAGGCGAGGCTTCAGCTTTGTACTCTGTTCAACCTTCAGTGTCTAAAATGGTTCCTGGCACAACATAGACCATCAATAAATATTTGGAGAATAAAAGAATGAAGGAATAAATGAATGAAAGCCACCTGTATCTCATCCCTGCTAACAGTTGGCTATATTTCCTTCCAGACTTTCTTCTATTGAGCCTCCCTTTGAGTGAGTTTACTGTGGTCACCAAGAGGATGCTGAGGAGACAGGAGGGAGAGATCTCTGTCAGGATCTGTCTCTGCCTGTGACCGCCTCGGTGGAGGCCTACGCCTTATCGTGGCTGGTCCAGAAATCAATGTTTTTAGTTCTCTCAGGGATAATCAGCCTCTGCAGGACAGACAGACCCACGCTAACAGCCTCACGGGAACCCTGATGAATAAGACCAGAGACCACTTCATTAATTCCTACCCCTTTCCGGTGATCCTACCATCAAAGAACAAAGAACATTACCCTGGAAATCAGGGATTTGCCTGGAGGAGGTGAGCTTTGTTGAATGCTCACAGGGCTGCATTAAGAATTTTAGGGACCTCCAAGCACTGAGAAGACTATGGGCCCAGCACCATCCTTTGGGTTATTTTGAATAAAAGTAATACATATATATATATATATATATATATATATATATATATATATATATATTTCCTTTTAACAAGAGCTAACACATCTACAGCAATGGTACTGTCTCCCCAGCATGCTTTTTCTCCATGTACAGCAAAAGGGCCCCGAGTTTTGCTTTGGAGACCCCTCCCTCGTTTGCAGCCAACTTGCTCTGTAGGGGTGAACCTCCCCTCCGCCTCCAGAGACAGGGTCAACGAGTTGGGGGGAGAAATTTGGTGGGGCTTCTGGGAAATCGTCTTTGGGCAGTGCGATGTGAAGGTACTTGAGATCTGGGGAGTCCTGGCACAGGTAGGGGTCATCGTGTGGGGTTGGAGCCAACATGACATCACTCAGAGAAGGCAGAAGAATTGCTAGGTCAAACTTTGCCTGAAGCCCATCCTTCGGCTCAACTTTTTTTCCCCTCACTCACGCGAGCCAATAAATTCTATTTTGGTTTAAGTCAGTTTGAGTTGAAGTCTCTGTCACTCGAAACCAAAAGATTTCTAACAGATATACCTTGAAAACAAGAAACATAGCATAGAGAGTTGATTGTGTTACAAGTAATTAGGCCACTTTATTAAACTCCACGAGGGCCCATATGTTTGTCTGTTTTGTTTATTGCACTCTCTTCAGCACTTAAAACAATATTAGCTGTCAGAATGAATGAATGAATGAAACTGGAACAGAAGAGACACATGGCCAGTCGTTGAGATAATAAGATCTGGAATTCACCATATAACGTCAGCAACATTCTTATAAACATTCTTCATTCGTCCAAACGAGGAGAGCGAACCAGCATTGACTGTGGTCCTTCCCTAGGCCAGGCATACTTTGGCTGTGTTCATAGCCAGTGCCTTAATATTATACATGAACTCCCCGCCACTATGAAGAGGTGGGTGTTACTCTCATTTTACAAATGGGGAAACCGAGGCACGGGGCTTTAAGTTATGTTCCCAAGATCACAAAGCGACCGTGTGGCAGGAAACAGAGGGGTTTCAGCTGAAGAGGGGTCGCAGCCTGGAAAACACAAGAGTGCCTATCGATGTGGTCAGCTCTCAGGAAATTCTGCAGCCGACAAGCCTCATGCGTACTAGGCAGGTTTTTATTAGACTCCGTTTCAGAGACCTATATTGTGATCTGGACCCTCAAATGTGAGGCAAGACAAACTGGGGTGGAGGGGGGGGACACACAGCGGCGTGGCAGCTGTGGTGTCACAGTTCACGCAAGCTGTGTGTTGGTACGCGTGGGCATCCCCGTGCGTAAAATGTGTGTATGCACGTGTGTTTCACAAAGTCTCACAGCTACAGGACTGTTCTGTCTGCAGCCTGCCCTGATGCAATGTGGACACATCACACTGAAGGGAAGCGATAGGATCTTCTGGTCGCATCCGACCACCCAGATGTGTTCCTGGCATGGCCATAATTTAAGCAGAGCACGCAATACAATCCTACTTCTCTGAATGACAACAACAACAAAAGGCCGGAGAGTCTGGGCGCTAATGGCCGGGGGAACTCAACATAAACCAGAACAGAAATTCGACCCCATTTTCCACTCCGAGAAGTGCTAATTCACACACCCCGGACCACTCCGGTTGCTTCCGCTTACCCCCACCGTGCTCAAAGTGGCTTCGATTAGTAACACTTCGAAGAGCCATAGGGGTGACACCAAGCTCAGTTCTGTGGAAAGGGCCCCCTGAGGGTCAGAAGGATCCCCCCCGCTGTGACACTTGGCACCCTTGGAAAAGCCTGTCCATTCTCTGGGCCTCGGCACCCTGGTTTGGGGAAAGGGCACCGGAGCAGAAACTTCCAGTCACAGAGATGAGAAAATTCGGTGGCTGTGGCTCTTCCAAGGAGGGGGAGACTGGGATCCGGATGGAATTATCCTCCAAAGAGCACCCGTCATTCTGACGCGTCTGACGCGGGTGCCTGGTTCCCCCCGACTTTGCGGGGAGAAACATAAAACTGTGTGTGTGTGTGTGTGTGTGTGTGCGCGCGTGCGCGCGCGTTGTGTGTACTTTTTCTTAACTCACGCAGGTCACAGGGGAAACTGAGAAAGCAAACATCTAAGAGAAAGAAAAGATTTCTCTCCTTGGTGTTTTTCCTTCGGGGAAGCCAAGGGCCCCAGAATGTATTGGAATGTATTGCCTTTGAAGGTGGCCGGGCCTCTCTGTAAACACAAGTGACTTCTGACTTCTCACGGCTCTAAAAATAATCAGAGTGTGGGGGTTCTAAATCAGGAACAAAGAAGAAACAAAGGGTTAATGAGAGGACACAAGTTTGATGTTTCGTTGGATAAACACAGAGTCAGCTAGGAGCAAAGGCGCCAGGCGCTGGCCTTCACCAGGAGGTAACAGGCACAGCTTTTAGTCCTTGAAATTTCTGTGCGTTGCTATTTCTTCCTCACATTCGGGAAGGGCACCTCACACCCTGCTCTTGGGACCGGCCCCTTTCAAAACTGCACAGTGAGAAGCTGGCCCTTCCCCTCACCCTGATCAAAGCCTTACTGTAAGGTCTAACTCATACTAATGTGTGAAGGATTGATATGGCCTCCGCAGCCCCCAGAGGCAGCAGCTCCCATTCACTACGGGGCTGCCTTTCTCCACACCCTGTGAGTGTTCTCGCTGCAATCTCACACGCTCCTAAAAAGCATCATTACCACACCCACGTTACAGAAGAGGGGATAGAGAATCACCTTAATTTCCCCTGACCCAGATCCAGGCAATCCGGTCCTCTGCATTTCAAGCCAGGGGGCTTCCGTAGTGAAGAGTTCCCTAGAAGCTGAGCAACCCACTGACCGTGCAGGGCAGTCGTTCCCTGTGCCTCTTAAAAGGCCCATCCTCTCAAAAGGGGACAGCTGTCAGTGCCCGGTGTTAATGAACTTTGGGGGATGTCTCCACAGACTGCACCAGGCTCTTTCAGGAATTCAGCGCACACACCCATCTAGCTATTTGCGGTCGAACGAGTAAGTGCCTGTCGCAGCAAATGTCATGTACTAGCGATCCTGCTGCGTGTGGGACAGACATGTGGTCCTGGGCTGGAGGAGGGGGGGCACGTAAGGAGAGAAACTTCAGAGGAAAAGCCCGGTGGTCAATCACCACTACGTCTCTTTACTAATTCCATGTAACTAGTAAGTTGCATTTCCTGGTCCAGAGGAGGCACTCAGAGAATATTTGTTGAATGGATGAATGAATGAGTGAATGAATGAACGAATGAACAAACGACCAAGTTGACTCATGCACAAACCGATAGCTACCTTCTTTTTTTTGTTGTTTCACTTCTGCTGTGTTCTTTAAGACGCTGGTGGTATTTCCTCAACCATTCATGCACATACCTCACGGATGGGGGTACAGAGTCTGACTCCAGAGGTCCGAGGGGGGACCTGGGATTGTGCCTGTCTGTCCAGCTCCCAGGTGATGTCGAGGCTGCTGGCCTGTGGACCACACCACACTTTGAGTAGGGAGTGCAAGGTCACAAAAGAAGAGGGTCTCACCGTTCCCGTGGACGATTTGATTTAAACGTCCCCATCCATTTCATCAATGTGTGTGTGTGTGTGTGTGTGTGTGTGTGTGTGTGTTGACTCTGCAGTTTGGTCTGGGGTGCACAGTGCTACGTGTCGGGACTCCACCTGTGCTGTCTTTTATCCCTGGCTCGTGCAAGAAGCAGATATCCTGAGAAGTAATGGAGCTGAAGCGTCAGGAACCTTCCTCACTTGCTCAGACCCCTTCCCCACGTCCTCAGGCATAGATAGCAATATATTTTCACGGTGGTCCGTTTTTGTATATTTGCAACAGTAAAACCAATACCGCGCGTTTGTACAGACCTCAGGCCCCGCCTAAGCCCGACTTTGCTCCCGAACTTGCCCTATCGAATGTCTTAGAGTCGTCGCTAGATCTTTCTCTATCCAAAAGGAAAATGAAGGAGAACGTGGCCTTGAGTTTTCAGAAAAATGTGGCAGGAGCACGAGTCTTTGAGGAAGGGAAAAATACACCTGCGTATTTACATATGCAAACATCTTGCGCTGATTTATGATTTGTGCTGCCCACCTGGACCCATGCAGGCATCTGCGTCTGCAGCCACGAATCTGGCCTTTAGCAAAGAAGCATTACAAAGAAAAACATTCCATCGGTCTCAGCCCGTTACCCTGTAAAAGTCTGTGGACCCGTCAGCCTCGGGCTCCGAGAGAAAAGAGCTCCTCCTGTTCAGGCAGGGCACCGCGAGTCTGTGACACAGTTGTAGTGTGGACCATCATGTCAGTGAATTGCATCTGCTCTGTTGAATGGATCATCACAAGCAAGCCAACGTGGGTGACAGACCTCAAAAGAGCTGGTTCCACGTGTGGAGCCATGTGGAGCCTTCGACCGGCTCTCCTCACCCTTGGCTGCTCCTTGGAGTCACCTGGGGAACTTTAAGAATGACCACTGTTGCCTGGGTCGGACCCCCAAAGATTCAGATTTAATTGGTCTGGGATGTGGTCCAGGTGATGACATTTTTTTAAAGCTCCCCAGGTGATTGCAATGTGCAGCCAAGGGTGACAGTCACGGCCCTAGATCGGCAGATCCGGAAAGGAGCCTCGACCCTGGCCACTCACAGTGTGGTCGGTCCTCAGACCAGCAGCAGCAGTGTCACCTGCCGGGCTGTTAGAAGTGCGGAATCCCAGGCCCTACCCCAGACCGACCCATTCAGAATCTGCATTTTTAACAAGACCCGGGGCGGGGGTGGGGCGTGCATGCCCGCTAAACTTTGAGAAACCCTGCCTTAGAAGTCAGTTTGTGTGGGCGCCTGGGTGGCTCAGTCCGTTGGGTGCCCAACTTCAGCTCAGGTCACGATCTCGCGGTGTGTGAGTTCGAGCCCCACGTGGGGCTCTGTGCCGACAGCTCGGAGCCTGGCGCCTGCTTCGGATTCTGTGTCTCCCTCGCTCTCTGTCCCACCCCAGCTCACAATCTGTCTCTTTCTCTCTCAAAAAAACAAACAAACATTTTTAAAAATTAAAAAAAAGAAAAGAAAAGAAAAGAAATCAGTTTGTGGATCAGCATCCCCTGTGTCCAGATGCGGAAAGCAGAGCCCAGTCCTTGAAGTATGTGATTTGGCCAAGGTCCCCAGGAGCACACCAAAGCCCCGATCTCCCATCCCCCAGCTTCAGCCAGACCTCCTCCTCCTCACTTGCAATTCGAGTCATTCTAAAAGGGCACTGAGAGTCCTCAGAGATCCCACGTGTGGCCAGCCCCAAGTCGGAGACACAGCTCTCATCTCAGACTCAGGGAAGCCACACGGTTTACTGGAGACTTCTGGCTTTTCCGTGCTAGGGGAAAAATATGTCTCGGTAAGATCCATTATGCATTCTGGGTATACGCACTGAGTTTGTCTTGAGACATATTTATGCCTGAGAATATTATGTATTCTCTTTATATACCATGCAAGGTTAAATTTTTTGAAAATTTATATTTGCTTTTTATCACCCAGACATATAAGCAATTTATAGCCAGGCCTGATGGATTGGAATCAGATGGCAAAACCCAGATTAACCCCGTGGATCCTGGTGGTCGTTGGTCAGTCCTTGCTATTAATGATATTTTCACCTGAGCGAGTGCATTCAGGACTTTCCCTCCAAGAGAAAAATGCAGGTGGATATCCTTTTTGCAATGCAGGCCGATTCCTTTTGCCCCGGAAATTTATCCCAGGTTTTTTTTTTTTTTTTAAAGACAGACATATTGAAACAGTCATACACTGAATAATTCATGTGGAAAAATTTGGGGGAGAGCTAAATAGAGGTGACTCGTGGTAGATTCTTCCTCGCGAGTGCTCAGAAGGTGGAGAGTGTCTGCATTACATAACCGCCGGCCCCCAGCAACGCCGTGATTGGAGCAGCCGCGGACCCTTCGCACGGTCCCTTTGACACCAACCCGTCAGCCACTCCGCCAACTCTCTGCAGTCCTCTGTGGGAAATGAAGGACGCTCGGAGGACCCCGGCCCGGCCCAGGGGAGGTTGGGGAGCACGCCGCTAGGAGCTGCCGCCGGCGGGACTCGCGACCTTATCACACCTGCCGCGCTGGGGCGCGTGCTGTTTTCCGCCAAACCCAAAGAGGGTCTTTTGTGCAGATCCCTGGCGAAGGGTGGTCCTGCACAACTGCTCAGCCTCCGCCCAGGTGCGAAAGGCAGCCAGAGGATGAATCATTATTATTTTTTTAATCAAGTAACAGACCCAGGTGTGGAAGCCGCCCGGCTTTCTAATATCACTGTGGCTTTGATAAATATGTCCCATTCCTTGATAACTTTTCCAAATCCTTTAATATCCTGCAGCTCAGTCCCCGATGTCTGGCTGTCGCAAAATGTGTGAAGGGAGACCAAATGTCAATAAAATCTCCCTGCCTGCCTCAACCCAGTACATAATCAGCTCCAAGGTAAATAAATGGTAAGTTAGTTATCTGCTCCAGAGAGGGGAGGGCTCTGAGCTTATCTGGCTTTCATTTTGGCCTTACTGTGGAGCTGACCAAAACATCTTATTCCAGGGTCTTCTGGGACGGGGGGTGGGGGAAGGGTGCCGGATGCTTTCTCCCCCTTTCTCTTTTTCTTTTTTTCCTTCCCCTTGGAGGGACAGCGTGCTCTGCTGTTCCGAAACGGCTGCCCGCTTTCTGCTTCGCTCTCCTCAACTCCATTAAATCACCTTTCATCACATTAAATACAGGTCTTCAGGGTGGTCAGAGAGCTTCGCTCTGAGGGATGATGTTATAATGAGGGCGACGTGTATGAAAAATCATTTTTCAGCTCAATTCCAGGCAGGCCACAGGGAAGCCTGAAGGGGAGGGGCAAGGCGCGGAGCGTTTCTCACTTTAGACAGGAGCCCGGTTCCTGAGGAGAGGCTGCGTTCGTCCATTCATTCGTTCATTCATTCGTTCATTCATCAAACACGTACAGAGCACTATTTCGTGTCGGCCTGGGGGAGTGCGCCGGTGAACAAAAGAGACAAAAATAGCCCTTCCCTCATGGAGCTTCCATAAGCAGGAACATTCGAAAGCCTCTTGGGGAACACGCTTGACGTGGGACTCATAGAAAAGCAGAAGGGGGGCCGATTTGAAGAGTCTCTGGAGCCCCTGCCCGTAAATTACTCCCACGCCAATGCCAAAGAGGGGTATTCTTCTAGGACAAACTCTTTCTTTTGAGCTAAATCGTCCTTTTTCCATGAGCAATTGCCCTTGGAAGGGATTAACCGTTATCACTCTCTGGCACCTTAGTGTGAATTTATTTATTGGCTCGTCTTCCTGCCTAGATAGGAGGGCCTCCAGGGCTGCCAAAGACAGGCAAATCCTGAAAAGGCAGCAGGCAAGAGAGACTGAGGACTACTGGGGCCAGCCTTTCTCCATGGAGTCCCCTGGGGCCACCTGTTAAAGAGGGACATGCCTCGTCCCCATCTGGTCCCACCCAGTAGGGTCCCTGCCCCACAGTCCAGCCTTCCCACTGGACGGGGCCAGGGACACTAAAGGTTCTCTCTAGACAACAGGCCAGATGACATTGAGGTCTCCAAGTTCAGATCACTTCTAACCGCCCTTCCTAGCGGTATTAACAGGTCCCCACTGCGACTTGGCCGTAGGCACCGTGCTGTGCTCGGTTGGTGTCTTTAAACCCTGCCCATGCCATTGTAAGCAGTCCCTTTTTTTAAGTGCACACCCTATCTGGGCAACCCATCTGTTTGCGGCCCTGACCCAGATCCACGCAGGGGGCAAAAGAAGAAGCCAAGAGATCAGATCGGGTCCAGGACTGGGACCCGGACACGAGCGGGGAAAAAATGTGCCCTGCTCGAGGGTACACAGCTATAAATGGCAGAGGCCGCTTTGCACTCAGACAGACTGACTCCTATGCCGACTGACCCAAGACCAACTATTGACTCCTTGAGAGAAATGGGTGCCCCTAGGTGTCAGTCCTCAAGGCTTTTTAATTTATTTCATAGGGACTTTATGTGAAATTCATACAAATGCATTTCATTCCTATTATTTATTGTATAATTCCTTGCGATTTTCACCGTGTCGAAGAATGGACGGAACCAAGATGGGCATTCCTCAATTAGCACAGATGATTTCGTGAGCTGTCGTGGTTCACCTTCCATCGTACCTACCTACTCTAGACTGGTGGGCTAGTGTCGGGTAGGGGCAGGAGGGAGCAGGCCCCCATTCCCTTCCTCGCTGTCCTTACCCCCCGGGGCTGCTCACTGTAACCTCCGCAGCGACTTTGCTCAGGTGGGCCCTGCCACGGAAGGGGCCCTGACACCTCTTGCTTGAGGCATCACAACGTACTCCCAAACCTAGCAGCTTGCAGCAGAAATCGTGTTGTTATGCTCATGGGTTCTTTGGCTCAGGAATCCAGGCAGGTCCCAGCAGGAACGGTTTGTCTCTCCTCCGGGATGTCTGAAGCCCCAGCGAAGAAGGCTCGAAAGCCAGGGGTGACTTCCGCCTACGGGAGGAAGTTCACAGAGCCTGGGCTTCCTCGAGGCATGGCACCCGCAGAGTCGTCAGACTCTGGGCTCCAAGGGCAAGTGATCCAGGGACAAAGCGGAAGCTGCGTGGCCTTTCGTGACCCAGGCTTGGAAGTCAACACCATTGCTTCTCGGCCTTTTGGCTAAGATCAAGTGTGGAAATCAACACCAGTTGACCGCTTGACTGAAGCAAGCCCCCGACCCCATGTTCAAGGAGCAGAGACATAGACCCCACCTGTCAATGGAAGGCGTCAGTTAAGGTCACGTTGTAAGAAGAACCTGTGGATTAGGACACACTGGCCACCATCTTTGGAAAATACAGTCTGTCAGCCTGCTGTCTGACCACAGCACTTCATATCTCCTCGCCTGTCCTTCCATGCCTGATCCAGGCCCCCTCCTCCAAGAAGCCTTCTCTGATCGCTGCGGTCCACTTTAAGCCCTATGTTCTCTTGTCGTTTCTACTTAATATCGCAGAGTGATGTCGTATGGCTAATATTACAAGGCAATGAACATTTCACGTATATTAACTCATCACATCCTCACCCTTTTTACAGTCAAAGAAAGTAAGCCCAGAGAAGTCGGGTTACTTGTCAACGCCACACAGTTGCTCTGGCCTCTTCCCTAGACTGTTCTCGCTTCTCACAGTCGAGTGTCTGCCAGCCGGTGTGAAACAGCCACGCTCCTGGGCAGTCCCTCGCACGGCGCCAGGCTCACCCACACTCTTGGGCTAGGGATCTCGAAACAAGTGGCCTTTAATGCCAGCACCCCAAACCCCAGAACTGAACGCGTTTACAGGTGCCAGCGTGCACGTTTGTGCGACTGGCCTGCTGACCCCAGCCTGGGCCGGGCCCGGAGGGCGCTAAATCATCCCACGCCAGGGCCCCTCGAGCAGGGCAGGGCACCAGGGGCTGATGGCCAACAGGGGTGTCTAAAGTGCCTGCATAAGCACACCAAAAAGGCAAAGGGAAATATGTCACTAGATGCAGAAGGAAAAATTAGATTTCGAGATGGTTTTAATTCTGGGCTCTGGGAGTCCCGGGGAGGAGAGAGACAGACAGAGAGACAGAGAGAGAGAGAGAAATGATTTAGAACCTCGGGATCTTTATGGGCAGCAGGGCCTTCTTTCAGCCCGAGCAGGCAGATTGAGAAATCCGTAAACGACCAAGGAGCAATCCCGAGATAGAGCGCGGTCTAACAGGCAGAGGGATAATAGCGTTCAAGTCCAGGGAGGTCCTGAGCCACATGGAAATGATTCAGGGCGTAAAAGACTGCGCCTGGACGCTTTGTATCTGAACAAAAGCATTCCATGCGCACGCAGAAGTGGCTTCAGAAAAAGAACGCGTTTTCCTGACCTGCCATTCTGGCCTATAAATTAATGCTTCAGACCTTTACCTTGAAGCCGCCTTGGCCTTGTAAGAGCCGGTCTCGGAGGTGAAGTGGGGGGCATTCAATATTAGCCAGAATATCAGCAATTCTTGGCCGCCAAGTAAGTGCCTGAAAGCATGTCTTCCGTCAGCCCTGGCCAGCCTGTGTGACCCCGGAGGAGCAGAGGCCAGTGAGGGCAATGGCCTTGACCTTAGGCCATGGAAGCGGGCAGAAATGCGGAGGTGGGCAGATAACTTTATCATCCTTAATGGCTACTTAACTCCTTGGGGAAAGGGTCGAGGAGCCCCCAGTGGCTCGCCTCGCATGGCAGCGTGGGCGGCCGGATACGCTTACCAAGGGAGGGTGTCTGAGTTTGCGTTGCCCCAGAGGCCGACCCAGAGACACAGAAATGAGTGCAAGTGCTTTATCTGGGAAATGCGAGAAACGCTGGTAGGGGCGTGAGGCGGGGAGACAGGGAAGCGAAGGCAGCCAATAACAGGTAAAGAGTGAGAACAGTGTTTCTCGAGGTATCTGGGTCAAGGACCAGGTCGTTCGGCGTTATCGTCAATCTATTGTAGGTCCTTTCGTAAAAGACAACACGAATGTCACAGCAATGTCAAATTGCTCTAAAAGTTCCTAACTGCTGGTTCTCTGAGTGCTTATCTGGAAGGGGATGACTAATGAACATTTTGCAGCTGGTCACCCATCCAGGGACCACACTTTGAGTAACACTGAGGGAGAAACGCACCTCCCAACTTACCAGCGTAACACCACCCCCACCGTGGAGACGGGCTATTTTTCTTTTAATGTTTATTCATTTTTCACAGAGAGAGAAACAGAGCGCGAGGCGGGGGAGGGGCAGAGAGAGAGGGGGAGACACGGAAGCCGAAGCAGGCTCCGGGCTCCGAGCCGTCAGCCCAGAGGCCGACGCGGGGCTCGAACCCACGGACCGCGAGATCATGACCTGAGCCGAAGTCGGACGCTCAACCGACTCAGCCACCCAGGCGCCCTGGAGCAGGGCTATTTCTACACCAACTCGGGCTACTCATTGTTTGAGGGTGTGTGTGTTGGGGGGGTGGGGGTGGTTCCTCCGTGCACACAGGCAGAGTGGTGGGGCACGGTTTCTAGAAAGCCACTGAGTAAACAGGTGCTGGCAGACACTGGCGGTTGGGAGCCGGGTGGAACCCGCCAGGGAACAGAGGAGGGCATCGGCAGCGTCTGCCATAGACGGGCCCACCCTCTCCCTTTCCCCATCTTGCCCTGGTCGGCAACACTCTGGAGCTTGAGGTGAGAGCAAGGCAGAGCCAGATGGGAGCGCCCAGCAAGCGGGGGGCGCCAGACCCCCAGGTGAGGGCTTCACCACGGCTGGTTGTAAACGAAGAGGCAATATCGGGGGGCCCTTTTTTACCCGCTCAGCCTAGCATCGGAATTCAGTCGAGCCACTGTCCCGGGACCAACTCTTTGTCTGCGAGTTAGAAGCAGGGGTGACCGCAGTCGTGGCGGGCGGAGCGGGGGGATCGACGAGTCGGCCTGGGCTGCCCTGAGCGGCCCGGCCCCTGTGCGGTCCGCACCACTCGCGGGCCAGCGCATTTCAGGGTACACGGGGAGATGAGAGTTGTGGCGATGGGAAACCAGGGTCAGCAGCGGGGGCGGACCCCTGGGCGTTGACCTCGTGCGGGGCCCTTGACGCACGCTCTCTCACAGTCCCCGGGCCCGGTCCTGGGGCTGGGGTCACAGTGACCGGGAGCGGTGGCCCCGCTGTCACGCTGCCTGGGTCTGGACGCCAGACCTTCCCCCGCCCAGCGGCATGAGTTAGCGCGCCTCGGTCTCCTCGTCTGTCAGCGGGGTTCTAGCTACTTCATGGAGCTGTTTTTGTGCTGCGTGGGCCGGTAATATCTGTGACGTGCTTTAGGGCGGGCTGGGGCCGACAGTCGGCGCCCGGAACCCAGGAGTCCCGCGCCCGCCCCGGGCAGGCCCCCAGCTCAGCTTGCCGGCAGCTGGCGGCCTCAGCCCCGGGGTCTCTGGGGAAGTCACTAGTAGCACGTCGGCTGGCCCCCCTGCAGCACGATTTCACCGTTGTCACACAGACGGCAGCCAAAGAAAGGAGTGTGACTAAAACTTTCCATTTTCCGCTGTCGGCTCTGTCACGGCATGCGGGCCCTCTCAGGCCCAGCGCTCCCGCCAACTGGGGCCGCTGCTCCTATGATTGACCCCCAGGAAACTTCTTGGGCCCAGTGCCTCGAAGGCCGGTAGGGTTTTCACCCCAGGGGACAGACTCCGGGGTTGTGGTCATCCCCTTAGCCTCTTCGGAGTGCGTGTCTCCCCCACCGTCCTCACATCCGGCTGTGTTGGGCGCCCAAGGGGATGATGGGACGCAAGCCATTCGCAGATTAGATAGGTTAAGGGTTAAGGGTTCACAGATCTGCCTTATCCAGCCCAGAGTCGCACAAGCCAGACCTCTGTAATCATTTCCAGTTTCCTAATTAGTTCACCCTTATTTCCAGCCACGGTTCAGGTTCCCAGATAAAACTCAAGACACCCGGTTAAATTTGATTTTCAGATAAACAACGAAATTTGTTCCGCATAAATATACCCCTAACAGTGCATACGACATACTTATCCTAAAAACTTATCCAATACTTAGCTGATGTCCAAATGTAACTGGGTATCCCGTATGTATTTGGGAAATTTGACAGCCCTCGTCCAGGGTCCCAGAGGGGTCGCTCGGTATCATCAGTAAACCTGGTCCCCTCCCTCGTCGCTTTGGGTGTGTCTTAGTCCATGCAGGCTGCTAACACAGAATACCGTGGGCTGACTGACTTATAAACAATAGACAGTGTTATTTCTCACAGTGCCAGAGACTGGGAAGTCCAAGATCAAGGTGCTGGCAGATTCAGTGTCTGATGAGGACCCACTCCTTGATGCACAGATGGCCATCTTTTCACTGTATCCTCACATGCAGGAAGGGACAAGAGAGCTCTCTGAGATCTCTTTTATACTTTTATTTATCTTATTTTACTTATTTTGAGAGAGAGAAAGAAAGAGCATGCAAGCAGGGAGGGGCAGAGAGAGAGAGAGAGAGAGAGAGAGAGAGAGAGAATCCCGAGCAGGCTCAGCGCTGTCAGCACAGACCCGACATGGGGTTCTATCACACGAACATTGAGATCATGACCTGAGCCGAAATCAAGAGTCAGGCGCTTAACTGACTGAGCCACCGAGGCTCCCCCGGGATCTCTTTTATAAAAGCACTAATCCTGTTCTGGAGGGCTCCAGCCTCCTGACCTAATTAGCTCCCAAAGGCCCCACCTCCTAATGCCATCACACTGGGGGTCAGGTTTTAGCATACGAATTTGGGGTGGGGGGGGACACAAACGTTCAGTCCATAACAGGTGCTCCCAGAAGGCGATCCCGAGAAAAGACTCAGATGTCGGTGGTTTAAGAGATGAGGCAGGAAGTATAGCGAGGGTCGAGGAAAGGGAAAGAAGCCAATAAACTGGTGGAAATGAGAAAATCATTCCCTTCGCAACTGGGATTCAATCCCCGCAGAGAACCTCCCAGAAACCATGCAGAACATGCCTTAGACTCATCCCACCAGAGGACAAGGAGGCTGGGCATTTATCCACTGTCATAGCTTGGGTTGCCATAACGAAATACTATATACTGAGTGGCTTAAACAGCAGACGTTTATTTCTTAGAGCTCCGGAGTCTGGGAAGTTGAAGATCAAGGGGATGGCGGGTTTGGTTCTTGGTGAGGGCCCTCTTCCCGGCTTGTAGCCATCCTTCTTGATATACCTTCACATGGTAGAGAGAGAGCTCCGATCTCTTCTCTTCTTATAAGGACACTAATTCCATCCAGGGGACCCCAACCTCACGACCTCATCTAAACCTGATTACTTCTCAAAGACCCCACCACCAAATACCATCACATTGGAAGTTAGGGCTTCAACATATGAATTTACTCGGGGAAGGGGACACGAATACTTAGTTCATAACATCTCCCAATGCTCATGGCTGAAGGTTGCCCCTGAGGAGGGCGTTAACTCCCCTGCACTTCCTGGTTCAACTGTGCTCAACTGAGCATGCCCAGGGCAGAAAAACAGGGAGAGGCAGGTGCCAGAGGGAAAAAGCTGTCAGCCAACTGGAAACGGACCACCACAGCGACAGGTGAACAGCCCTACACCTGAGCCAAGACAATAAGCTGTGGGACATTAGAGCCCCTGCTGAATTTTCCTTTGTCCAAGGCCGACCCCTGAGTCATAGGAGGATGGAAGAACTTGCCCAGTGGGCCTCAGAGGGCTGTTGTCAAGGTTAGATGAGATCACATGTGTGAGAGGCTTCTGTAGACTAAAGGCCCCGCCCCCAAGTTGCTGAGTTGAAAGCTAATGCCCAATGGCATGCCCAACGGTCTCAGGAAGGGCCTTTGGGAGGTAATTAGGTCATGAAGGTAGAGCCCTCGTGAATGAGATTAGTCCCTTATGAAAGAGACCCTGGAGAGAACTCCCTCGCCCCTTCTGCTGTGTGAGGACGTAGAACACGGCCATCTCCGAGGAAGCAGGCGCCCAGCAGAAACCAAATCTGGCGATGCCTTGATCTTGGACTTCCATCCTGCAGAACAGTGAGAAATCAATTTCTGTTGATTAGAAGCCACCCAGTCTGTGGTATTACAGCAGCCCAAATGGTCTAAGACAGAGGATATTAAAAACTGTAAGGCACTATAGGAATTGAGGTGTAGTAAAGCATTATTTAGTTAAGAAAGAGAGTGAGCAAGAGAGAGCACAGGGGAGGAAGAGGAAGAGGAGGGGGGGAAGGGAGGGAGGGAGGGAGGGAGGGAGGGAGAGAAAAATACACTGATTACTAACAGCAGAGAATAAGACCAAGGAGATAAATTAATTGTGTGCAGTCGATAAGTTTTTATTAAGCATCCTACTGCATTCCAGGCCCTATTCTAGGTACTGAGGATTCAATAGTGAACCAAACCATCCAAATTTTTGCCTTCCTAGGGCCGACAGTCTATCAAGGGGGTAAAAATATAGAGCACGTTGGTAAGGTGCTATGGACAGAAATAGAGCAGGAAGGGGGCGAGGGAGAGTTTTTAGGGTGGACTCTTAGCTAGTATTCCATATTCTCATAAAAAGGGGCGTAATTGCGGGAGTTGCTGTAATGGAGTGGTCCGGGAAGGTGTCACTGAGACGGTGAGTTTTGGGTCAAGTCCTGAAGGGGAGGAAGGAGACTGCTCCAAAGACGGGCAGTGTCTCGCCTGTCGGGGGCAGGCAAGGAGTTCGTGGGGCAGTGTGAGGAGGGGAGATCACGGAGGCCCATGGAGGCCACTTGATGGCTTTGGCTTCACTTGGGGTGAGATTGGGGGCCGATGGAAGGTAGCGAGCAGTGAAGTGATGCGGTCTGACGTGTCCTAAAGGAGCATTTAGGTTAAGAACAGGAGCCATGGACGGTCATTTGGAAGGCTACTGCTAGATGCAGGTGAGGGCAGGCAGCGGCCGGGGCAGGGCAGCAGCGGTGGAAAGGGTGGGAAGTGACCGGATTCTGGGTCTCCGTTTTAGGATATTGCCAACAACGGGAGTGACAGCGAGGGTGGATGAGAGAAGGGAGTTAGCCATGGATCTGAGGTTTGGGGCCTGAGCAACTGGCGTGCTGGGGCTGCCCGGTGGAGATACAGAAGTCTGTGGGCAGAAAGGCTTGAGCCTGGGCTGCTGGGGAGGGTGGCTGAGTGTGACATGCTATTCAGTGTCCCATTGGGGATGCCCACCATGCAGACAGGAATCAGGCCGTGCCCGGGTAGAGACTCAGTGCCACGAGACTGGATGAGGTCACCTGGGGAAGAGGCATAGACAGAAAAAAAGTGCTGAGGGAGTCCCAGGCACAGTGAAGGTGAGAGGTTGGGGTGGGGGCAAGCAGGAGCCATCAAAGGAGGCATGAGCCAAACCAGGAGACGGTGATGCCCCTGGGAGTCAGGGGAAAAATGAGATGACCTCGGGATGAAGGCATGTCGGGCTCTCAGGGTAACACAACCGCAAAAGGTCCCCCCAACAACAACAGAAGTCCTTCCAGGGAGGGGTGCCTGGATAGCTCAGTTGGTTAAGCGTCCGACTTTGGCTCAGGTCACGATCTCATGGTTCGTGGGTTCGAGCTCCGTGTTGGGCTCTGTGCTGACGGCTCGGAGCCTGGAGCCTGCTTTGGATTCTGTGTCTCCCTCTCCCTCTTTCCTCCCCCTCTTGCATTCTGTCTCTCTCTCTCTCTGTGTCAAAAATGAATAAACTTAAAAAAATTTAAAAAAAGGAAAGAAAAGAAATCCTTTCAGGGAGATCAGACCTGTGGGGGTCTTTCTGCCCGACCTAGTGCTTTTCTGGCCTCCCCTCAAAGACAAAGCTGCACTCAGGCCGCCCATTGCCCGCTCCCTGTTTCTTTCAACATCCCTGCTGCTTGATCACCTTCCTGCTTCCAGAAGTGACTTCTGCCCTGCCCTCTTGTATCATATCTCTTGGCATCTGGCCCCGTCCTCAGCCAAGCCCCCATGAGCCCGTCTGCATGTGTCTGTCCCAGCTCCACTCTGGTTCTCACCTGGTTCTGAACCTCTCCCACGCTGCAACCCCATCCCCAAGTCGCTACCGGCCAAGGTTTGTACCTGTACTGGCCTAACCACCTGGCGCCTTCACAGCGCCCCCTCCTGGCATAAGGCCTCAGCGTTCGGGAAGCTCTCCAACCGGCACCCTTTCTTTTGTCCCACTTGGTCAACCCCAAAGTCGCCCAGCATTCACAGTCCAGGTAAGCAGAGCCGACTCAGTTGTGAAGAAGCACAGGTGCACCCACACGCATTAGCACACTCGCGCGCGCACACACACACACACCACCATCACCACTACTGTCCTTTGCAACCAAATTCGTTGCCGAACCACTCAGCTGTCAACAGCTATTGGGAATCATGATCTTCTCTTCTTGCCACTCTGAGGCAGCAAGAGCCCTTAAAAACCTATTAGAACATCCTCCCCTCCTACAGAGTAAATAAATGCTGGTCTCTGAGGAAGGAGTGGGGAAGGGAGGCTGGGAGGCATCGGGTGGGTTTTTCCCTTGTCACAGCAACCTCTTCACTCATCGGAGGCTGGCTCGGAGGTTTTAGAGGGAGGCAGCGCCGTAACTCACGAGATTAAAACATGCCCGCTTCTCCTCAGACATGTATTCTATATGAAAATGTGGTTTATGGGCATCGGGTCCACAAATCTAAAGCCCAAGCAATTCTACCTATGACCATCAGTCATGGAAGTTACACTCACTGAGAATGAAAATTTACACGACCACTGTTAGCCCATAACCAGCGACGGCGCGTGCCCCCCTCCCCGGGAGCCAGGTCTCCCTGACAACAACTATCCGCCCCGTTTTTACTGGCCGGTACCCAGACTAGTGGCAATGACTCTCCAATGTGAGTATTTATCATGAGCTGCTCTACCTCTTCCCCGACGGCCTCTTTTGCAACCGTTGTTCCAAGAATTATCTGAATTCAGCCCTGCGCAGTGGCGAGGCCCTTAGGCTCCGGAGTCAGGCTGCCTTTCAAATTCTGACTCTCTCACTCACTCCACAACCTTGGATGAGTTACTGAACCTTTCCGTGCCTAAATGTCATCCTCTGTAAAATGAGGATCATAAGAATACTTGCCTCACAGCCGTGTCCTGGGGATGGGAGGAATTCGTGTTTGGATAGGGCTTAGAACAGTTCCCGGCGTATGGTAAGTGCTAAGTAAGTTCCCTGAAATTCGTTCATTCGACAAACATTTACTGGGCGCTGTATTCGTTTCCTGGGGCGGCCATCACAAAGTACCATGAATCGAAGGACTTCGGGCAGCAGAAATGTGCCCTCTCACAGTTCTCAAGGCTAGAAGTCCAAGATCAAGGTGCCGGCAGGGTTAGGTGGTCTGAGGGCCTCGAGGGGGCGTCTGTTCCAGGCCTCTGTCCTAGCTTCTGGTGGTCTGCTTGGCTAATAGAGGCATCACCCGATCTCTGCCTTCACCTTCATGTGTGCGTGTCTCTGTGTCTAAATTTGGCCTTGTTACAAGGACGTCAGTCATATTGGATTAGGGCCCACCCTCACAACCTCATCTTAATTTGATGGCATCTGCCAGGACCCTACCTCCCAATAAAATCACACTGAGAACACCACGCTTAATGAAACGCTGGCCATGCTTTAGGGAGCTCACATTTGAACGTGGGAAACAGACTTACATGCGTTAACTCAGTAAGTATTGTAGCAGGGAAATATACAAAATACGGAGACAAAAGGAACGGGGGCAGTGGCACCAGAAGAGGGATTTCAAAAGGCTTCACATGTGTGCTGGGCCTTGAAGGATTAGCTGGATTGACATGGCCCAAAGGGGTAACGCCCGCTCAGAGCCACAGGAGTCTGGAGGCACGTGGTGTTTTCTGGGAACACAAGTCCTTGATGTGGCTGTAGGGTCAGATGGAACTCAGAGAAAGATGACTCCGGAAACACTGTGAGGACCAGATTTCAAAGGGCCTTGGTTTCCAGATTTAGGAGTTTTCATTTTATCCCCTGTGGACTCGTCTTGGGTCAGGGTCCCCAGAAGCAGACTCAGAGACGAGGATTCTCGTGAAGGTGAATGTATTAGGGGATGCGACCAGGAAGAGCTAGAAGGGGAGTGGGTCAGAAGCCAAGCCAAGGGTCCGGACTAAGCAGATTCCCTCCAAGGGCAATTCCCTTAGCGCAATGTGGCAGTCACTGGTCCCTGGCTGCCCCCAGGGCACTTTGGGCTGTCACGGGGGACAGGTGAAGTGGCTCTGGCAGCTTGAGGGCAGTCCCTGAGCGAACCGTGCCACTGTTTCAATCGGGGAGCTGACTGATCTGATGCCCGTGTCGGAAACCTAACTGGTGATGGTGTGCACACACAGAAGAACAGGGAAGCGGTCTGGTGGCAAGGAAAAGACCTCGAAAACCATGCCAGTAGGCCAGGCAGGAGTTCCTGGAGACTAAGCAAGGGCTGGGTGGGGGCCTGGAGAGAGATTAGATGGGAGAGGAGGGAGGGTTTGGAGAACCACTTACAGCTAGGCCTTGAGAGGGATAAGGGATGTGAAGCAGGTCTGCCGATGAAGGTAGAGGGATGGTTCTGGACGTGGCCAATATCTACCGGATTCCCAGTTCCAGATGCCCAGTAGGCTGATAGCAACATGGGCCTGGATACAAGGAGAAAGGTGAAGCTGGAGCTCGCCATCTGGAAGGCAGTGGTATGTAGCTGGGACATGAGGGGAACGGCCAGACAGAAAGGGTAGAGTCTGGAAAGACATCAAGAAGAGAATACTAGAGAGCCGAAGGCCTTTGAGACGTGAGCAAGGCAAAGAGGAGGAAAGAACACTAAGAGAGGTTCCGAGCTCGAAGGGTGGTGTAGCAGGAGGCAAAGGGGGAGAAACCGCAGGCAGGCTACAGTGGACTGTTCGACAACCACGAGGGAGGGAAAGACCACTCGTTCTAGGCCGAATAGGAAACCGAAGGGATGGGGGTAACAACAGAAACCATCAGGGAGCCCTTTCCAAACCTGAATTCTTGGGCCTCGCCCCAGGCATACTGAATCAGAAATTCTGAGAGTGGAGTCCCGGAATCTGTTTTATTTATTTTTTAATGTTTATTTATTTCTGAGACAGAGAGAGAGAGACCGAGCATGAGGGGGGGAGGGGCAGAGCGAGAAGGAGACACAGAATACGAAGCAAGCTCCAGGCTCCAAGCTGTCAGCACAGAGCTGACGCGGGGCTCGAACTCACAGACCGCAAGATCATGAACTGAGCCGAAGTCGCACGCTCAACCGACTGAGCCACCCAGGCGCCCCCCGGAATCTGTTTTTAACAAGCCCTCCAGGTGGTCCTGATGTGAGCTAAGGTTTGAGACCACTGGTGCATATATGACGTTCAAGAAGTTTGGCTGTGAGCAGAAAGCAAGCTGCCTACAGAGGAGCCAGCGCCCAGGGAAGGATCAAAACTCGCAGCAGGAGGTCGTGACGGAACACACCGACAGCCCGTTGGTTTTGTAACTAACAAATGCCATCCGGGTCATGATTTTCACCTGGATCTGTCACCGCATCTTAACCAGAGCAGTGACCGATTATGGCTGTGGGTGCCCGGTGCACGAGCGACCATCGTCCGCTCACGAGATACAATTAAACTTCTTTGTTTTTGGAGGCAGGTACGTTGAGATGCTAAAGGGAGCCTGTTGTGACAAATCTTGTCCTAGGACCCAGACTTCTAACTCCTGATGTCCACTTCATTGTGGCTGTCTATCACTGTGAAGCAAGCCGCCCCAAACCTACTGGGAGAAACCACCATCACCAATGGTTGTCATTATCTCCACTGTTTCTGCAGACCGGCTGGGCTCAGCCGGAAGATTCTAGGTGTGGTGTCAGGCACGCAGTGGCTGAAGCTGGCGTCATCTCAAAAGCTCGCTGGGCTTGCTCACGGCGTGGTGGCTGGGCTCCAAGGATCGCATCCCTAGAGAGAACCAGGAAGAAGCTATACTGTCTCTCCTGACCCAGAGGCCACATAACGTCACTTCTGCTGTGCACTGTTCGTAGAGGTAGCCAGAAGTCCTGCTCAAGTTCAAGAGGAGGGGACACAGACTCCGCCATTGGGGGGGGTGGGGGGGGGGGAGGCAAAGCAAGTTTCCAGAAAAGCACATAAGGCAGAAAGTATTGTTTTAGCCATTTGTGCAAAACAGTCTGCCACAGGAAATAAATCCTTAATGGTCAACCCCATTATGACCTTGCTCACTCTGGCAGGTAAGCTCTAGTCCGTCTCTAATTACCCATGACCAGGCTGATTTGTCATTCCGGTGACCTTCCTTCAGAGGAGGGGCATGGAGAGTTGGAAGGGCAAATCCTCAGAAGGCCTCCACGGCCATAAATACTGCCCTGGGTCTGGCCCGGAGGCTCTGGAAAAGCCCCACGGAGAGTCCCTTCCTCCTTTAGGAGTTAAGCCCCTGGAAGGGTGTGGCCGCTGGAGGGACAAAAGGAATTGATCAACAGCCCGAATTACATCACCCCCTCTCTTTGTTCATTTTTCATTACTGGTTGTTCTCTTTCCTGTGTTTAATTTCTCTCCTTCCTCACTCTCCCCTAGGGCCTCCCCCCTGAGATATGGGGTTGGGGGCTTTGATTGATTGGTGCTGAAAGCAAAGGGAGGTTGCAAGTAGAGAGAGATCACCTTACCCCAGATAGTTTCCATGGCAACAGGGACAGGTTGGTGGGAGGGGCGGGCAGATAAGGGCCCCACTTTGGGGTTCAGTGCTTGGTGGAGGCGAAGGCTAGAGTGTTTATGGAAAAACAGCCTGTTCGGCTGGGTCAGGGAGTGGAAACATGATTCGAGACAGCTTTGAGGCTAACCTTCGCTGACCCCTCGCCCTTCCCTCTCCCCTCGTTCATCACCCAACAACCTCAGCGGCGGCATTTGTGTGCCCGCCACCCCTTGTCCTAACTTGCAGCCCTTCTGGTCATTATTTCCTCCAGGAGAAGCTCTCTCCTCCTCCTCCTCCTCCTCCTCCTCTTTCTGCTCTCTGCTCTCACTTCCTAACCTGAGAGGAGCAACAAAGCCCAGTTCCCATCCCACCGGGTCTTGGGTGCGGGAGACAGCCCAGCTTCGTGCTGCAGCTTGGGTGCAGGGTGGCTCCTGGCCCACCCTCCCGCCTCCTACAGGGGCCTTCACCTGGCGTTGTTCCTCGGGGGGGGCTGGAGGTCACTGGGAAAGAAACTGGAGGATCACCGAAGACCATCCATTAGCCCGGAATGCACAGGAAGCCCCTGAATGGTGGCCACGCAGACATAGAGCACCCTGTCGTGCCCTCCCGTGCCTGGGACTCCAGCAGGGCCGGTCCTGGCCTGCCGCAGCGAGGTGTGGCCCAGCGATTTCTCTCGAAAGCAAAGAGTGACCCCTCTGCTTTGAGGCTACTTCTCCTTCCCCAAGGGTGGATCCACAACTGAGTCTCCTCCCCTCCTCCATCTCTTTGCTCGGGGCGCTGATGTCCCCACACTCAAGGACTGTACCACCCACCAGTGCTTCTCAACTCAGTTTCTTTAGCCCCCCTTCTTGCTTTCCTTCCGTGCTCCTTCAGGGGAACTGAGGAACAGAAGTCTCTCGGGCTGGCACATCCAGTTCCCCAAAAGAGGGTGCAGAATGCAGAAAAGCAAAATGGTGGCCCTCCAGCCTGGGCTGACCACCAAGGGGTACTTTGTGCCTCAACGGGCAGGCCCCGTCTGACTCACCCCTAGCCTGGGGTCCACAAACACAGGGTCCAGGGAGCATTTCCCTCAGGTTCTCAGGTTCTTAAAGGTCTTCAGCACCTGGCACATAGAAGGGCTTAAAAACACATGTTGCTCCTCAACAAGCTGAACGTAGAACTACTGTGTGACCCAGCAATTCCACTCCTAGGTGCAGGGACTCGAGCAGAGACATGAACACGAATGTTCAGAGCCGCATTATTCCTAAGAAGCAACAAGTGGAAACAGCCCAAGTGTCCATAAGCGGATGAATGGATAAACAAAACGTGGGCTATCCATACAACAGAATATTATTTAGCCATAAAAAGGAATGGGATTCTGACATAAGCTACAACATGGATGAATCTTGAGAGCATTCTTTTTTTTTTTTAACGTTTATTTATTTTTTTGAGAGACAGAGAGACAGAGCACGAGGGGGGCAGGGGCAGAGAGAGGGAGACACAGAATCTGAAGCAGGCTCCAGGCGCCCAGCCGTCAGCACAGAGCCCGACGCGAGGCTCGAACTCACAGACGGCGAGATCAGAACCTGAGCTGAAGTCGGACGTTTAACCGAACGAGCCACCCAGGCACCCCGAGAGCATTGTTAAGTGAAAGAAGCCAGACACAAAAGACCACACATTGTCTCATTGCGCTGATATGAAATGTCCGGAAAAGATCTATAGAGACAGAAAGTAGATTCGTGGTTGCCAAGGGCTGGGGAGGGGGTGGGATGGGGAAAGACTGTTAATGGATACAGAGTTTCTATTCAGGGGCATGGAAAAGTTCTGGAACTAGAAAGTGGTGATGGTTACAGAACACTGTGAATGTACTTAATGCCACTGAATTGTACACTTTAAGTGGTAAGGTTTCTGACATTTATATTGAACCATGATTTTTAAAATGCATGTGGTGGGGCTCCCGAGTGGCTCAGTGCGTTAAGTGTCCAACTCTCGGTTTCGGCTCAGGTCATGATCCCAGGGTCTTGAGATCGGGCCCCCTTTGGGAGCCTGCTTGACATTCTCTCTCCCTCTCCCTCTGCCCCCTCCCCCTTCTAAGAAAATGCATATTGTAGTGATGCGGTGTCCCTTGGCAGCCAGGGCCCCAGGGACCTGGAGTTATCCGCCCTTAAGGTGAATAACCAGAACCACGCCTGTTTTCCCCGGCCATCCTGACTTTAGGACTGAAAGGCCCTCAGTCGGGACACAGCAGCCCCGCTCGCTGACTCTCCCTGCACTGGAATCCGGCCTCCTCCTTTCTGTGGGCGCTCGGGCAGCATGCTTATGTCGTCCGCGTCTCGGTTTCCTGCCCTGTGGGTGTGCTGCGGGATTAGATGGGATAATAAATAATAACACTAATCTCAGCCAACAGCTACAGAGCACTTACTATGCTCCAGGCATTCTTCCCAGCCAGGGCTTCTAGCACGCACGTGAACCCCTAGGGGTCAGCGGGTCTGGGACAAGGCCTGAGACCGCGCGTTTCTAATGAGCCCTTGGCGATGCAGAAGGTTCTGGTCCACAGACCACACTCTGGGTTCCAAAGTCTGTACGTACGTTAGTCCATTTAACCCGCACGACACTGGAGGGAAGATCTCTCGGGTCCCCACTCCACATACGGAACCGGGGGAGAAAGGAGGTTCAGTGACACCCAAGGTCACATAGCCGGGATGTGGTGGTGGGGCCGGGACTGGAACCCAGGGCAGTCTGGCCACAGGCCACAGCACACTTTTCTACAGCAGAGATCATGTGGGGAAAGATCATAGCTAGTGTTGTTCGCCAGTTACTGAGAAGCACCTTGTCCTTGAGAAAACCAGTCATCTTTTCAGACTCTATTGTCCTTCACTCTCTCATCGCGTCTACAGGCTGAGGACCACCCTTCCAGCCAGGGTTTCAGTGTCTTCTTCTTCTTGTCTTTGCTTTTCAGTAAGTTGCATGGGACTCCCCGGGAGCTGGGCCCCAGGGACAAGCTTCTCTGCAACTCCTGCGGCGGCATCTACAGCACATAAGGCGACAGAGTGGAGACCCCCACCCTCTCATTCAACAGGAAGCCCGCCACTGTCCCCAGAGGCGGGGGTGGGAGGGGGTGGGCAGAGATGATGGCTTCCTCATATCTGTAATCCCCGGTGCCCAATCCAGAGCCTGGCACAGGGTTTAACAAACACCGAGTACCTGTTAGCTAGCTGTGCCTGCGCAGTCTCACTTTCCCACTCTGTAAAATGGAGCCATTGATCCCTACCTAGAATTCTAGACGATTGAAGAACAAAACTCTCTCCCAGGAAATCAAACAACTGAAGAATAATCATTTCCCACTGAATGGACGATCTATAATGAAACACCTAGTGTATGTTTAGTACTATGGTAGAGGGAGAGAGAGGGAGAGAGAGAGAGAGAGAGAGAGAGAGAGAGATCGGGCACAGAAACCTCTCTGTCCCCCATCTGGCACTTTTGTGATTTGTCACAGCAGATGGTTCTAAGGGAACGAGGAATCGAGAGGCGGACTGCGTAACGCAATTGAGTGCTTCTCGGTGTTCTGACCAGGGTGTGGGAGGGAGCCCAGGACGGCTCTGTGAGAAAAGGGGAGGACAGGCTTGATCTGGATGTTGATCAAAGTCCAAGAAAATATTTGGATTTACAGAATGGAGATTTCCCAAGCCAGAGAAATACCAGGAGCTGACAGCTGTCACCCCGTCCCCCGTAGGCCCTGCTCAGTCTCCTGGTCCGGGAGGGCGTGCGAGGCAGAGAGAGGGCAGACAGGAGGGCGTCCCCAGGCTGGGCTCCTTGGAATGGGTTTTTTTTCCAGAGGGGGCTGTCCTCAAGGGGTCCTCTCCCGCCCAGGCAGAGCCAGGGCCCCTGGAGCCTTTCCAGCCCTTGCTACCCCCCTTCCAGCCTGGGCCCTCCACGGGGACAGCTTCCAGAGATCTCCCTGAATCCATATGTGGGTTTTGGCTCTTCCTGTTTTTGGCTCTGCTCGGCGGCAGGGGATTTGAGGGGCGGTTGTGTGATTTGTACAGCTGTCATTAGGGTAATTGCATGATATTTTCCCAAATTTCTCCTGCAGCTTCGGGCTGGGTTTCCAAACTTCCTGCCCTAACAGGGGCTCTGGTGAGAGGGGGCTGGCTCTGAGCCTTCCCAGCAGCTGCCGATGGCGCCCAGGGGCAGCCCTCCCCACAATTCCCCATGGGACCAGGCACCAGGCCACTGCTAATTGTACCCAGTGTCACCTCCCCCTCTCAAAATGGAAACAGATACAAATCAACCCATGTCTTTTCTGAAACAGCAAAGATGCCTTCTCATGATGCCAGGATCTGGAACGTTCCCTCACTGTCCCCAAAGAAGGATGGCAGACCAGAAGCCTGCATCCCATTTCTCAGCAACTTATCGACCCAGCCCTAACGAAGGGTCTCGAGCTGGCTTCGGTTAGTGCCCAGATAGCTGGCCTTGAAAGGAAGTAGGCAGTCGTGTGGGCCTGGCCCAGGTGGGGAACCCGAGCGCTTTCAGCAAGGCCAATTAATGGGTGACAGGGTGACTCAACGCTGGGGACACGTTTGAACCTGACTGCTGAAGGATTACCTCCCTCCCTTGTCAAGTGGATTTGCCCACCCGCTTCTCACTCAGCCTGACAGGTTAATGCTCTGGACTGGCTCCTGCAGCCTTCCCGAACACACACGGGTGCACGCATGCCTGTGCACGCGCGCGCGCGCGCGCGCACACACACACACACACACACACGCTGTGAGAAGGAAAACAGCCCCTCTTTTCTGCTCGTGTGTGGCGGCTGGGGACGAGAAGAAGTGGGTCCTAGCTCCACACCTTTTCAGAAAGGGGAAAGGGAAAAGGCGTGGGGGATGCAGCTCCCCAGACCCATCTTCCTGGACTGCCCAGGAAAGAGTCTCCACCGCGGGTCCCCTGAGGCCGGAACAGCCAGGGAGATCCCGGGGCATATCTGCCGGCTTTAGGCCCCGGGGGCTCATGTTCCTTCTGACCTGCTGGCTGGGGAGTGGGACACACCGTGGAGAGCCTCGTCACTTAGCATCGCGTCTGCTCCAACATGATGCCTCCGAGTAATGTAATTTATATTTCATGCACAATTGAAGCAGCTAATGGTGTAATTCTCCAAGGGGGAAACAAGTTGTTATAGTGTTAATTACATTGCAGGCGTGTTCCCTCCCCTTTGCCCCCCAAGTGCTCCAAGGGAAGATACCAGGTAGCAATTGAATGGGTCTCCAAGACAGTGGCTTTGGTGGGTTCCGCCGACGTCAGGGCTGGGCAGTGGCAGGATGGCCAAGGGTGTCTTCTTCTTCCCTGCTGGGGGCGGGACGGGGTTCCGGGGGAGGGGGGGGGTTGGACTTGGCTTAAACCGCCTGGTGGCCTGGGTTTCCTTGTCCAGCCTGATAGTGGAATCTTGCCAGGCTGGGGTACTTCTTTCCGTTCGCAGGGACACTGCTGGGGAGGGGAAAGCACAGATGACCCACTTGGGAAACAAGGGAAGACGGTTAAAATAGACCAAATCCAGCCTTGAGGTTGGAAGAGGACACCGCGGGGTGTGGTGGTTGAGCACGTGGCCTCTGCGGGCAGACGGCTGGGAACGGAATCCCAGCTCTGTCGCTTGTAAGCTGGGAAACCCCCAGGGAGATTGCTCGGCCTCTGTGTGCGCACCTCAGTGTTCTCTACTGTAAAATGGGGATAAGAAGTCACCACGAAATTGCAGTGAAGAGTCAGCGCATCAATATGTAGGCGGAACGCAGAACGCTGGCACGAAGCACGCGCAAGGCGATTGGAGGCAGGATCACAGGGCGGGAGGGAGGAAATGGAGTTCAACTGTAAGACAGTTCTGTTAGTCTCTGTGAAGTGGTCCCGGTACATATTTTTTTCTAGGTTCATGGAAGCTACATCTACCGAAAAAGAACAAATGTCTTGGTTTTCAAAAATAAAGGGGAAATGTAGATTTGAGGAATTGTAGAACCATACAATTGAAGACGATTACTAGAAAAAAAAATGTTAAGTTGACTATTAAAGAGGTGGTTTTTGAATTCCTGGCAAAAGAAAGAAAGAAAGGCAGGGGCAGAAGAAGGAAGGGAGGGAGAGAGGGAGGGAGGGAGGGAGGGAGGGAAGGAAGGGGGAAGGGAGGGCCATTGCGACTCAGCATGGATGCATTATGTACAAGTGAGGCCAAACTGACTCTGTATCTTTTTATAGATAAATCAGACTAAGTCACCCAGTAGATCGGGGAGAAGTAATACACACAGTGATTCTTAATTTATGCAAAGCATTTTACAGAATCTCACAGCTTATCCTTATGGAAAATATGGACAGAAATGGGCTGGCTGGTAGTATAGTTTGCTGCATTGTAGCTGACTGAATAACCTTATGCCTCTGTGGACTTGAACCCCACTCTGGTACCCATTCCCGTGTCATCCAGGGTAGGCTAACTGCTGTAACAAACATCCCCCAAATCCCAGTGGCTCAGGCAACAAAATCACTCGTTCCCATCATAGCACAATGTCAGCAGCAAGAGGGGCTCCCCCCGCCCCCAACCAGAGTCATTCGGACACGCGGGTTCTTCTGTCTTATGAGGCCGCCATCTTTAGTTTCTGGCCTCCAAGGCTTCCGGGGAAAGGGGAAGACAGGAGAATCTTCTGTGGGAGATGTTTACAAGCCAGGACTGGAAATGGTCTATCTCATCTCCACCCACATTCCACTGGCCAGGATTCAGTCACATGGGACCATCTGACAGCCAGGGGCTGGGAGATGGGGTTTAGCCACGTGGCCAGGAAGGAGAGGACAAGATGGGTGATGGTGATTGCTAGCTGGGTCTTCCACGGGTATGGATGTCAGTCCGTTGATGTCAGTCTTCAGGAAGGCCTCTGGGGGCAGGCCAAACTCCGTCTCTTGCCCTGCCCTAAGCAACGTTACTGTTGTTAGTGACTGGGGTGAAGTCATAGAACGGGCCTTTTTACCCTTTTGTATGTAACTCTCCCAGGCGACGTTATGTAAAGGCAGCTTGCCCTTGCCGGGGGTGCCCAGTAAGAGAGAGCCACGTGGCCAGGTCTCACACTGACTGGATTATTGCAGAAATGGAAGAATTCAACGTATCTGTAGGGACTGGCTTATCGCAGAGACCGTGTTCCTCTCCTGCAGGGGGCAGGAGTTCACGGATCTCCACTCGATGCCGTCTTACGTGGGACTTGACCACTTTCCTGGACTCCCCTCTCTCTGTGTGTCCTTCTCCTTCCTCCTAGCAGGCCAGCTGACTCTGGACAGGAAATCGGGCTTGTGTAGCAAGTTTGCAGGTAAAACAGAGCTGGACATAAAAACTGTTATGGTGGATGAAAAACTAAGCCTCAGAAAGATTTCACTGGACTGGAGTGAGGGCCCCAGCGGGAACAAATCGCACACTCGGGAGGTTTAATTGAAGACAGCGTGACCAAGGGGCTACGTACAGAGGCGGAGCCAGGGTTAAGGGAGCGCGTGTTGAATGGTGACACATCCAGGGGCTGCCGAGAACAGGGTGCTGTGACCGCTCCTAAGGCTGTGCCCTAGACTACATGTTGGTGTCCCTTGAAACGCATATGCTGATGCGTGACATGAGGAGGCAGGGCCTTCGGGAGGTGATCAGGCCATGAGAGAGGAGCCCTCACGGATCAGGGTTCGTGCCCTGATAAAAAGACACACGAGGGCTCACTTCCTCCTGCTGTACTTTCCGCCCTATGAGGATTCAAGAAGACAGGTGTCTGTAGACCAGGAAGCCGGCCTCACCAGACACGAGATCTGCCATCACCTTGATCTTGGACTTCCCGCCCTCTACAACTGTGAAAACTCAATGGCGTGCCGCTTCACCAGCCCGAACTGACAGCCTCGGAGGGCAAGAGGAACGAAGGGTTTGCCGCAGTTCAGCGTGGCAACCAGGGAAGAAGGGCCACAAGACAGGGGCTGTGGCTATAGGTAGAAAAATGCAGCCAATGCCAACAGGACGACCTGGAAGAGAGGCGTGGGGGGTGGGACAAATAAATACCCAACATCGCCCCCTCCCTCACCTGAAACTCCCACGGGTGCCTCCAATGGACCATAACCAAGAGGGAGCCAGAGGACCAGGGAGCCCAGCGAAGCCATCTACAGTGGTCAGCTGCTGAGAGAATAGAACAGAGCAGAGATCAAAGAATAGATATGAAGGGGGCGGAGAATAACGAGCACAAAGAGGAACAGAAGTCCGTGTAGAATGTTGCGTTCAGTTTAGAAGATCAGTTGCATAAAGAGGAGACGGGACATATTTCGATGCTTTCTGCCTTGATCAGACCACTTGGGGGTTCTGAGCGAGGCTGAGTCTCATACTTTAGGAGGAATATTTACGAACCTGTATTCAGAGAGGCAACCAACACACTGAGGGAGTCTGAAAACTAAGTCTAATGAGGAAAGGCTGAAGGGGATGGGGAGCAACACTCCGGCTAAAGAGAAGATGCCTTAGGGGAAAAGACTGTAACTTTCTCCAAGGATTAGAAGGGCAGAGAGGAGGCCTCCCTTTCAGGACGTGCCCCCCCAACCCCTTCCATGCCCCCAGATGGTATCGTACCACCTCTGTGAATTCCCGCAGCAAACTGTGGTTTGTCGCAGACTTCTCCCACCCAGGTTGTCCATTTGGTTGTCTGTCCTTCCTACTAACTGAGGACAGAGACTTTTTCGTCACCGCACCCCACCACCTACTGCTTGGCTCCTGGGTGGCGCTCAGAGTCTTTGTTCGAGGAGTTGGGTGCTCCCACAGGAGCCAGGGGATCCCCTGCAGGAAGGCAGAGAAGGGCGTGCATGTGGTGGACGGCAGTGAGGAGGATCCCTTCAAGGGTGAAAGCCTGCAACTGTCGACGTGCGAGTCTGGACCGTTACGTGCTCGCCAAACGTAATGAAAGTTACGAAACCTCAGTTTTCTCACTGCCTGTGCAGGTGCTTTGAAGACTGCAGGGGCTAGTATGTTTGTAAAGAGCTCAGAACACGGCAGGTGTTCTGAAAATGGCCATCGTCGCTATCACTCTTTGAACAACTCAGGCCGGTGTTCAACTCAGGCCCTCAGACTAACTTGTCTTAGGGCAAATCCTCCAGAAGCAGAGCCCGAGACAAGGATCCACGTCAGGCGACTTCTTAGGAAATGTTCTCAGTAAAACCCAGGAGGGAGTGAGGAAGTGGAACGTGGGTCTAGAGAAGGAGCCCCACAAAGGTGTGATGTCGAGTGAAATGCCCCGGAGGGTGACGTTGGCGACAGCAGAGGTCACACTTCATCCCCGCCAGGAGCACGGGTGCTGGAGGACTTACCCCACCCTCATACACACCCATCAGTTCCTGGGCGAGGGCTGTCCCCGGGGGAAGTCAATTCCTTGGCACTTTTGCTCTCCTCGCCCCCAGGGGCCTGCGGCAGCTTCTGAGAGCACATTGGGCTCTTATCAGCAATGCTCCCCAAGCCGGTTTTTCTGAAGCCGTTTCCTTCTTTTTCTCATCCTAAATTTCTGAGATGCTGCCTTCGGATCCAGTCCCATCCCTTCTTTGCCTCCCTGTGACAAGTTCCTCTGGACCCTGGGGCCATGTTTGCGGTCCTGGGGGCAAACAGGGGGTCATCAGGACACTGCCACGCCCACTTAGTCACTTGGCTAAGGTTTTTTAATTTAGGAGGACCGCACAGCTTTTCTCTGGAGCCCCCTACCCTGCAGAGGTGGGGAGGGGAGGAAAAGGCCCAGCATGCCCAAAATTCAGGTGCCCTACATCCCAGGGGGCGTGGAGCCAGACCATTGAGCTGCCTCCAGTGATCTCAGGGGACCTGAAGGATGTGCGTTTTGGACTAAATGTGTGTCCCCAAAATTCATATGTTGAACCCCAACATGATGATATTTGGAGATGGGCCTTTGGGGGGGTCACTGGGTTTAGATGAGGTCATGAGGGCTCGACCCCCAGACGTAGAGGCTGAGTCTGAAGATGTCCACAGGGGCCGGGTCATACGGTGCAACTGCCCCACGTTCAGTGTTCAGCGCAAGAGAGATGCGAGGCCACTGGAGGTTTAAAAGCAGGGGCACCTGGGTGGCTCAGTCGGTTGGGCGGCTGACTTCAGCTCAGGTCATGATCTTACAGCTCGTGGGTTCGACCCTCAAGTCGGGCTCCGTGCTGACAGCTCAGAGCCCAGAGCCTGCTTCCGATTCTGTGTCTCCCTCTCTCTCTCTCCCTCCCACACTCATGCTCTCTATCTCTCTCTCTATAAAATAAATAAACATTAAAAAAAATTTTTTTTAAAACAGGGGCGCCTGGGTGGCTCAGTTGGTTGAGTGTCCAAGTTCAGCTCAGGTCATGATCTCGTGGTCCCTGAGTTTGAGCCCAGCATCGGGCTCTGTGCGGACAGCTCAGAGCCTAGAGCCCGGTTCGGATTCTGTGTCTCCCTCTCTCTCTGCCCCTCCTCCGCCCTCACTCTGTCTCTCTCTCGCTCAAAAATGAATAAACAGTAAAAATTTTAAAAATAAATAAATAAATAAATAAATAAAAGCACATCAGTGCGGGGCGCCTGGGCAGTTCGGTCGGTTAAGCGTCCGCCTACAGCTCAGGTCACGACCTGGTGGTTTGTGGGTTCAAGCCCCGTGTCGGGCTCTGTGCTGACAGCTCGGAGCCTGGAGCCTGCTTCTCATTCTGTGTCTTCCTCTCTCTCTGCCCCTCCGCTGCACGTGCTCTCTCTCTCTCTCTGTCTCAAAAATAAACATTAAAACAAATTTTAAAACGTGTCAGTGCTATGACCTTATTTGCATGGTTTTGGCTGCCTTGCAAAGAAGGGGTGTGAGTGGACTCCAGGAGGCCAGTTAGGCAGTCCAGGATTACAAACGCCCTGATGAGTTTTTTGTCCACTGTCTGGTCGTCACCCAGCGTGTTGACTATGTCCCACATCCCTACCCTTTGCCCGCCGAGGCAAAAGCTTTCATTGCTGTGGTTGGCTAGAGGGTGAAGGTTTTTCTCAGGGCTGGGCGGACAAAGAAGGCACGGCCTCTCTCCTTTTTAAGGGTCTCTTTTTGTGCTGTGCCATTTGGCACTTATCCCAAAAAGTAGCAAATTTAAGACCAGAGGCTGTGAAACGTGGGCTTTGGAAAACATGAAAACCGCTGCAAAAATCAGTACAAGTTGACATTCAGAGTTTATTTCTAAAAATGGAGTGTTTGGGGAGGGATGAAAGTCAGTGTTTCTAATGCTGGGGGAGGGGGATCACTTCTATGTGTTCCAGACCACATGTTGGAGGCTATTGGGCGTAGCATAATGGCTATGAACGGGAGATCCAGAGCAAGCGCTCCTGGGTTCAAATCCAAGCTCTGCCACTTACAGAGTCCCGTGGGGACACAACCTCTCTGCGCCTCAGTTTCTCCCGGTGTGTAAAACGGGGGACAATTAGAGTAACTATTTCATGGGGTTGTTGTGGGGACCTGTTGAGTTAATAAACAAAAGGCCCATAGACTCATGCCTGGTATACGTAAGAGAGCTCAGTGAAGGTGCTGCCTTCGCCTTCCTCAGGGATTCGGGGAGAGTGGCTGGGCTCACCGTGTGACGAGCGGACCGATGGCTCCCATGTCATACCTGGTGTGCTTTGCTTCTGGTTTGTCTTTTAAGAACAGTGGGAGCGAGGGGCGCCTGGGGGGCTCGGACGGGTAAGCGTGCCACTTCGGCTCAGGTCACGATCTCGCGGTTCGTGGGTTCAGGTCGTCAGGCTCTGTGCTGACAGTGAAGGTGTGAGTGTAGCAGACGGTGTCGTGCTCTGTCCAGAGCCCCCGGGATGCCTTTTGTACCGCCTGTGCGCCCCCACTCGAGAGCATGCTTTTGGTGCCCTACGCCTACAGCCTGTCTTCCAAGGACTACCCTCAGGCTGCTGGGCCTCTGCCTACAAGTGTGGGTACTGAAAATGCCTGGGACCTTATGTCTCCCCTCCTCTGCCCCCCCCACAACTGCTGACGAACCACTGTCCCATGGTCCCTGACCTGGGGTGGGACAACACAGAGGCATAGCGTGCCCTCCTCGGTTCCCCTGTACAAGAGGCTGAAGCTGCCCTCCAACGACCTTGCCCGAAATCACCCCTTGGCCTGTGTCCCCTCCTTCCTGGTGCTGTCCCCACTCCCTTCCCAAATTCCCGTGGCACCTCCTGCATAAATCCCTTACATGTGAATCCTCATTTCCTGGTTGGTCTGGGGTGTGTGTGTGTGTGTGTGTGTAACCTCACCTTGAACAGCCCGCTTTTTAGAAGGGGAACCTGTATGAGAATTCCGTGGCATCCAAATCTGGATCGGGGGGGTCACGTCTGCATACCTAACACCTCACTGCTGGCTGGGAGGACCGGGCGGCCAGGGACGCTGCTGAAGAACCGAGAATACAGGGCTGGAGTTGCCGGTTTCACTTCTCAGGCCGTGCACCACCACAGGGTCCGGGACAGAGACAGAGAAAAAGCGAGAGGCGCAGAGACAGAGAAATTGAGGGAAAGAGACATAGGCAAGGAGACTCACAGACAGGCAGAGAGACAGAAATGTTGAGAGAGATAGGGAAAGACAGAGACAGGGGCGGAGAGACAAGAGAGGGAAAGGGAGACAGCAAGAGAAAGATAGGAAGGAATAGAAACAGAGAGACAGAGACAGGAAGTAAGAGACACAGAGAGACACTCAGAGGCTAAGAGATCCAAGCGCACACAGATGGAAGCTGAGACACACAGAGACAAAGGGAGGAACGGAGAGACAGAGGAAAGCAGGAAGACACGTAAAGGGAAAGAGACTCAGAGAGAGGTGGAAAGCGAGGGGTGCAGAAACAGAAAAAGGGGGGCAATTCAGAGAAACCGAACGAAGCAGAGGGGCAGACAGGAGAGGGGAGCGGGCCGCCAAGGAGATAGCCAGAAGGGCGTAGAAGGATGCCCGGGCGTGCTGTCAGGGGCTCAGATGGGAGCCAGCCGCCCCCGAGCGGGTGTGGCGACTGCCCCCAGCCCCTCCAGCCAAGGGACGAGACTACACCACCGTGGCTCACTTTGAATCAAAGCGGAGGGTCCCAGCGTCCAAGAGAATCCTCAGGGCCCCGAGGACCAACCCCCGTCAGGGGCTCCGAGACGCCCAGCATCAGGGCCCACGCGTGGCACAAAAGCGCACAGAGCGTCCAATCTCCCTCTCAGCCAAACCCTCCTTAGCGGCGGGGTTAGCGGCGGGGAGAGGCCAGTGGGCCGCGCCTTGTCAGGAAGCATGTTTTCCCAGGAGCTGCCGCTGTTCAGATGTGCCGTGAGCAATTGCCACTCTGCGCGCCTTCCCCTGGCAAATTATTCTGCTGGAGTTTCTTCCAGCATTCGGAGCTGCGCTGCTGTAAATGCCAGAAATCATGTACATTAAGCCCAGAGTGACGGCAGGCTTATGGATGGATTTACCTTCAAACAGAGGCCGCGGAGGCGCCCGGTGTGGGGGGCAGCACTTTATGGATGTCGCTCTTCGCTTGCCGAGGCCTTAAGCGGTCAAGTTGGCCACGTAATCAATTTCTCATGTCGGCCTGGCTGCGGGCCACAAGGTCCCAGGCAGGGATTTGGGACGCAGCCCCTCTACCCACAGCCCCCTCCCCGAGACCTCGGCCTCTCCTCTGAGGGGGACGTGTTTCCGCCTGCCCGGGGTGCTGGTGGCCGGGGACCACACCGGCCGGGTAACGCCGAGCCAAGTCAAGCGAGTGTCACATTCCAGGACCTGCCCTCCCTCCTCAGAGCCCTTTCCCCAGCGCCCCTTGCAAAGGCTCTGGCCCCCGCTCTTTTCCCTCCCCTGCTCCAAAGCTGGGTCTGGGGTCTCCATAGGGCAGTCTGAGCTCAGCCACTCTCGTCCCATCATCCACCGTTTGGCCTCTCTGATCCGTGAGGCTTGGGTCACTGGTTTTGCCATCTCATCTGCATGGCTGTCACTCAGCTCATGCAGCCTCTTGGGACCCCTCCCCTCACTGTCTTCCTTCAGCCTTGACCTCTCAGGGCTCCTGCTCTAGGCAAGTCCCCATTCAGCACCCAGTTAGCACCGCTGAGCAGTCCCGTCAGGCAGCTCGGTGGCAGAGGTGTAATTCTCGGGGACACAGTCTGGGTCGAGAGACCCCTGTGGGCCCGTCACACAGATCCAGAGCCCCTGCCATACCCCGCCTGTGGCAGATGGTACTTTCTAAGGATGGCTCTTCTTGGTGACCTGGATATTCCTTCCGTGGAGAGGTGAGGTCTGCGTTCCCTTAACTGAAACCTAAGCGTGGTGGACATGGCCCCGCATGACTCCTGAGTCCAGGTCATAAAAACGACGCAGCCTCTGACGGGCTCAGCAGAGCACTTAGGCTCGGAGCCCTGAGCCACCGCGTCTCGCTAGCCTGAGGCCGCCACGACGTAAGGGAGGTCAAAGCGGCCCATGCTAAGTGACCACGTGGAGAGGCCGTGAGACCGCAGGCTGGGACAGAAGTGCCTGCCCCCCCTCCCCTGGCTAGCTTCAATCCGCATCTGACTGCAACCACATCAGAGGCCCCGGGGCAGAACCACCTGGCCGAGCCCTTCCTGAAATCTTGACCCGTAGAAACCATCAGAGATCATAAAATGGCTATTTTTACTGTAGCCCACTAAGCTTCTGTGAACCCCAAACCAGTTCTCCAAGGCCAACAGGCCTAAATAGGGTAAAAAGAGAAGACATGCGGTGATCACCAAACCAAGAGTAACCGATCTAATCTTTGTTCGATCTTCAGAAGGGCTCTCAGAGAGCTGCAGAGCCCAGGGTATCACATCTATCCTCATGGCCCGGTGCCCGCGTTTCGGAGAGGCGTCTACACGGCCGCGACTCCCTAACCCTGCCTTGGTGTATTCACGATCCAGCAATCTGGAAAGCACGTGTGACCAGGATTGTTTGGCCACTTAATCCCCGGGAAATAATGAACAAGCAGGCGACATAGAGGCAGGAATCGTTCTCAGAAGCGATGCCTATGGTCCATATATATCCAGTTCAGCATGTGAGGCATAGATTTTTTCATGTGAGGCATAGATTTCCCCAGGGTCGGTGCTCCGCAATGCTGCCTTTACAGAACTCCACTCCTACATGGGGATGAGCTTTCCGTTTTCTTCTCCTGCTCAGGCCGAAGGCCACGCTGAAGGACTGTAAGGCAATCAGATCCTGGAGGCGAGTGGTGGAGTATCATCAATGCTGCCACTTCCAGCATGAATTACCCAAAGCAAGCGACCTAGCCTCTCTGTGCCTCGGTTTGCCCATCTGCAAAGTGGGGAACGTAGTGGGACTTTCCTCATCAGGCACTGTCAGGGTTAAATGAGTTCATTCATGTAAAGAGCTCCGACCAGGACCTGCCCGTAGCAAGGGCTGTGTGAGCGCTATCCGTTATTGTTATTGCTGGTGGTGTTTGGGGATTGTAGGTTACGGGCGCTAACAGATTCTGTTCAATTTATTCTCAGCGACATAACTGTCATGTGAGAAATTTAGCATCGCTCACACGTCCCCCTCTTCGGCATCAAGCCCCCTCCCTAACACGCGTGCGGACACACACATGCATGCACGCCCGTGCACATACCCACACTCGGTAATCAGTGCCGGCTTGCCACAGGCCACACCGCGGCAATGTAGTCGATCCAGAAGAACAAGCCGCTTTATCTTCCTCTCCAGGCAGAAGCCCGAGCGTAGACGACGGATGCAGAGCATCCTGCCTGCACCATCGGAGGCAACCACTTCCCGGCCGGCTCGGCAGCCTCCAGACAAGCAGGGCTGAGGCTGCCCCTGGGCGCCAGACCCCAGGATCCTCGGGGGCGACAGAGGCCGTTCCCGTGGGTCGCCGCCACTTGTCTCCTAATGAGAAGCCCCGTTTCCCGGCTTCCAAAGCCCCCTCCCTCATCTGGCTGCTGTGTCTGCTGCAGGCTTTCTGCACAGAGTCCCCAAGACGACAACGTGCTGCCTGGGGGGCAGAGGGGCAGGGAATGGCGTGAGCCACATACAGGGCTTTTCCTCCTAGGAGCAGGGGAGCCACTACGTGGATTCCTGTCTTGCAGCGGATCTGACCCCCAGGTGGCTCTCCCAGACCGAGGCTCTCCCCAGGGAATTAATCCAGCAGGGCCCAGTTGGCCACAACCCAGGGAAAAGGCCCCAGCCTCTCACCCTGAAGGACTTTGACACTGGGCCGCACCAGGCCCCGGCGATTTTTGCAAAAATGGCTTAATGTCACAAAAGGGAAGAGTTTCAGAAATAAAGGAATCGGTCTCGTTTTGAGGGCACATTTAGTAAAAGGCAAGCGGGCACTTCAGGACGGCAGGATTTGGCTTCTGGTCTCGCAATCAGTTAACAAATGTTTACAGAGGGGCAACCACACGGGAGGCACTGCAGTTGGCCTGGGGCCCCTGTGCCAACAGAGTTCAAGGGCTTTCCCTTCCGGTAGGCAGCTTATTGGAAAGCGACAGTTCTGGAAGCTCGGCCTCACAGCCCTCCAACTCCAGGGAACAAAACCGCACAAGGGTCCCAGCCGCCGAGCTCTGAGATCTAACCAGCCCTCGGACCAAGACAGCGCTTCCCACTGGCCACCCCGGCCACTGACCGAGCAAGGCTTGGTGCTACGGGGGTCATGTGCCTTCGGGAAACAGGACTCCCCTGGTGGCTGGCTCGTTTGAGGACAGTCTGCCGGCTTTGTTGAACCTTCCGGAGACTTCGGGAAAGTCTAGGCTGCTCCTGCCCACCTCCCTGCCCTCTCTCAGGTCAGAGGGCATCACAGCCTTTCGGGGGCTCTCTCAGCCTTGCCCAGCTCCTCCCTGTTTCTCTCACAGAAACGTCCCCCAGTAAAATCCTTGCATGTTTCGTCCTCTTCTGGCATCTACCTTCTCGAAGAGTCCATGTTGTTTTTCTCCTCCTCCTTCCGCACCGTCTTCCCAGAGGGTCCACCCCACCTCTAGCCAATACGGGCCCCTCGCGGACCCCTGAATTCGCTCATTCCTTAGGGGTCTGTTTGTAATTTGGCATCTCCCTGGTGAATTCTCAGTGCTGTAAGAACTGACAACATCCGTAAGGCTCCTCACTGATGGTTCTCAGAGGTGTTGCTGACCCATGGCAGGGAGGTCCTTGCCACTAAGCCCTTCCATCAGACTTCAAGATGCCTGTCTGATTTATTAAGATAACTCACAATGACTGTTGCACAGTGAGCCCACAGCACAATGCTAAGCTTTTTGCATGCATTACCTCATTTACCGCCTCTCTCGGTGCACACCCCCCACCCCCTACCCAGAGGATGCCCTTCCTGGAGACATTTACAGGGGCGCCTGACTGGCTCAGTCGGTTAAGCATCCGACCTCAGCTCAGGTCATGACCTCACAGTTCGTGGGTTCGAGCCCCACGTCGGGCTCTGTGCTGACGGCTCAGAGCCTGGAGCCTGCTTCCTATTCTGTGTATCTCTCTCTCTCTCTCTCTCTCTGCCCCTTTCCTGCTTGTGCTCTGTCTCTCTCTCTCAAGGATCTGATCTTATGAAGTGTGAATATTTTGCAAGAAACAACCAATACTCGGGTTGAGCAATGCCTGGCAAACAGCTGGGTAACCAAGTCCAGCTTGGCCCAGGCTAACAGATCATAGTCTGCTCCTCTGTTTAATCCTATCCTGCGTTAAGCACCCCCAGCCATTTCTTTCCTGTGTGCGCCTTGGCTTCTTCGTGTTCCAGAACAAGACCTCTGGGCTCCCATGCAGGACACATGCCAGGCATTCTCTGACCCCTTGAGCTGGACCTGTCCTCCCCAGCCCCCGACATTCACAAGTGTTGTCCAGCTCACCCGGAGACACGGCTCCCCATACTAAACAGAAAGCCACGGGCTGGCTGGCCGGGGACCTCCCACAAGGCACTTGGCACCCGTGAGCCTCAATTCCCTCGGCTGTAAAACAGGGTCACGGGGAGGATCAAAGAAGAGAATGGATTTGAAAATTACTGTGAACCCTTCCTACTCAAAGTGTGGTCCTCGGACCGGCGGCGGCAGCAGCATCCGGAAGTGAGGTAGAAATGCAGGTTCTCAGACCCCACCCGGACCCACTGAATCAGAACCGCTGGGCTCAGTGCACCCTTTTTACGCCCAGGTGATTGGTGTGCACCGGGAGGTTGGCGGGCCTTGCTCTCCAGCTATAGACGTTCCCCATTGTTTTCCCTTGCGGGTAAGTACCCTAAGGAAGGCGTTCTGGACCCATCCCTCTGCCTTTGCGCACGCCTCCTTCCGTTAGTCCTTGTCTTTCTCCTCCCTCCCCTTCCCCTCCCCAGCCCCTTCCTCTCCACCCTGTTCCGTGGCTTCCTCTCCTCTGGTCAATGGCACAGCCCTCCCCAAACCCACTGTTTCTACTGCCTCAGTGAAACGGGGAACGCGGGGGTAGACCCGGCTATATACACACGAGCCCAGAGAGGGCCACTCATCACAGCTTCGTGGCCTACAAGGCGTGGAGAGAGGCTTGGCAATGCACAAAGGGGCCCAGCCGGGGATGGGGATAAAACCCAGGGCCAGCTGGTACATCCATTCACCTCTGATTCCAGGCCCCACTGGCTGGTGAACTGCCCCCATTCCGTGTACCCGATGTGTAATGTATTTTCTATAATTATGGTGATGCCGTCTGTGTATATGTTAAATGACTATGGCAGTTAATTATTTGTGGGTAAACAAGGGATGCCTCTTTGCCCCAGGAGGGACTGAAAGATGCTCACTTAAGGAGCCATAAGATCAAAGCGACAGGGAGGGGGCAGGTGAGAGGAGAAGTCGTTCTTCCCCTGGGAGCTTCTGGGAGGGAGGGGGTGAGGTGATTTGGCCCTTCAGGGAGGCCCCAAGCAAGGCCGAAGGGCCCGTGGAGCAAGAGCAGACGGTCCTGGTCCTCGGGGATCGAAACCAAGGCGTAGAGTTGAGGGGGTGATCTCCAAAGACCGGCAGGAGTGCTCCCCAAGCGCCAGGAAGTCCACACACAGCCTCTGCCCTCCCTGGTGCTCCAAACAGCCCCAGGTAGCTTTGCAGGGGGGCACACATCCAGAACCTGGTACTTGTGGCAAATATCCATCCTCCCCTTCTCCCTGAGACATAAAACCCCCAGTTTTTCACCAGATATGTGCCCCATTCCGCCAGTAAAGGCTGTATGTCCCAGCCTCGGCTTGCAGCCATGTGTGGCCGTGTGAGCAAGTCTGATTTATGGGATCCGAGCCAAAGCAACTTCCGGAGTGCGATCTGGAGAAACGAGTGCCTCCCTCTTCGCTGTCTCCTCCGTGCACGCTAGAAAAGGGACTGGATGGGCGGCTCGAGCAGCCATCTTGAACCCTGAGGCAACTTTGGGTCTGGCAGCCATTTGTGCCAGCAACGACGTCGAAGCAACCTGAGTTACTTACTTACATCTAGATCTTACAATACCCATCCCAGTTACCTTACCAGCCTGGGACTCGAGACCCTTACGTGAGAAATTGATTTCTGACATATTTAGGTCACTGTTAATTTGGATGTTTTGTTATTCACAGGCTACCAAAGTCAGACGAGAAAGATATGTAACATGGTGTCTTAGATCAGGTTCTCTAGGATGCAGACTTTTTCGAGATGGAAACTGGCATGGAGGAGGTTTACTAGGTTGTGGTCTCCAGGTCAACTCTTGAGTCAGAGTGAGGGGAGAAGATCGAGCAGGGGAAAAGCTGAGTGGCCTTGATGGGTCCCACAAGGAGCTCTAGAGTGAAGAAGGCTCTTCAAAGTTCAGAACGGCAACAAAAGGGCCGAGTCTGGATCCCTTTGCACTTTGGTTTTCTTGTCTCTAAAATGGATGTTATTGATCTTGCGTCTGTATGGAAGATAAGAAAAAATATGGGTGCGTGGCCAAGCTTACAGGGGAACAACCGTGAGAGCCAGCCTGGAGAAGACCTAAGAAGTTTGCGTATGTCCTCTGGGGGCCCGTGTCTGTGTCTTGACCAACTGACCAGCAGGGCAGTGTCACTTCTCCAGAACCTTCCCCAACACGGTCACCTTCTCCAGTTGGGAGAATGTACAGTCACCTATGCTTAATAGCATCATGTCTCTTACCACGTTGGACGTGGCTGTTCACCTGGGACTCTTGAGCTCCGCCGGTGATGTATGATTTGTTCGATCGATGAACTTCACCGAAGGGGCCAAATCCTGGTGATGTCAACAAGACAGAGACTATTCCCCTGACGCCAGGAGATTTACTTAGAGCGTCCCCGAGCCCCAATTTTCTCGTCCGTATCTGGGGAATAATAAGAAGAACAAACTGGGCTGTCCTGTTATGCAACTGGAGACACAGTGGAGGAAGTTTTCGTCAGTTGAGTCTAAGGGACTCCGAGGGATTGTTTTCAGTGCATACACTCTGTCTACATGGCTCTGCAAAATTAGGCAGCCACCAAAGTGTAGAATCAGGGACAATTGGCCACCTCCCAAGGGTAGCCCTAACGCCAGCCTCTCTTGCCTGGAATAGCAACCTGTTTGGCCACACAGGCCACTGGGTGAAGGCTGTCTGGTGGGGTCCAACCCCGGACGTACAGATTCAAAGGGGCAGCTAAGACCGAGCAGTTAGACGTGGGATCAAGGCCACTTCATACCCGGCCCATGATGGCGGGGGGGGGGGGGGGGGGGGGGGCAGCATAATGCACACAGGATTAGGGTGCTTGGAACAGCTAGAGAGCTCAGCTTAGCCATCCTCCAAGGAAGCCTTGGCCGTGTTCTATAGCTGCTCCGCACCTCAGTTTCCTGATTGGCAGAATGGGGGACCATCATCACTCCCATGTCAGGTGATGGTAAGGGCTGAGCTAGCATAGGGAAAGCAATTAGGCGCTGTGTCCAGGGGCTGGGAAGGGAGAGGTGGCTGTGGGGGTCATCTGCACTCCATCAGTAATGATCACCCACAGGCCGCTGGCTGCCACGCAGGGGACAGGCACCCTGCCCCCAGTGCCTGCAAAGGTGAATGTGGTCAGAGCCCGATGAAGGGGCAGGGAAGCAAGGATCTAGAGCTCCAAACAGAGGGAGGTCAGGTCCCTCAGGGCTATGCCAGGCAGGACTCTTGATTGTAAGGCAGAGAACCGCCACTCAAACTGGCTCAGGCAAAAAAGAAAAAAATACTGGCTCAGGAAACCAACATGTTAAAAGGTAGTTGGCTTCAGGCATGGCTGATTCCAGGTACTTATGCCAAGTGATGACAAGATGGCCACCAGCAGTTTCCGGCTTACAGTTTATTAGCAGAGCGACCATGATAGAACAGGCGCCCTGTCCCCACAGTTCCAGAAAAATCCCCAGGGCTGCCGCTGTCTGGCTGGAATTGGCCGGCTTGGGCCATGGCCCACCCCGGGGCCCCCGGGAGCATGGCTGTCTTCGCTTGAACTGCAGGGACTGGGGGGATGATGGAGAATGGACACTGACTGGTGAGGCAAATCACCAGATCTCCCCCTCAGCAGGCTTCGCTAGAGAGGTGAGACGTGACCCATACCCCGCCCCTCCTGCTCTCGTTGAAATAGTAACCAGCGTTTGTTCAAAGCCACAAATTGCAAAAGCTTGGCACCCACGCTGTTGAATCTCTTAACTCAGTGGAATCAATTCTACGCCCAGAAGTGGGACTGGGCCCACGGCAGGGGAAGATTCATCTAGCAGCCGCGTGTAGGAGGGATCAAAGGTCGAGAACCTGGTGGAGGTGGGGGGCGTCGTCTTTAGCCCGGGGGAAGGGCCCATCCCTGTCGCTTTACAGTTCATCAGTAAAGTCCCAAGGTGGCCAGGCTGGAGGCACGAGGACAGGGGGGGACACAGGGAGAGACGTAGAAACTGGATAAGGACCTGCTGGGATTTGGAAGCAGGCTTTGGAGGAGGGACGGGCAAATCGAACACGATTCTCAAGTGTGGGCCGACGGAATAGTGACAGATGTCTCTGGCAGAAATGGGGAACACTGTTAGGGGAAAGAATTTAGGGGATTTGCTTTGATGCATTTGAATCCAAAGCGCTACATGAGCATCCAGGTGAGAGTGACGGACAGCTGAGGCCAGAGCTGTGGATTTCAGGGTCCCAACGTCACCACTGTGCCCCTGGGGGTGGCTTGGCCCTGCTGCGGTGAGGGAGGGAGGGTGTTGGAGCAGAGCAGGGAGAGCAGGTTGAGAACCAGACCCGGGGAGATGCTCCCATTCGGGGAATCAGGGAAGGACGCGCTGCACAGAGGTCATGAAAGCCGGCCAGCAAGGGGGCAGGTGCTCCGCGGGGCCGGGGCAGGGCCACGCGTGGAAAGGGCCGGTGGTGCAGATGAGCAGTTTCCCAGCCCCTGTGGTCCCGGGTCGTTGGAATGAGGCAGCTGGCGGGCTTCCTGCTTTCACAAGCACTGGCGGGACCGTGGCGCATGTACCTACAACTGGTACAGCTGGGGTGGCCAGGATTCATACGGGCCTAGAGAAAGGGGCAGAAGGGTGTTTCGTCGACGCTTCGGTGATAATGAGGGAAAGGAAGGGAAAGCGGGCACATAATGTAAGGGAGATATTGGCAGAAGAGAGAAGCTGTGGCACCCCTACATACACTCACACACTCACATACACACCCGTACAAGCTTGCATACACACATACATACACGCTCATATACAAACAGGTGTGCGCCCACGTGCACACACACACACACACACACACACACACACACAGGCTTGAGAAGGGGAGGGAAGTCATTTCTGTTCTCAGAGAATTCCTTGGAGAATCCTCCCCGGATGCCATCTTCTCCTGGAACGAGGTTTTCCCACACGGACGTGCGTGCCCACACACACAATCACAGAGAGGCACGCGTGTCACGGGGCAGGGGCGGGGGGCCGCCGAGGCCGTTTGGCCCATGCTCAGCTGGGGAGGGAATGACACGGCGGCGGTGGGCAGGCACCGGGAAGAAGCCGGCCTCGCAGGGGCCCACCCTTGGTTGAGGCCGGGGCCCTGGTGCGAGCGTGGGTGGCTGGGCGCTCCGTCCTCCCTGCTGGCAGGCCTGGGCAGGCACCGTCCCCAGATGTCAGTGCTAACGCCTTGATAAACAGGGAGCTTGCTGGAATGTGGCTGTTAATTGGGGATAGAGCCACAGCCTTTAGCTCGGGGAGCAATGGTTAATGACGGGCCCGCTGGGGGAAGCCGCACGCTGTTGCCACTGTTCGCGTTCTGTCCTCTCCGCGTTTTAAACAGCAGTTTATCTAAAATTGAAAACACTTTCCTGGGAATAATTATTTCTTGGAAGCTACAGGACTGCTATCAGATTTCACAGCCTGCTGTCGGGCTGACCTTCTATAGGCCAAGGGGCCGGCTGCCTTTGCGGGGACAGCTTTGCTCCTGCCCTTCCCTTCTCCCGTGTCTTTCCTGGGTGCCCAGTGCACAGCCGCTGTGGGCGTGTGTGAGGGGGCTTTGTGGCCAATCTGGGGCCGAGTGGGAGGTTCACTGAGTAAAGGTGAGCCTGAGAAGGAAGAACAACAGGAGGGCGGGAGATGCTTCTAGCATTGCCAAAACCCACCTGAAAGCCTCAGGGTCTCCGTGTTGGCTCCTGGCTTCGGCTGAGCTCTGCCTGGTCTGCTGGAGCAGCCCGTCAGGGACAGGGGGCTGTGGTCGAGCAAAAGATCCTCCGCGAGCCCGTTCCCTCCTTGGAAGCCGTTTCCAAAGCAGCGAGCCCACGGCCGCAGGGGCAGGGCAGAGGGAGGAGGGGACCCGAGGCCCTGTTCAGACGTGCAGGGGCGCCCGTGGAGGGGCGCCCCGGAGCCGGGGCTGGCCTCTCCTTCCACACCCGGGTCCGGGCGCAGCTGCCCCGGCTGTGATGCGATGTGATGGAGGGGTGGGAACCCGCGCCAAGAGCTGACCCCACGTGTGCCCTCCCAGGGTCGGCCCAGGCCAGACCGCGACAGGGCCCTCAGCCCGGAATCATGGCCGCAGGCAGCATTCTCCTTGAACGTGGAGGGCAGTGACACAGACGGTTAAACTCGATGCGCTGGCCACAGGCCAGCCTTCCGGCTTGGCAATTACACACTGTCTACCTCCGCCTCTCCCTGCTGCCCCATCACCTCCCCGTCAGGCGGCTTTAATGCCGCTCGCCTCTTCCCGGCAGCGAATGTTTGTGTGTGGCGTTGCCGGGCGACAGTGGAGCAGGGCCTGCATTTTCCTGGCCCCCGGGCCCCTGGCGGAGCCTGCCCTCCGAGGGCTTTGTAGGCCTTAAGTGTCAACGCGGGCGTGAGCCACGGCCCGGAGAAGCACAGGTCTGGCTCCCGGAGAGCAGCTGGGGATGACGGGAAGGTGGGGCAGGCCTTTCTCAGGCGCCCAGACCCCTGGGCAGTTGCTCCCTTCGTCCCCCTCCGCAGACACATGGCAAGAGATAGGAATTCGTTTTGCCAAACGCTGATAAAGACAGGGGCCACGGCTCCACCCCTCGGTGAGGTCACACGTGGCTCCCCGCCCACGGGAATCTGGGCAGCAGGATGGACCGCCAGACGCCCCGTAAGCACCTTGTGCTCGGGGACACACTGGCGTTTAGAAGCACACCTAGATTCCCAGGCACGTCACCCTGCCTCTCTGGGCCCCCGCTTGCTGATCTGCGGCAGGGGGTGGCAACGGAGACCCCTACTCCGTTCGAAACCCGTGGGACTTCTTTCTTGCTGTGTGTCCTGAGAAGCCACCGTGGGGGATGTCGGGGTGGGAAAGAACTCTGTACGCATATAGGGGAAATGCAGGGAAATACGTGAGCCAGGGTTCTGGAAAGGGACCAACGGGGGCAGGGAAAAGGATTTGGTCGGGGTGGGACCTCAGAGACAGACACCTAATGGGAGTAGGTGCTGAAAGTTAAACTGAGAGCTGACGCGCTGGGGTCAAGGCCGGCCGGCCTGGAGCAGGACAGGCCGCAAGACATGCGGGTCTTCAGGTCCCCCAGACCTTGAGCCCCAGTTTTTGCTGCATCCTGCCCTAGCTGTGTGACCTTGGGCGACTCGCTTACTCTCTCTGAGCCTCATCCATCAAATGCCCTCCAAGCACTGACCTCATAGGATTGCTGTGGTTTGGCATGTGGTAGGCACAGCACACAGTAAGTCAGGCCCTCAGGTTGCCTGGGGACGGGGGACATGCAGGGGAAAAACCAAGTAATCCCTTGAGGCCAAACGCAGTCAGCGCCAGAGGCAAGGCTCAAGACACAAGCTCACAAGAGTCTCAAGCAGCGGGCCAGGGCCCGGGGCTGGGGGCAGCAAGGGAAGTGCGTTAGTGAGTAACCACAAAGGGAACTGAATGGCACAGGTTCAATACAGACAGGAATGCTGAAATGGGTGTCAAGGCCCTGCCCACGTCCCCTCCCCGCCCCTGCGCACAGAGGTGGCCGGGGAACACCAGGGCTTGTCTTCAGGCCAGAGGAGCCCCCTTGGCCCATGTACAAGGCCAGCCGGAAGTGTTAAGGAGGGAACGCCCCCAGAAGCAGCCCTGACCCGTGGTGCTCAGGCAGTCGATGGATGATTGCCCCCAGCTCTCTCATTCTCTGGTGGGCACCTTAAAAGTATGTTTCGCACTATCTCCCAGAGATCCCCAACCGGAGTCAGCCTCAGTTGCCCCAAGGGCAATTGACTGAGTAGTAGAGCCGTTGTTGGATTCTTTCTCGTCCCTGCCTCGCTTCCCCCACTTCCCTACGTGGCCTCCCTGTAATCATTTTATAATAAACTAACTACAGTCAAATCCTCGTCTCAGGATCTGCTTCTAGGGACACAAACCAAGACAAATACTGAGGTTTCAGGTCCGGCTAGTTCTAGGTGCTTAAGCAATAGCCTCAGGAATCTGTTCTTCTCCATCTCTCAGCTCGGCTCTTCCTCTCGCCCCCATCTCCGATGAGGATAAGATGCATTCAGAGTATTTACAAGGGCGCCTGGGTGGCTCAGTTGGCTAAGTGCCCGACTCTTGATTTGGGCTCAGGTCATGATCTCGCGGTTCAGGAGATCGAGCCCCACTTCGGGCTCCGTGCTGGATGTGGAGCCTGCTTGGGATTCTGTCTCTCCTTTTCCCTCTGTCCCTCCCCTGCTCATGCTTTCTCTCTCTCCAGAAAAATAAATAAATAAATAAATAAATAAATAAATAAATAAATAAATGATAAAGTATTTACCGAAAGACCGATATAAATCTATTTCAGCCCAGGGGTAGAGACTGGAAAGGGAAGACAGAGAGCCATGAAGGAGACAAAAATGAATGGGTTAGGAAGAGGGCTAGGGTGGCTGAATTCGCCTCCCCTGACACGTGGCTTGCGGAAACACACTGGGCCCCTAGACGGCACCAGGCAGGGGCAGGAGCGTTTGTGCTCAGAAGGAACGAGCCTGGGGGACAACTGTGAAAATGCAGGCGCACGCGCGCGTGTGTGTGTGTGCGTGTGTTTAACTAATGGGAGCAGAAGGTACTCTGCAAGCCGGGAAGGGAGACCCCGAGGCAGCTGGAGTCAGGAGATCCTGGACGTAGAGGCTCGAGGCAGGGGAATAAAAAGCAGAGGCTCTGGAATCTGAGAGCCCAGTCAAAAGAGCAGAGATCAGTGCCCAACCATTCCGCCTTGCTGGGGACGGTCTCAGTTGCAGCACTGAAAGCCCTCCGTCCCGGGCAATGCCTCCTTCCCAGGTGAACGGGGACAACTGGTCACCCTACCTGAGATGCTCTGGCACACGCTCCCAGAAGAATGCAGATTCTGAGCAGAGGAGCGGGGAGAGCCAGCCTGCCTAGGTGGAGTGGACAAACTGAAAAAGAAAAACAATGCGAAGTCGACCATATTTTTAGAGAAATGCCCGCATGGCTATCAAAATTTTAAATCTCCATACCTTTTGACCCAGAAACCACCTCTAAGGGCCTTTCTTTCAGAAATACTCACGCTCGCACCCAAAAATACATGCACAAGGAGGCCTCCCACAGCCTCATGCGCCACACTGAAAAATCAACAGCCCCATAATTATCCAATAATAGGACAGTAACAGGGAAATGGCTAAGGAAGTCATGGTATACCCATACTGGGGCATACTCCGCAGTTAATAAAGAGCAGAAGGTATTTCTAGACCATCATCGTCTGGGTTTCTGAAGAAACTGACCCTGAGACAAGCATTAGAGGGCAAATTATTTATTCAGGAGGTGGCGGAAACGCGGGAGAGGCGTGGGCGCGCGGTAGAAGAAGGTGGGGAAGGGAGACAGGGAAGGGAAGGAAGGCAATGGAAGGTGGGGCTCCCGGGGGGGCGTCTAGAAATGCCTCCAAGTGATCGCTGAAGAGCATGGGAGCTGGCAAAATTATTCACCAACTCCTGAGATTCCTTGGTTGTGGGCTGCTTCCTGAGCTGTTAATTCCCCGGCCCTCCGTGCTTTTGACATTGGAGAAAGCCCTCAAGCCCAAGGACGTGGACACTGGCCGTTAGGAGGCACAGGCTCCAGGGATACGGGGGGGGCACCAACAGCATCTGCCAAACGTAAGTGTTGCCGTGGGGCTGTCCCCCGATACGTTAAGTGGCGGTGGGGAAGGTGCAGCAGGCTACGCAAAGTGTGATTGCATTTTGATTAAAATGTGTGTGTCTACATGTGTTTCAGGGCGCACCTATACACGTGTGTGAAAGAAAAGAGAAAGGAAATACAGACCCAAGCCGTGACAAACAGCAGAGACAGGGTCCTCTATTTCCATAGCATAAAACTTTCCAAACAAGTTTTACCTTTGTAATTAAGAATAATAATTATTATCATCGGAAACGAAGGGGGGGATTTTTTTAAGTTTATTTCTTTTGAGAGAGAGAGAAAGCGTGGACTAGCGGGGGAGGGGCAGAGAGCGAGGCAGAGAGAGAATCCCGAGCAGGCTCCGCACCGTCGGCCACGAACTGCGGGATCACGACCTGAGCTGAAATCGAGAGTCGGAGGCCTCACGAACGGAGCCACCCAGGCGCCCCTGAAGGGGGAAATTTTTAAAAACGGAATGCGTCATCTATGAGGGGAAAGGGGATAAAGGTTCATAACCCCTCCTAGACCCTTCGGGCCAGATGAGTTTCAGACACGTTAATGTTGCTGTGCCAAAACGTACAAATAGTCTTACGAAGTGGGATAAATAACGACTATATAAAGGCTCACCGACCAGGCTTCGCCGCCCAGGGCATTTGTGCCAAACTCAACATAAAACCTTTGGGTTTCTGTTACAGAGAAGGGATCGTGCGTTAGTAGTAAGGAAAGGACAGTTTCTAAAACCAGAGGGGACAGTGACGGGGCCAAGAAGGCTGGGTAACTGACCCCTCACAGAATCATATGGTGGTGGGGTCCTTCAGTCCAGCTGCTACCCAGGGCAAAGCAACCAGAAGGGGCCACCCAGATCCAGGTGCTTCTGGGGGCCCCTGCTTCCTCATAAAATACCCGTGCCACCTCAGAGTGCCTCTTGGTGTCGCAGTCTAAACATTACGGACAGCTGAACCCTCTGGGGATCTGGTGAAAACGTAGGTTCCAATCCAGTGGGTCTGGGATGGGGCCCAAGCATCTGCATTTCTAACACGTTCCCAGATGGGACAACATCACTGGTCTCAGGACGTCACTTTGAGTATCTGCACCGTAAAGTCCGTTTGATTGAACCGAAGCGGGTCTCCGTGTCCCTTGCACACATCAGTCATGTCACATTGTTGTATCAATTGTCAGGCTCCTTTGACGGGGTGCCAGCAGGGAGAACATGACCCCTGCGTACAGCAGATTCGCAAACTTCACTGTGAGACTGTCATCTCCTAGTTAAACTTAGGGAAAAATGGAAGTGAACCTCAACCCTGGGGTGAGGTAGGGGAGCCAGTCCCGGGCCCCCTCAGAGCATTGCCCATGAGGCTGCTGGGCCACAGGGAATGACAGATAGCCTAGGGCACTACAATAGGGGACTGTGTGCCTTTACCTGAGCTGAACTAATGAGATGACACGACTCCACCCCAGGTGCGATAATTAAGCAAATGAGACATTTGCCACGATGTCTCATGATTTCACAGTCACCCAGCGTGTTGGTGAAAGACCTCATTTGGCAAAGATCCCAACATCCATGCCAATCCTCCTCCTTAATCAGACAATTTATCGGAATGTCAATGTGCCTGGCTTTTCCCGAGCCGCCCTTGCAGGTAGGTGTGCCCTGTACCCAAAAGTATGGCTGATTTCAGACCAGTGAGATGTCAGTGGGAATGAGTGAGACTATCAGAAGGCTTCCTCTGAGGGAAAGATATGTCCTTCTTCTCTTTTTCATCCATACTGCTGCCCGCAGGTGTCATGGGTGGAGCTTCGGCAGCCTTCCTAGACCATGAGGACAAGGGAAGTTGTCTGAGGGCGGTGGACATCGGCGAGCTAGAAGCAGCCTTGGTCTCTGACGACTTCATCAAGGCTCCTTGACTGCCTTTTAACCTGAGAGAAGCATTTTCTATCTTGTTTAAACCCACTGTTATGGGATTAGTTGTTGCTGTCATAAAGTCCCCAAAGATAGTCCCTTTGCCTGTGGGGTACTCTCGTGCCCCAAATGTCTCACCGCGTAGTCCACCTTGGCCCCATGCTGACTGTGTGGCCCAGATCGTGGGGCAGAGAGGAAGGGCATTGGGGAAACATACACCAGAGAATAGATGCAGTGGAAAGGCTGGAATTCGGGACTGGTAGGATTGGCCATGTGACTGACTTCGGCCAGTGAGACAGTAACAAAAGTGACCTAAGATCTGAAAAGCACTCGAGCCTCGGGACTTGCCCTCTTGTTGCTCTTGGAGCCCAGGAATGGGCGTGTGAATAAGCCCGGTCAGACCCGCAGAGCCCAGCCCAGAAGAAGCACCCGGCCAAGCCACAGACTAGTGAGGAATCATAAGTGGTCCTTATTTTAGGCCACTAAAGCGTGAGGCAGTTTGTTAAACAGCAACAGCTCACTGGCACGGGGGCCACAGCCCTCGAAAGGCGGCATTCTCACCACCTTAGCCCGGGGTGATGGCAGTGAAGAAGAAACCGTAATGAATCTGGAAACTACAAGGCACCCCAGCCCTGCGTCACCCCCCCTGGGATCCCTCCCCTTGCCCCTGACTTCTCCCAACTCTCAGGCACATACCTCCTCCGGGAGCAGAGAGACAAATCCTGGCTGACCTCTCCATTTCTCGGCCGTGGGCAGTGAGCGGGGGTAGCTGGCAGTCACAGGAGGACAGCCAGAGAAGCCTCGCTTTCCTAGGGCAAAAGGAAACCTCAGCTCTGGGAGCCAGGAAAGGAGTGGGGGTGGAGGAAGACGCAGCCCTTGGGGCTAGTTTATGCCTTTAAAACATGCGGACGTACAGAGAGAACGAACGAGTCTTTTCTATTATAAAAGATGTGCTTAGCATATTTATGTAATAGTTTCACCACGTGCACTGAATCAAGTTACTGCATTAAGGAAAGAGGTTTTCCTTGCTGCTCTTGACACACTTTGGTATCTCTGCAGCCTTCGTGCAGGTGGTCTTCAAACACAAAAGGAACCCCGGTGGCTGGAGGTGGTTGTTGGGGGGGCGGGGGGGAAGGTGACCAGGGACGGGAAAGCAGCCCGCTAACCATGTCCAGCTTTTAGCTCCATTCTGATGGCCGCTTGTACCTTGCACCTATGAAATGCACATGCAATGCACATGCAAGGGTGTTTCCGGCCAGGAGCTCCACGTGGGCACTGGGGGGCAGCTCCCAGAAAGATGGGGTGCTGGGAAAAACTGGAAGGCGCTGGGGCCAAATGCTCTGAGATGTGGGGCTCAGTCAGCAGACGCGACCCGCCTTTGCTGAGGCCTTTGGTCCTGCGCCCCCCCTTCTGCCCACGAAAGCCCGTTCCATTTTTTCTTCCTCTTTCCCCTCTTCTCCCACTTTCCTTCCCTCTCTCTCTTTCAATCTCTTCCCCCTTAACTTTTTCTATCTTAATTGGCCATAACATGGAAGTGAAATTTGTTTTATTATCTACTATATTTATTGAATACAGTTTTATGTTCCTTGCTCTTAATTTTTAAAGTGGATGAGCTGAACACTTTATGGTTTTCTTTCAAAAAATTTTATATCGCGGCGGCAGTCATTAGGGCTGTTCACAAATATTCCGGCTCTCCCTTTTCGGGCACGTGGCTGGACCACATGTTCTCGCCCGCCCCCCCCGCCCCCACTCCCCCATCCTGGTTTGGCCATGTGACTCGTTTTAGCCAATGAAACGCAAGCTCTCCTGGGTGGAGGCTTGACGGCTCGCGAGCTTTGGGGCCACCTTGTTTTCCTGCTGCTATGATGACAAGGTGCGCTTACGCGCGGAGATGAAGACTTTCTCAGCCCGGGTGTGTCAGTGACTGTCGTGGGCATACTCCCGGGCCGGCCTGTGTCGGGTTCAGGTTGGGAGTACAGAATAAGCTTTTTTATAGCAACCCACCGAATTCGTTAGCAGGACATCGTCTTACCCACGCTGACTGATGAGGTCCTTTTACCACACATCTTCCTCCACTGGGCGTCTTCTCTAATAAGAAAGCATTTGCTGTGATGGTAAGATCATGACCCGTGCCAGTAGTTTCTCTGTCTTTGAGGGGGGTGTCAGGATCCCTCGGAGAATCTGATGAGACAAGGAGCTCCCTTGTCCCCCAAATGTACACATGCCGTTTTGCCTACAAGTGCAGGTGTTTGCAGGTTCCACGGTCTGGTGCCTCCTCTGGGCTCAGAACTGACGCTTAGCCATCACTGCCCCTGCCGGGCGGGGTGAAGTCTTCCTCCCTCCTTGTCCACGCTTCTGCCTGCAGTCCTGAAACCATCCCAGGCTCGGAAGCCTGACGGTTCCGGCGGCGTCCTGATGACAAGAAGCCATGCATCATTGCGATCACGGGAGCCATGGCAATCACTGCAATACGGATAACTAGGTTTCCACAGACGTTCCCTATGGTGGGAATGAACATCTACACGCAACAGAGAGGGATTTGGGCACTTCCGGTGCCATACTTCAGAAACCCCCGTGAGGGCAGAACTGAAAATAAAGGGTGGCAGGGAGTGGGGAGGGGGCGACAGGGTTCAGTGACAAAGCACTTGACCAGGACCCCGCAGGCTTGTCCCCATGATTTTTTTGTTCAGAGAGCCCTTCCTTGATCTGTGACACTCTGTGCCCCACATCTAGAAGAACGACTGTTTTTCACCGTGACACACGTGACACACCTTTTGCCTTCCCGAATGGCAGTTTTGTCATTTGTACGACCTCAATTACGGACTTTAAAAAAAAATTCACTTTCGGGCCGATTGCTCACAATTGGGACCAAATGTCCCCCATGAATACGGTGCTTAAAATGGTGGTCAGTCTCCTTAAGCAAATTACCAAAGTCAATCAGATGCATCCGACCACTAGAAAATGTTGGAAACCAAGTGCAGGTGTCTCCAAAATGTGATAACAGAGAGGAAATCTGCCTTTGGGGCTTTCTCTTCTCCATTTGCCGTCTCTCTTCTCCCTCCCACTGTCCCTTCCTTCAGTTCCTCTCGCTCTGCAAGCCTCTTCCCACCCTCAGGGCACACTGTTGCTAAAACCAACCCTCTTTCTTGCTAGCAAATCTGTCTCAGTGTAGCTGAGCTCAGAAAGATGTTCAGAGGAAAGCGATCGTATGGGACTAATTCTCACTAAACTGTGAGTGTCTGGGAACCCCTTCATCCTCTCAGAAGTGTTCGTATTTTTAAACGACAAATCTCGTGGGGCTCCTGGGTGGCTCAGTCGGTTAAGCGTCCAACTTCGGCTCAGGTCATGATCTCACGGTTCGTGAGTTCCAGCCCCGTGTCAGGCTCTGTGCTGACAGCTCGGAGCCTGGCGTCTGCTCCGGATTCTGTGTCTTCCTCTCTCTCTGCTCTTCCCCCGCTCGTGCTCGCTCTCGCACTTTGTCTCTCTCAAAAATAAATAAACATTTAAAAAATTTAAAGAAAGAGACACATCCCAGAAACCCAATCATCGGATGCCTAATTGGTAGACCACGCATCAGATAAGCAAACGAAAAACTGTCAAGAGCCGCGAAGGGATGTTTTCTGGGAGCTTGGCTCCTGGGATCGAATCCCCAAGCTTCCTTCCATCTTGCTACCAGCCCGCGCAGTCGCTAAGACAAAAGTATTCTTCGAACTAGCTCTTAAGGTCACCATATTGAGGCCGTGCGTACGTGTGCGTGTGTGCACGGGTGTGGGGTGGGGGCGGAGGGCACGTCGCACGCAGGAGAGCAGCAGCGGAACCTCCCCTAACAAAACCTCACACAGAATATAAAATTAGTCACCCAGCCCGTCGATACCGGGAACAGAAATCGAATTCACATGGCGGCTAGTTTTGCCTCAAAGCACCGCTCTCTGAGCCACCGGGGCTCCGTCCAGAGGCCTGGGAGATGAGGCAGTTTCTGTTCCCTTCCGTGGGGGTGGGGACAGGGTCACCCCTTCATTCAACAGCCTTGTCTGCAAGATCGGGGAAGGGCTAGTTGATATATTTCGAGGGAGCAAATAATTAGTTCTCTTGGAATCTCGTTTTAGATTTTAATTCTTAGTCTTGGAGCCAAACTATAGGAGCAGAAATTTCTATCTGTGGCAGGAGGGATTCAGTTTCGGCGCACTAAAAAAAGGCCCTGCTTCGGAGGCATTTTTCCATGCATGAATCAAATTATTCCAGCTGGGTTTTACCAACACGTAGGCAATCAAAACCTACTTTAACTTGCTATTTTATTCTTTATTTACTAGTTCTATAAATACTATGATGGGTGTGCTTTTATATCGGGCCGGGGGGTGTGAGCAGGCCGAACGGCAGCTGTTTGCAGGCGCGGGTCACGTGTAGGTCTGGGGTGTGCAGGGAGACAGGCCTGCCACCAGCCCCACCCCCACCCCACCCCCACCCCCCACCGTCTGTCATGAACACATCCCCTGCCCGCTCCGATCCCGGGCTCGCGAACGCGGCCACGAGCCCTCCACCTGTCGGGCCTGCACAGAACACCTTTGCCACCGTCCTTTCCTCCCTGGGACGACAAGGCACCCGAGCCTGGCGAGGAAATAAGAATACAACGCTCTTCGGATCCAGCAAGAAGCAGGCAAATACCAGCAGCGGCCAATTCTGGCCAGGGCTGGCGCATCTGGAAGTGGCATCGGGAGCAGGAGAGGAAACTGAAGGCGAGGGGTTGGCCTCGGTGGCCTCCAGCTCTGATAGCTGATGATTTGATGAATTATGCTTGCACGCCGGGCCCCAGTGGATAAACCGGGATTAAGGGGTGAAGTGCCAGGGAGGCAGATTCTGACTCAGCATCAGGACGAGTTTGATAAAGATTAGAGTTGTCTAAAATGAATTGGGCTGCCTTGGGGGCAGCGTGCGCCCTGTGTCTGCAGTTTTTTCAAAGCTCTGAGGAAGGCTCGATTTGGGGGCAGTTTGTGCCGCTTCTGACTCAGGCTGCACACACTCCTCGGGCTCTCTGCCAGGTTGGGGCCAGCGCACGGGCACATAGGCAAGGGAAGGCCACGGAGTCGCGGTGAGGGCGAACACAAGATTCTAAGGGCAGAAGAGCTCTCCCCAAAGGACGGAAACGTGGAAGGACAGGGGGTATCCACGCATCGCATCTGAGACACAGGCGCTCCGGGCCCCTGGGGAGAAGCCTTGACACAGCCAGAGCCTCATCGTGCAAATGATTCGTTCTCAAGCCGCTGGAGGTCTGCAGGAGCGTTGCTGTGTAGCAGCTGTTTTTTACCTTGTGGGGACAGATCTCCAACGCCCGCCCCCTCCACGTCAGCCTCTCGGGACGAGCCAGACCCCCACTCCACCCTGGCCTTCTTGTGACAGACCCCCACCCCCGACACACACACACACACACACACACACACACACACGCGGCTCTGTCAGCCCCTGGAGAGCTCTGGGCTCCCACCTGCCCCTCAGGGCCATCAGTGACTTTGGAGGTGGGCCTCCGCACAGCCTGATGGGACCGTGGCCCGGCCATCCTGGACACTCACCTGATGAATGAGGCAGGAATTGAGATCCTCCAGAGGGAACGTGGCCCTGTGACACCTTCATTGCAGGCTTCTGGCCTCCAGAACTGCCAACAGCCGGAAGAGCTGCCTAGTCTGTTCTACTTTGTCACAGCGGCCCCAGCAAACTAATACGGCCGGCCTGGCTGCCCCCAGCTCAGGTGGCTTCTGGCCGGGCATCGGGGCCTCTGTCTGCCTGGACCCCCCCGCCCCCCCCCCCCCCCCCCCCGGGCCTCCGGCCCTCTCGTATAGCGCTGCCCCCTGGACCGTGTCTATCTGTCTTGAAGGGGTGGGTCTTGGGGAAAGTTGGCAATCCCACGTGGAAGGACGCCGTCCCCGGTGAAAATGTGGAGAAGCAGGTGCAAACCAGGAGGTCCACGTGCCACATCTGGCCCGCGCAGCATGGTGAAAAACGTGAATTCGCAGCCCGTGCTTCAGAATGGAAAGCTTCTATATGAAAATATTGTTTTTCCCATTCCTTTTGCCAAGTGAGAAAATCTGGCCTGAAAAGCTGAAGCAGAGAAGCCGATGGCCCCTTTTTTAGATCTGGACATGTCTATCCAGCTTTCCACACTCCCCAGCAGGCCCCCATCAGTCTCTGACACCGAGGCCAGGTGTCAGTCACCATAAATCACTTCTTCTCGTTTTGTGGGGCTGGCGTGGTGTCATTAAAAGGCGAATGAAATATTCCTTACGCCCGTGTCTCTATCGAGAGTACGGGAAGGAAAGGGCTGTGTCTTTAAGGGAAAGTGGGAGCGAACATATATCTTGGCGGAAGTGGAGATTCTCCTTATGTAATTACTATGCAAAGTGTTTCTGCGCCCAACACAACAAAGCCCAAGACGCCATTATGGGGAAAGGAAAAAAAAAACAAAACAAGCCAGCCTGCTCATTCCCTTACATCACCTGCTCCGTCCCTGTAGGGAGGTGACTGCCGTTCGCGCTGGAAAGGTTGTGGAGTGCACTTTCCCCTCCCCAGCATGGTCGCCTCCGCTGCCCCGGGCTCACCTCACCGAGCCCGTTCTCCCAACGCCATGGCCACCATGCTCACCCGCTTTGGGCGATCTTTTCCTTCCATCCCAAATGCCCTTCCGTGTGGCCTCGAGGTCCTGCTGGCCTCATCGGCTCCTCCAACTCAGAAGCTTGGGGATGGTCGTGGCTGACTCCCCAGAAGCCTCATTTTCATGTGGGCCTCTAGATCCCCAGAAAGATGACTTCCAGAACTTGGTGTGTTTAATTATGTCACCCTGGGGGGGTTTACTGCACTCCTCCGAAAACAGAAGCCCGCCGAAACTCGATCCACCCTCTGGGAGCAGCGCAAGGACTCCCAGGAAGCACGGCTCTCCCCTCCACCTCCTCGGCAAGAGCTGAGTCCTCGGCAGATCTTAGGTTTGAACCCAGCACTGGGGTTCCGGGCCCCAGTCCCTGGAAAACTGTTATACCCTTTCGGAGTCTCAGAGTTTTATAACTGCTCAAAGATCAAACCACATAATTTCGGTGGTAACTACTTAGAAGGGGGAAAAAAAAATCCTTAAACTTCAGTGGCAATAAAACTTCAGTGACCCGTGAAATACAGAGATCGCTGTGGGCAGCAGGGCAGTCTGGAGCACCAAGAAGAGCGCTGGCTTGTAGGGGGACTGGGTCAGAGATGACAACTGTGGGAAGTTTATGGAACTTTATGTGTTCCCCTGGAATGATCACCCAAACCCTTAACACTCCACCGTCTGATCTCTGTCTGCCAGCAGACTCCTACTCGCCAGCTATACCCCACTTGGAATGCCCTTTCTTCTGGAAGGCTGCCCAGACCCACTTCCCTTTTCCTGTACTCCAACTTGATGACTTTCATAGTGCTTTCCCTGTCCCCAACTCCGTGTAATAGACATCCCATCACACAGTCCTTACTCTCAAACTTCGTGCCTCCACGAAAAAAAAAAAGCTAGCTCTCCTCAGTCGTTCTCTGCTTTCAACTAGGTACTTTGGACTTTCTGGAAGAAACTTGCCCCAGCCCAGGCACAGACTCAACTCCTTTTGCTCCATGCCCCGCGGCTGTGGGCCAGCTGGGTTACTCCCACACACGATCCTGGCTCCCAGAACTGTAGCCTGGGCACAGCTCCAAGGACCTTGGTTGCACAGTGTGGGAGGATAGACATCCCAGCAATGAGACGCATTCCCACCCCTGTGCTCCTGCTGTTCGTCTGTCCTATGTCTCATGTTTAGCACCCTCTTGTATCTTTGTCTGTCTCTCTTGCCGATCTGTGCTCCTCAGAGGCTAAGACCCTGTTTTATCTTTCTGGTCCTCTCCAGAACTTCATGTAGGGGCCTGACACCTAACGGGCCATGATAGATAATATTATTTTTCCCTAATTCTTTCTTTACTCCTTGTCTCTGACACTGTATATAGTGTGAACAGAGTGTATCTCCCCATCCTCTAACTTGGAGCTTGGCCATGCGAATTGCTTTGGCCAATGAAATGTCACTGAAAGCGCCAGTTACAGGCTAAAGCTTTAAGCTTTGGCCAGCCCTCCTGAAGCTTCTGTCCTCCGTGATGAAAAAAATCGTGTCCCAGGTAGCCATTGCTTCTTTGTCCCGGGTCGCGAAATGAATCCATGTGGGGCAGGCACAACCCAAACTGACGCCTGGACTCAAATCGAGCCCACTTTTAACCATGACCAACCTCCAGATCTGCAAGCGTGAAGTAAATATTTGTGACTAAGTCACTGAGATTTGGGGGATTGTTTGTTACAGAGCATGATCACACACACACACACACACACACACACACACACACCTAATACACGGTCCCCAAGGACACATTTGAGGGGATAAACCAGTGGGGAATGAATGAGTGAAGGCAAAACTCATTCTCAAGAGAGTCAGCCCAGCTCCAGATGCAGTTCACAATAGTTCAGTGATTCTCCAGGTGTCCTGCCCGGACCAGCAGCATCTGTGTCACCTGGGTACTTTCTAGAAATGCAGATTCTCGGGACTATCCCTGGACTTCCTGAATCAGAAACTCTGGGGGTGGGAGCCCAACAACTTGTGTTTTCACAAGCCCTGCGGGAGACCCTGATGCGTAGTTAGGTTTGAGAACCACTTCAGTATCTGCTGAAATAGAACAGCTTCCTTCGGTCTAAGAACCATTTATCTCCTTAAATGCAGACACTCCAGAATTTTAAATGATGAAGCCCAATTAACCAAACACCTTGACCGGCACGAACACCAGTCATCCCTTTTAATCTAAGGGGCCCTGAGGCATTTCATCCAGGCATAGAACTTTCTAGTACGGGGGCTCTCAACTCCAGCTGTATAATAGAATCTCTCAGGAAGCTTTCGAAAATCCCGATGCCCAGGCCACACCCAGACCAATTAAAACAGAATCCCTGGCGGTGAGATCCAAGCATTCCCCAGATTATTTCGATGTGCAGCCGAGGTAGAGAATAAACTTTCCTTTTCTAAGGGACCAGGGCTGGCCCGGCTCTGCTCGTCCTCACCACCGTGCGAAGCATTGCACATGGCCTCCCCGTGTCCGCTCTTAAGAACCTAAAGGTTTGTTAAATGTCCTGTGTCTTGCTGCATTTGTAGCAAATGTGAGAGACTGGGTCCGACCAGGCGGGCCCGTCACTCATTCTCGCAGCCTGCCCGGGTACCTTCTGCACACCAGGCAGGGTGCTAAACGCTTGCGGGTCTTACCAGCGGCCAAACCGAGCCAGGCAGCCGCAGAGGGTGAGGGCCCGTCTGGCTAAGAGGCCCTCAAACACGAGCTTATGCTTTGGAGCACCGTTGGCAGTGGGGGGGGGGGGCTCCCTGGAAGGGCACAGGTGCCCAGGTCCCTCTCAGGAGGCCCACTGGCTGGCAACCCTCCGTATCCAGCCAGACCGGGAAGGAGTCCGAGTTGCTTAATTTCACTGCCTCCCTCCTGCATGAGCTACAGTGGGCCAGGGCCTTTCTCCCTGGAAGCTTCCCCATTCGCGTGGCCCTGCCTCTTCACAGCTCACTCACTGTAAGCCTCCTGCCCACACCCCGAAGACCTCCTCCCCTGCTTAGCTGTCTTAGGCAGAGTTCCCCAGAAGCAGACCTTGTGCCAAGGATTGCAGCGCCAGCCATTTGTGAAGGAAGAGCTCCGGGCGGAAACTGGCAAGGGAGTGGGGGAAGCAGGACGGGCAAGGGCACGAAGCCAGTTGCGTGTGCGGTGTTGGGCCCCGCTCCGCGGAGGGAAGCTTCTGCCTGGCCCTGCTAGACCCAAGGCAGGAGAGCTGGGCCTTGGCACCCCTGGGCCCAACGATCATTGGCAGCCGGCTCTGGACCACGCTGGGGCAGGGCAGGCGAAGTAAACTCCTGGGCACTTCCACTCTCTACCTGTGCAGGCGAAGCGGCTTCAGCAGCCCAAGAGCGGGCCTTCAGAAAGGAGTCCCAGGTACAGCCCATTGGGAGCAAAACTACCAGAGCTACAGGGAAGGCTGTGCAGCACAGCAGCAAGGATCCAAGGTACAATTGCCAGGTCTAGCAAATATAAATACGGGATGACCAGTTAACATTTGAATTTCAAATAAACAGTTCATCTTTTTTAGGGTAAGTATACCCCCATGCAATATTTAGGATATACTTACACTAAATATATTGTGTATCTGAAATTCAAAAGGTACCAGGCCATCATGGACCTGTGTTTTCTTGGGCACCTCTAGTCCAAAGGTGACAAGGTAAGCCCATTTCCTAATGATGCTGCTGTGTGCGTGTGCCCCGTAGAACCATAGGCGTCACCCTGGGATGCTGCTTGTAACATTTGGAGCTGTCTTGGCTAGGGACAGAGGTCTGGACTGAGAAGGCAGTGGGGAAACCAGTACTAAATGTCTCGTTGGCCCCTTAGGCACCTCTTCTGCATTAGACCACAGCTGTGAGGCTTCCCCAGAGCCACCCTACCCCAACGACAGGGATAAAATGATTGCCTGGGTGCCTAGCCTGCCTGCCGTGCCTTGGAGATCAAAGTGCTAAGGGCCTGACCCAGTCTCTCGCTTGGTCAGCCTGACCCTTTCATTAAGTATTTTTGCATCCTTCCACCAGTCTTTAAATAATGAAAAGAGGGCTCCGATAGTTCTGGAAGTTGTCCCGATGGCTGGCAGGTCCTGAAAATAGGTTGGGATTGATTGATTGTAGTTATAACCAGCAGGCCCCGCCGTGGGTGCCCCCGGCCCATGCATAATATAAAATATACAAACAGCAGACAGGGAACAAAGCCAAGACTGTGGCTCTTTACTTTGATTTGCGATCAGCTCCTTTGAAATCCCCTGTATTTAGAAGACTCGGTGAATGAATACAGCCCTGCTTCATAGCCCCGATCTCTCCCAGGGTCCCGAGACCTCTGGAGCCAAGGAAATAGATGCATGCAAAGTATATGCCACGCTTGAGTCTTTTGTGGGGGCCAAGCAGAGCGAAGGGCGGGGAAGGCAGTGGGCAGCTGGATGCTTTGGTGAAGTCAAGGTGTGGATCGGTATAGAGGACCACGTCCCGGGAAACTCTCACTCATAATAATTTTCTCAGATGAATTAAGGCACAGAAGGGATAGAAAATGCCTCTTGTTGGGAAACCTGGGTCCCTGATGAAACTGTTGAGCCGCCAAATTACCCAACCCTGAGTACCTACTGTGCTTCTCCAAATGCAAGAGAACACATTTCTCTTATTATTTAAAAAAAGAGAGAGAGAAGAAAATGCGTTCTGAAGCATTCAAAGTGCTCTTCAGGTCTTGAGGTTATTTTGAAAAGGTATTTCTCTGTAGAAACTTGAAGCATTTCATTTCAAAAGTACAACCACTTGAAAATGACAGGATGTAGCAAGATAATTAGAAAGGACTAGAAAGCATTGTCTTAGGCTGGGTCCCCCCCCTCACCCCAGAAGCAGACCCCGAGACAAGAATTCGCGTGTAAATCGGTTACTTAGGAGAATATCTCGGGAAGCACTGTAGGGTGGGGGGGGAATCACAACAGGGAAGGGCAATTTCCCAATCATCACGGACCTGTACTGTTTGATCCCTAATAACTTGGGTAGGCAATAAAAATGAATTTGTAGAAAAAAAAAAAAAGACACGCAAAGCACAAGCCCACTTCTTTTTTTTAGTATTAGGTGCAAGAGACCTGTAACCACCTGCAAAATTACTACAGAAGTTCCTAACTGCAGACTTTCAGTTTCCACACTTACCACAAACCAGCAATAAACGCTTCCCAGACCGGGACACCTGACACCTCGGTCATGATCTCACGGTTCAGGAGTTCAAGCCCCACGTCGGGCTCTCTGCGTGGAGCCCATTTCGGATCCTCTGCCCTGACCTCCCCCCCCCCCCCCCCCGCTCTCATTTCCTTTCTCAAAAATAAACGTTAAAAAAAAAATGGGGGGCGCCTGGGGGGCGCAGTCGGTTAAGCGTCCGACTTCAGCCAGGTCACGATCTCGCGGTCCGGGAGTTCGAGCCCCGCGTCGGGCTCTGGGCTGATGGCTCAGAGCCTGGAGCCTGTTTCCGATTCTGTGTCTCCCTCTCTCTCTGCCCCTCCCCCGTTCATGCTCTGTCTCTCTCTGTCCCAAAAATAAATAAAAATGTTGAAAAAAAAATTACAAAAAAAAAGAATGGTTCCCAGACTGGTACCAGTCCCAGGACCAGAGTCTGCCCTCGTGTCTTAGAGTCGGCGCCTCTCAGAGGCGCGGAGCTGGGATGTTTATCTGAATCATCGTTTTAAGTTTGTTTATTTTGAGAGAGAGAGAGGGGCAGGGTGGAGCAGTGAGAGAAGGAGAGAGACAGAATCCCAAGCAGGCTCCACGCGGTCAGCACAGAGCCCGCCAAGCGGCTCCGTGTCAGGAAACCGTGAGATCGTGACCTGAGCCGGAGTCAAGAATCGGACCCTTAACCGACTGCGCCACCCAGGCGCCCCCGGGGTATTTACGTTTAAACGCATGGGTTGAGGGAAGGGTGGGTGCCTCACGGGAAGGCAGCAGGGGTGGGAGATCGGCACCAGTTCTCTCGCGGTGTGTGCAGGCACAACAGAAGCCCCTTGACAAAGAGATGCGGAGGTACGGGTGGGGGGGTAGTGCACTGAATCAGTAAGGGCCACGTGGGGCAGGCGTGGGGCAGCCACGGCATTGTAGATTCATGCCGCAGGAAGGGACCGCAAAAGCCCTCGGCCCAGCCTCCTGTCCCTCAGGAGGTGGAGAAACTGGGGCCTGCACCAGTTATCGTCCCACTGCGGTGCTCAGATGGTACCGAGATACACGGCAGCCAGGACTAGGGTAGAGGGAAGGGCTCTCCCCACCTGCCCGCCTCTTGCCCACATCCGGATTCTTCTAGACCTCCGCTTGCCTCCTCCCCGGCACCCTCCAGCGACAACCGCCAACCGGGACACGGGTGGCGTCCTCCACAGCGCGGCCAACCCCCACAGGGGTGAGGCTGGCGAAACTCTCATCCGCCTGTTAATCGGCTGGGAGTGGAGGAAAGGTCCGCGGACTGAGCGCGAAGCCAGGGCCACACCACAGGTCTCCCGGCTTGAACCCACTGCGTGACCCTCCGAGGCTCCGTGTCCTCATCCGTAAAATGGAAATGCTAACTAACCTGTGCCCTCCTGACCTCACGGGGCTGTTGTAAGGATCAAGTGAGATAAATAAGTGAATGAAGTTCTTGAAAAGTTTTAAGTCCTCTAGAGCTGGCAACCGCAAGAGGCGCGTGTTACCCAGCCCCTCAGGTCTCAGAGCACAGACCCCCCACTCCATAGTGACTTTTAAACGTCTCTGATTAAATTCAACACAGGATCTTGGTGTGGACCCCAGATCACTATTTGAATGGTGCCTGTATAGTAAATAATAGTTGTATCAAGGACAGATTTCTGAATCTCTATATTTGTATCAGTGTTAAGTTTCCTGGACTCGATCATTGTACTGTGGTCACAGAGGAGAATGTCCGTGTTCCTAAGAGGTACATCCGGAGGTATTTAGGATTAAAATATCATCGTAGATAAAAAGTTAAGAATTATTGGGGCGCCTGGGTGGCACAGTCCGTTAAGCGTCCGACTTCAGCCAGGTCACGATCTCGCGGTCCGTGAGTTCGAGCCCCGCATCGGGCTCTGGGCTGATGGCTCGGAGCCTGGAGCCTGGAGCCTGTTTCCGATTCTGTGTCTCCCTCTCTCTCTGCCCCTCCCCCGTTCATGCTCTGTCTCTCTCTGTCCCAAAAATAAAAATTAAAAAAAAAAAAATTTGAAAAAAAAAAGTTAAGAATTATTGAACACCAATGATGTGTTCCTACTGTCCTACTGTTCTTAAAACTTTCCTGTAAGCTTGATTTTTTTTTTTCAAAATGGAAAGGTTTCAAATAAATAAGGAAATAAATAAATTGGTCGTTTCCTTCCTCAAAAAAAGTCTCTGAGCCTCTGAGCCACTCTAGACGCTGTATTCATGCCGGAAACTTCCTGGTCCCTTATTCAGGGTTCACGGACTCGTATTCAATGCAGATTTCTAAGAAACTTGGTTATCTGATTTCTCAGCCCAGGATAGAATTGGAAAGGAGAATGAGGGTAGGCTCTATCAAAGACCCCATGGCCGGTTAGCGGTGGAGAGCAAATCCACTCATATTTTGGGTGATCTCCTTTCTCTACTCCATGTTGAGCCTACACAAAAGGTAGAGCGGTCCAGGATCTCTGCTCAGGAAGATGGGGAAGCACCACCATCAAAAACAGTTGGAAACTCTTTGCTATTCAAAGACATCACTATGGCAGATGCTCGTTGATTGCCTCCGCAACACCCCCTTTGCCACTTCTTTCTTCTTGTCATTCCTATCCACCTGAAAAGATTAAGACAAGCTGGTGCTCGCTTTCCCAAGCTCCCTGGTGGCGAGACCAGGAGGGGGCTGAGGAGGAGGCTTCTGTATAGCTTCTGGGAAAGGTGCTCCTCCCTGATTGAAAAGGGTATGTAATGAGGAACTCCTCTTTACGCTCTGCCTCATGCATGATAGGATAAGGATATGATGCCTGGAGCTGTGGCAGCCGTTTTGTGATCATGAGGAGACAAGCTGAAGATGAAAAAGCAATATTCTGAGGATGGTGGAGAAGGATGGGAAGATCTTCAGTTTTTAATGACCTTTCTAAAAAGTTGAATTAACCAACCCTGCAACCAGACTTCTTGTTAAATGTTCCCATTACTTAAACCACACTTAGTTTGCAAACCGATTACTTGCAGCCCCCAAAGTGTTATGCTCGGAAAGCATCCGTTTTCTGGAAACATCTATTTCTTTTTTTTTTTTTTTTTAATGTTTGTTTTGAGAGGGAGGGGCAGAGGGAGAAGAGAGAGAATCCCAAGCAAGCTCCACACTCAGTGCGGAGCCCGACACGGGACTCAATCACATGAACTAAGAGACCATGACCTGAGCTGAAATCAAGAATCAGGTGCTTAATTGACTGAGCCACCCAGGCGCCCCTGGAAACATCTGTCTCTGCACAGTCCTCCATTCTCTGTAACGTCTTACTGTAGGGAGGAAGGTTGGAAAGACCTGAACAAAATGTGGAAGGTGAGTGCCTGTTGAAAAACTGCTTGGAAGGGAGGTAAATCATATTTGGAATGATCTTAGAAGCATGCCAGCCTAACAGGGATTTTTTTTAAATGTTTATTCGTTGTTTTGAGAGATAGAGAGCGAGCAGGGGAGGGGCAGAGAGAGAGAGGGAGACACAGAATCCGAAGCAGGCTCCAGGCTCTGAGCTGTCAGCACAGAGCCCAACGCAGGGCTCGAACCCACGGACCGAGAGATCATGACCGGAGCCGAAGTCGGGACACTCAACCGACTGAGCCACCCAGGGAACGGGGATTCTAACATCGTTGATACTGTTTATAAGACCTCCTTGCCACTAGCTCCCCAAACCAAGTGCATCACGATAACCAAGGGGGGTTGTTAAAAATACAGAAGCCTTCATTTCTTCAGAACCAGAATCCTGGAGTCCGCAGGCTATTCATTCTCCCCAGCGACTTCAGGAGTTTCGGAAAGTTCGTGATGACTTTGCATCACGCAGCCTCTGGCCTGTTCCATCCGATTGGCTCTCTCCACGCTTCCTTATTCCTTAAGGCAGCTCCCCCTCAGACGCAAATAGATTCTCCTCATCTTCTTTGGAAGAGCAGCTTTCCCGGCCCAATTCAGCTTCTACCCCAAAAGGCTTCTCATGCTCCCACACAAACACAGTCCACTCCCTGAGGAACAGGTTAATGAATATAAATGTATACAACTTACTGTATTAGCAAAAATCAGCTGCAACGGTCAAACATGGTTTCCAAGTCAAGAGGCTCGGAATGTTCCAGAAAACAAGGGAAGGGCAGAAGAGAAATTCCCCTGAGGTGTCCTGGGAGTTATTCTTATTTCTCTCTTGTGGGTGAAATTTGGCCTGTGGTTCTACTGTGTTTTCCAAATCAGTGACTTTTGGTCTTTCCTAGCCAGCCACATAAGGGACTTCATGTGGAGCCAAGCAAGGCCTACTTCAGGGCATGGGAGAATTGAGCAGGGCTAAATGCGGACCAGACTCACGGAAAAAAGGACACCCAGCCTCCCCACCAGGGACAGGGGCTTTGCCATGCCACTTCCCTAAGTTCTGACTTCCCAGTTCCCCATGAAAAAGAAAAGAGCAAAAGGGAGGCGTGGTTGGCCCACTTTATACCCGTTCCAATGCCCTTAGCTTGTCTTCCTCCATCATAGGGCCCCAAAGCTTAAAAACTACAATTCCCAGGATCCTCTATAGTCAGGGTCAGGCACGTGATCTGAGTACCTCCAATATGCCACAGCTGTGTGCAGTGTAAGGCGTCAGGCCCATGCAAGGACATCAGATCTTCCAGCAGGGACTGTGGCAGACGCATCTGCTCTGGGACAGCTGGTGGGAGTTTCTGGCACCCAGTGCCGAGGGTCAAAGGGGCTGAGCTGTAGGTGTAGGGGTCATGGATGTTTCAGCCAGAGCACGCGCTTTCTGAGGTTGTGTGTTCCTGGCTAAGTTGTCCTGGCTGCATTGCCCTGACTCTGAGGCGTCCAAAGCCAGGTCTTTGACCTTGCGAGGGATCCATTAACTACCTAAGATCTTTTAATAAATCCCCATTTGCTTAAACAATTGAGAGGGGACACTGTTGTTTGCAAGTGAGAACCTTGAGCTACTGGGGGGACGATTTCAATATTCCCCCAGATGAAAAATAGATAAAACTGATGTCTTTTTTAAACACAAGGATTAAAAGATGCAACACTGCAGGGCGCCTGGGTGGCTCCGTCGGTTAAGTGTCCGACTTCGGCTCACGTCATGATCTCACAGTTGGTGGGTTCGGGCCCCGCGTCGGGCTCTGGGCTGACGGCTCGGAGCCTGGAACCTGCTTCATATGGTGTTTCGCTCTCTCTGTGCCCCTCCTCCGTTTGTGCTCGTGCTCTCTCCCTCTCAAAAATAAATAAACATTAAAAATTTTGTTGAAAAAAGGATAAAACATTGCAAGTATCCCAGCAAGCATCCTTGCACCCATCCCCAACCAAATCCACCCCCCCCAGCCAATAACCTTCCAAAGGTAACCACTGTTATAATTCTTACCACCATAGATTGGTTTTGCCTGGTTTTTAACTTCATATAAATGGAATTAATCATACATTCTATACTCTTTTGTGTCTGGCTTCTTTGCTCAGCCTTTTTTTCCTGTGAGATTCATCCATGGTCCTTCTTTCTCAATGCCGTGAAGTATTCCAGTCTACCTCTCCATCCTCATATTGACGGACATCTGGGTTGTTTCCAGTTTGGGGCCATTATGAATAAAGCTTCTCTGTGAACGTTCTGTGCACCCCTGCGAATGGAATTGTTCGGTTATAGGCTTAGGGTTCACTTTAGCAGATATTGTGAAATAGGCTTCCTTCCAGAGGGAGGTTGGGCCAATTTCCATTCCCACCAGCAATGTATAGGGCAAAAAAAGTGGCAAAGGTCTTTGTCTAATTTTAAAAATAGCCTCGAGGAGTAGGGAAGTCCCCATCTACCAGGACCAGTCATAGTGCAAATGATATTGATTATCAAAGATTTGGGGGATGCCTGGGTGGCTCAGTTCGTTGTGTCCAACTGTTGGTTCCGGCTCAGATCATGATCTCACGGTTTGTGGGTTCAATCCCCACATCGGGCTTTGTGCTGGTGGTGTGGAGCCTGCTTGGGATTCTCTCTCTCTCTCTCTCTCTCTCTCTCTCTCTCTCCCCTCCTCTCTTTGCCCCTCCCCAGTACCCAGATTCATGGGACAGATAAAGTGCAACTGCAGAGAGAGGACAGAGCCCTACAATAAAAACTATAGTCTGAGGGACGCCTGGGTGGCTCAGTCGGTTAAGTGTCCTACTTTGCCTCAGGTCACAATCTCGTGGTTCGTGAGTTCGAGTCCCTGCATCGGGCTCTGTGTTGAGCCTGGAGACTGCTTTGGACTCTGTGTCTCCTTCTTTCCTTCTTTCTGCCTCTCTCTCTCTCTCTCTCTCTCTCTCAAAATACATAAACATTAAAAAAAAAAAAACTATAGTCTTAAAATGTCAAGTTCGGGGATGATCCTGTCGCGGGGGAGTCCGAAGGGATCATTTTCCACTCCTTCTTTTTTATGCCACCAATTCCACTCAGTTCTTTCTCCCTTCATCATGACTCCCCACCTAACCCCATCCAATCAGCTCCCTCCTAAGAAGGAAAAGCCCTGGGCACTCAGGAGTGTGGATGCTGAGGTTGTACCGACCTGGGTTTGTGCCCTTAGTGGCTCACTTGCCTCACCCTAGTCTAGACCCTGCCCTTTACGGTTACTATTTGCATATCTTAGACAAGCTGCTTAAGTTTTTTTCTCTAAGCCACAGTTTCTTCCTCTGGAAAATGGGAATCATATCAATATCTACCTCAGAGACACTAATAAGATAAAGTGGTAGCACCACACTGGGCAGTAAAGGCTCAGTAAAGTTTAGCTGTTGTTATAATTAAACCTGAGCCAGGTTGATTTTGCTAATGGTGTGCCCGTTGGAAAGGGCCAAAAGTTACTGGGCAAAAAAAATACCTCTTCCCCCTCCCCCAGTTCTGTTCCACCTCGTCACGTGATGATCCCTTTCCTCACCATTCCCTGGACAGCTCAGCTTGAGACCAAATAAGAATTTTGCCCTTGGATTGCTTTGGTTATGATGGACACGGTGCCGCCCACCTTCCCAGCTCAGAATCTCACCTCTAATGCTCTCAAGGTCAGGCTCACTGTCTGCTTGGGGCAGCTGATCTACCAGCCTCGGGTGGGGATAAGGGTCAAACAAATCAAAGACGGCCCCAAAGGTCCTATTCACCTGTAAAGGCAAACAGAGATCTACAGAGACATATGGATGAAATCATTCAGAGCTTTGGAGACATAGTCCAGAACAGACTAGTGTTTTCTCCCCAGACACAGTAAAACACTAAGCCCCCACATCCTCTTCGAAAGGGAAATCTCCTTCATTTCCTTTGCAGTACATCACCAAGGTGTGGTTAAATCGGCTCATCGTGTTCTGATCGTTTTTGTCCCCTTTTCTGGCCCAAAGGGTAGAGGAGACAGGGCAATGTCCTTCACGCAATCTTGGAGATCTCTCTCTCTGTCTCTTCTCTCTCTCTCTCTCTCTTTCTCTCTCTCCATCATGTTCTAGTGGAATTAATGTGGTATTAGCAAAACAAAAAATATGATCTAGAATTTTTTTTCACTTTTTAGTATGGAAATTTTGAATTACACAAAAATAGAAGTATATAATAACTCCCCACATACCCATCGCACAGCTCAAATAATTACCTATTCACGGGGCGCCTGGGCGGCTCAGTCGGTTGAGCGTCTGACTTCGGCTCAGGTCATGATCTCACAGTTTGTGGGTTCAAACCCCACGTCGGCCTCTGCGCTGACAGCTCGGAGCCTGGAGCCTGCTTCGGATTCTGTGTCTCCCTCTTTCTCTTCCCCACCCCTACTCTCACTTTGTCTCACTCTACCTCTCAAAAATAAGTAAATGTAATAAAAAAAATTACCTATTCGTGATCATCTCCTTTCATCCACTTCTCCTATCCCTATGTTATTTTAAAGCGAATCCCAGACATCGTATCATTTTATCCATAAATATTTCAGCACACATCACTAAAGATAAGGACCCTCTGTTTAACATGGCCATATTGCATTATTGCACCCCGAAATTAACAAACTCCCTAATGCCATCAAATATACCGTGTCCAGATTTCCAAAAGTCTCAAAAATGTCATAAAAATAGTCATGACACAGAGTGTGTTTGTTTTGAGTTCGCACTCGAATAGGCTTGGGACTTTTAATTCGTCTTCACTGTTATTCCTTTCTCCTCTCATGGCCACCTCTCTGGGGATGATTACATCATAGTTCTAAAATTCCTGCCCCAAATGTGCACATGGCTCACTTTGCTGATACCACATAAATTCCATGAATACATGATGGAGGAATCGGGAGGGGCTTAGCACACACTCCTAATTGTAGCCCATCAGACTGCTATGTGCTGGGGCTCAAACTGTCGACACATCATAAATTCACAGAATTCTCAGCAGGGGGTGGGGGGCTGGGACCCTTTTGATTGCAACCTCTCAGGGAACATTGTGTTCCCGGGTTCTCTCTGCTTTGCTAATTCAGCATCCATTCTGCCAGCGCAGGGAGGGCTGGGGGACAGATTTGTTTCCAGAATGGACTCTCTCTGCCTCCAAAGTGGTTTTCTGGCTCCGTCAAGCCCCACAAAGCCCTCGACCTCCCCCAGGCACCCCTGCTCAAGGGGCACCACCATCAGCCTTTCGCACACATGGTCGCCTGCTCCACAATGGTCAGCCGAGGCCACCAAAGTTGCCTTGAGCAAGGCTCAGGCAACCACCTTGATGGAGCACGTGTTGCGGGGGGGCCACGGCGCGTCAGGGAGGGTGGGAGCAGTCTCTGATGCTGCACCACCCCCAAGGGGACCCTGCCACTGCCGCGTGTTAACAACGTCTCCAGGGACGTCGTGCACACATTAAACTTTGAGAAGCGTGGGGGCAAGGACAGGTGTCCGAGGAAAGGGTGGCGGGGCCGAGGGCTCTAGAGCTGGGATCGGTTTCCTATGTGCCCACGCGGTTCACAGACGCTTCCCACAGGGGCCGCCACCTCTTAAAGATGTGAAGGCGGAGCCCCCCAGAGAACTGGCAACCTTATAATCAGGACTAATGGGTCTCAAAATGGAAAATGCGGTTTTTCTCCGCCGGTGCCCAAGGGCACAGTCGCGGGCCCCCACTCCTGACGCCCACCGTTGCCCTCGGAGATCTCTGTTCAGGGAGAACTCGCTTTTAAATGAGAGTCAATGGACCAGGTCGCGAAGCTGTCAGACGCAGGAATTTCTGGTGTTCGTGACTGTTGTAATTAAAATCATCCGGAGTTGACTAAATTGGCCGAAAAGGAACCAGGCCCACATGACTGCCGTTCAAAGGGGAGCAACATAGCTCCGAATTTCTTAATTGAAAATAGGAACGTACTCCACACAGAATGGCTGCGCGTTCAATTCTATTCAGATTCCCTTCGAAAACAAGTAAGCACTGCGCCCCGATGAGAGGGACCGGGTTCCCCCAAACCTGTGTGGGATTTGGCCGGGCTTTCTTCAGACAACAAATCTAGCGCTCCAGGGAGCGGGGTGAGGCATTTCCTGCCTGCTCCGAAATTCACCCGTGGCAACTGAAGGCGTGGAGGCCGGAGAGAAGGAAGGGACAGGCCAAAGAAAGCGGGGTCATGGACGGCGCGATGGGGGTGCGAGCCACCCCGGGTCCCTGCCCTGCTGCTCTTCTCGGCCACTGGTTTCCAGTTCCCAGCCCGGCCCCTAAGCAGCCGTGGGGCGGGCAGCTGAGAAGAAAAGATAAAAGCTGGGCCGCATGCTCTCCGTGGGCCCCGCCAGCACTGGGGTCCCGCGGCTCCTGGGCCCCCCGAGTGGCCCCGAGGCTGCCTCTGTCAAACCCTCCACCCCTGAGCGGCGGAGGCTTCATTCTCAAGCCCGGCCCACGGGGACCCCAGGGCTCTGAGGCAGTTTGGGGATCGCTTTTAGCCTGAGGCCGGATTTGAAAGGTTCTCTCCAGAGGAGCCGGGTTAATCTCCTCTGCATCCTTGGGGTTTGTGCTTTCCGAGGCGCAAGGTTTTCTCCAGCTGCCCCGCTGGCACATTCTCCTCTCCATCACCCGCCCTGCCTCCTCCCCCTCCTTCTTCCACCGCTGGGCTCCGCTCTTCGTGCGTCTTGGGGGCGTGGAGGCCATGTTGAGGGCCCGATCCACAGTGGAAATCCGGGCTGACCAGAGGCGGCGTCCTGGCACAACAGATGTACCGCGCTGTGTCCGGGCCTTTGGTTTGCTGCGGCCCACGGAGGGCATTGACGATGGCACGGCTCACCCAGCGCTCCAGTGGGAAAGTGCACAGGGCCTTCGATCTCCCTCCCTGCCCCTGGACGGGGGCCAGTCCCAGCCTCTGGGGGCCGGGGTGGGGGGGCGGAGGGGGGACAGGCAGCTGACCCAGGGCAGCGGCAACGTCTGCCTCCGAGGGCCTCCCCGGCGGCAGGTCAGTGTCTGCGGGGAGCGTTTTTCTAAAACAGCAGCAGCTCGGAGCTGTGTCAGGATGTATTTATTTTACAGACTCACTGGTGTTCTTTCCAGGTGCGGAAGCCAGGGCTCTGCCTTTATTAGAATGAATTACCTTAACACCCTTTCAAACGGGTCGTCAGAAAAGGCGCGCTGTGTGTGTGTGTGTGTGTGTGCGTGTGTGTGCTCTTTTCCACCAAGAGGGAAGGTGGGGAACAGAGGGATCAAGGGCACACACTTGGAGTCAGGCAAACTGGGTTCAAACAGCACCTTCACCAACGCCGTGACCCTGGGCAAGTAGTTAATATGACAGATGCCACCCGTGTCCCACTCGTGTGTGCTCGGCACCCACCGTTCCCTTCTAAGCTGGCAGCTCCCGGCTGCAAAGAACCCACGGGGGGCCTGAGGTCTTTCTCCAACTGTGGGAGCCAAAGCCACCTTCTACAGGGCAGGACCGAGGTGCCAAGAAAAGCTGAGACTCCCAGGAGCAGACTGGCCCCTGCCCTCGCTCCCCGAGAGTTCCGCAGGAGGACTGGGTCACAGTCACCCCGCAGCAGTAATCAGCCCATTACGGCTTTCTTCCTCCTGGTGCTGTCTGGAGTTGCCACGATTCATCGCCCGCTTGCGTGCCAGCCTCGGCTCCGCATCTGATTCGGGGAAAAAGCTAACTGAAATCACCTCATTTGTGAGTTTACTTACCAGTAAAATTGGGGCAATGACAGTACCTGGCTCACAGGAATCGTAGTGAGGATCGAATGGGACACACGCCGTGCGGAGCACTTGGCACCGTGCTTGGCACGTAGGAAGCCCTCGGTACGCTTGAGAAATGAATATTATTGGCTAATAACCTAAGGACGTCTCTTTCCTGTTGTCAAAGCCCTCCCGTCACAGCCCTCCCCGGTGCGATTGTTCACTCGTTCATCTACACTTCACACACAAAACACAAAAATAGATTTTAGATGACTTTGAAAATGTCATCGTGTCCAGCCCCTTCTATTGGCTTGGCCTTTGAGAGGTCATTTGTCTAGACCAAATAATGAGACGGGAGGCCCCTGGAGGCCACATGCTTCCCTGTAGTCGCCAGCACCCGGAGCCTGCACCTGTAGGTATGGGTATGCGAGCCACCATTGCATACTTCCTTGCTAGAAGATCAGAGAACCCCTGTTGCTGAAACCCTGAGACGGCCAGCCTTGCCTCTTAATGCTTCTGTGTCCTAGAAGCCCCAGAGGCCGGCGGGGTCCTGGGCAGCACAGAAAGCCCCGAAGGGTACTTCCAAGTTCTGTGGAGCCTCACCAGCTTTCTAGAACTTCGCTGCCCCCTCACTACACGGCCCAAGATAGCCTTCGCGTGTACACAACCCACACTCCCAGAGCTCTATTTCTCCCAAACATTGACTCCTTAGTGTGAGGCACGGGTCACCGCCCCCAGCAGGGCTCTTGGGCACGTGTCCTCCTTCGTGCTCGTGCTAACACCCAGTTTGGAGGGGTGTTTAGTTAGATATTGTTGCATAACAAAGCATCCCAAAACTTAGTGGCTTAAAACAACCACAACGGCAGATTTCTGTCAGGGGTCTTAGGGCTGACTGGGCAGATCTTCCGGCAGCTGAGGTCACCCATGCAGCTGCAGACATCGGGAGGCTCAAGTGGGGCTGGAATGTCCAAGATGGACAGAGTCATCCTCATGTTGGTTGTCCCCGGCTGATAGTAAGGACACAGACACGGCATCCACCTCCCAGGATATATGGTCAAAGCAACCGGGGATATTCCATCACCAGGTTCCTTTACCCTGATGGGGCTGACGCACTCAGCCGCGCACGTTGGGCCAAAACAAAGCCTCGGAGCTACTGAAGCATTTGGGATGCTTTTGGTTGACAGTCGCAGAAACTCAATTCAAATTATCTTGAGACAGTGAATTTATCGGTTCACAAAACTCAAAAGTCCAGAGGTAGATAGTTTCAGGCATGGCTTGATCTAGGCATTCAAAGGACATCACTACTAGTCATGCTCTCTGTTGCCATGTATCGGTTCTGCCCTCCCTTGTATTGACTTCATGTCAGCAAAGCTTGTCCGGAGTGGTAGGAAGATGTCCCATTGGCAACTCTGGGCTTATATCCTGCTACCTGAGAAAGTTAGGCTTTATTCAGAGTCCCCCAACTGAAAATGGTTAACATCACCCAAAGACACCTTCACAGAAACACCCAGAATAATGTTTCACCACCTATCGGGGCACTGTGACCCGGCCAATTTGACACCTACAATTAAATCTTCACGGTTCGTTTCTCCAATGACAAGATACCGTTACCAGGTAAAGGGGAGGCAAGACCAAAAACATCCACTAGAGTTACAAAGTAAATGGGGTTGCTCGACAAAACCCACTGCCCGGAGTCTGACGGATGACTGCTGGGGCCTTCCCCTCGGCTCCCCCCTCGGTGCGCTCTCTGCTGCTGTATGTTTTTGACCATTTCAGTGTTCAGAAGGTCTTATCACAGGGCGAGATCTTAAAGGCAAAGCTCAAGCCAGTAAATCTTCCTATTTGCTAATAACCCTGATACCAAGTTCTATAAAAAGGAAGGTAAACAACGATTTTTTTGTAACGTTTATTTATTTTTGAAACGGAGACAGAGCACAAGCAGGGGAGGGGCAGAGAGAGAAGGAGACACAGGATGCGAAGCAGGCTCCAGGCTCTGAGCCGTCAGCACAGAGCCCGACGCGGGGCTCGAACTCACAGACCGTGAGATCGTGACCTGAGCCGAAGTCAGACGCTTAACCGACTGAGCCACCCAGGCGCCCCGGTAAACAACTATTTTAAATAAACAGCGTGCAATGACTTTGTTGTAATTATTACTATCAGCAACGGCATCCAGGGATTTGGAGTGTATTATGTGGTCATTTCTCAGACCACCACTTATCAAGAATTAATTATTTCCAGGGTGACACATGCCCTCTTTCTAATATGATGGAGAAGAACACAATGTATCCCTATGAAATGATGAGTGCTAAGAAGTGGGGGAGATTTCCGGCTGACGACAGGAATCCAGTTGTCCCAAGTCCTGTGAACTATTGTCACAAATGCTAAACAGCACATTGGCAGTCAGTGGGTCATCCGAGGAAGCCGAGGGCATGGCAGCATTTTTTTTTTTAACATTTATTTCTTTTTGAGACAGAGAGAGACAGAGCGTGAATAGGGGAGGGGCAGAGAGAGAGGGAGACACAGAATCCGAAACAGGCTCCAGGCTCTGAGCCGTCAGCACAGAGCCCGACGCAGGGCTTGAACTCACGAACCGCGAGATCATGACCTGAGCCGAAGTCGGACGCTCAACCGACTGAGCCACCCAGATGCCTTTTTTTTTTTTAAGTTTATTTATTTATTTTGAGAGAGAGAGAGAGAATAGGGGAGGAGCAGAGAGAGAGGGAGAGAGAGAGAATCCCAAGCAAGCTCCACACTGTCAGCACAGGGCCCGATGTGGGTTTCTGATCTCGCGGTTCATGACCTGAGCCAAAACCAAGAGTGGGACGCTAAACCGACTGAGCCACCCAGGCACCCCGTGGCCCCTTTCTTCAGGGGACACTGAACCAATAGCCCCTTGGAGCAAGACAGGAGATGAGAAGTAGAATCAAAAGGGATGTGAGTCTACCACAAAGTCGTCAAAAAGTGAGGGGCCCAGGACACTGTTAGCAAAAGAGAGCTCAGACGTCGGCTCCGCGGCAAGCTCTGGAACTGGAGTGACCCTTCAGAGTTGTTCTCACTGGGCTGAGGTGGCCAAGCCGTCACACTGTCACGCTGATTAATCATTGGATATGAGCTGGCCCAGGAAGGGCTCTGACCTCGGGTCCCTACCGCCGAGGCAACACCATTCCCAGCAGCTGAATCAACCAGTCCCTCACTGAAGGGGAATTGGGAGGTGACCACTGTGCCCACCCTGAGTGCTGTCATTCACACCACCCCTCACAGGGGATGAATGATGCAAACAGAGCCTGTTATGACACCTTATACGCCACAGGGGTCTCGTGTAACACCTTAACCTTCAGGAGAAGAGGTCATGGCAGAATGTCCTGTTGGAGACTGAACTCGTACGTTCACCTCTACCGCATGTAGGGACGTACGAGGACAGCTCTCGGGGTTCCCTTTGGGAGTGTGAATCACCACTGAGGCATGACGCCCCACCAGGCTGGATAGAGTCGGCCTTTTGTGTTTGAGGATGAAAAAAATGGGGAGGCGCCAGGCCAACGTGGGCTTCCCCGAAGCCAGAATATAAGAGGGTTTTTGTGATGGAAAGGTCTGGGCCCAGTCATAGATAATCAAGCTCAATGGTCAGAAACAGAGGGTAAGATCAGCCCTTGGGGGTTGGGTTGCGGTCCAGGAGACTGGGAGGCCCGTGGCCATGAGAAGCAGGCCTCTGACTTGTATTCCCCCTTGACACAGGGGAGACTCACACAGGCCGGCCGCCAACAAGCTGGATCCTGCCCATTGCCATGCATTGGAAACAAGTCCTATAAATTCCCTGGAAGTCACGGGCCCGTTGCTCCCATCTCCGCGCCTGACACCCCCTGCCTCCAGTAGAAGGTCTGATTTCCTGCTTTCGGAGGGAACAAAACACTCTTGCCTGCCCCCAAAACACTCTGCTGTTCTGCTCGGTTTTACCCACAGATCTTTTAACAGGAAAGGAGTCTTTTATTCCACAATTCAGAGATGAAGCTTGAACTGCAAATAATCCCAGGGGAAGCAACTCCTTTATCTGAATTCACACGAAGGCATAAAGGACAGTGAAAAGAAGGGTCTAAAGGCGAGGACACTGACGGCGGAGAGGGACAGTGGTAATAAGGCAGAAGGAGCGCTAAAACAAGAGGCTGTGTATTAAAGACTTCATCGATTTGTGTAGGCCCACCCCTGAGGGATACATACAGGTATAGGCCGCCATGACTCAGTTGGCCTAGATTCGTGGTTCTTAACTCTGGCCACACCTCAGAATCTCTGTGGGTAAAGCCTGAGAATGGAGATATTTTTTTAAGTCCTTATTTGAAAGGACAACTGGGGTTAATGTATTAGTCAGCTATTAGCATGATACTCCTGCATAACAAGCAAACTCCAAATTCCCAGTAGCTTACAAGAGGAGGAACATTGGTTTTCTCACAGATCTGCAGGTCAGCTGCAATTTTGCTGGTTTCAGGCGAGCTCGGTTGGACTCAAGTCCAGATTAAAAATTGGATTCAGGTCTGCTGGAGTCATCTCATCCTGAGACAAATGGCTGTGCGGGATAAGTTCCCCCCCCCCCTCCGCCGTGGCAATGGTCGGGACGCAAGAGGGTAAGCCAAAGCATGCAAACGCAAATAAGACCTCAGCTCACATTACAGCCACTATCATTCCATTGGCCAGAACAAGTCCCATGGCCAAGTCCAGCAGGAATGGGGTGGGGAAATATAGCTGACTCTAGCAGGAAGTACCACAAAGCTACACGGCCAAGGCTACGGTGTATCATTCCCTAACAGTGAGGGAGTGTAGAGAATTAGAAACAGTAATCTAATCTACCACAGTTGGGAATCATTAGCCTATAGGCCAAGAGATCGTTCTTCTCCCATGTGAGTTTTATTAAGGGATCCTACTGTTTATGGGGTTCAGCTCTGCCACTTATTAGCTGTTATACCGTGGGCAAGTCACATAAACTCCCTTGTCCTCAGTCTGCCCCTGCGAAAAATGGGGTTGGTAACTCCTGACCTGCTTCTCTCAAAGGGCGAGGGGGAGAGCACAAGTCACATGAGCATGTGTGAGAACACACTGCTTTCTGTCTGCCTCGCCTCTGTAAGAAAGGTCACTGTGGCATATAAAAACAAAACGTGACGATGCCAAGTGTCAGTGGTCATGTGGGGCCACAGGAACTCTCATGCACTGCTGGTGAGAACGCAAAATGGTACAGCCACTTTGGAAGACAGCTTGGCTGTTTCTTACAAAACCGGAGATACACTTGCCCATCATACTCCTCGGTATTTACCCAAAGGAGTTGAAAATCCATGTCTACACAAAAGCCTGCATGCGGTGTCGAGAGCAGCTTTATTCGTAATCGCCCAAACTTGGAAGCCACCAAGATGTGATTCCGCAGGTGAGTGGATAAGTCATCTGTGCTCCATCCAGACAATGGAATCCTATTTAGCACTAAAAAGAAATGAGTTAATGCGTAGAGGCTATATACTGTCTGATTCCATTTATGTGGCCTTCTGGAAAAAGCAAATCCATGGAGACCAGAAAAATATCAGTGGTTGCCAGGGGTCAGGGAGAGGGAGGGATGGATTGATAGGCAGAGCGCAGAGGATGATTGAGGCTGTGAAGATACTGTGTATGATACTATAACGATGGATAGATGCCGTAGTACGTTTGTCCAAGCCCACAGAGCGTCCAATGCTAAGAATGGACTCTAATGTTCTTTGGGTGATAACGAACTTTGAACTTTGGGTGATACTGATCTGTTGGTTCATCAGTTGTAACAACGTACTACTCTGGTGGGGGCAGGTGCTGATTATGGAGGGGCTGCGGGCGTAAGGGGGAAGAAAGTATATGGGAAATCTCTGTATCTTCCTCTTGAGTTTGCTGTGAGCATGAAAGCCTTCGAAGAAATAAAACCTACTGGGGCACCTGGGTGGCTCAGTCGCTGAAGTGTCAAACTCTTGATTTCGGCTCGGGTCACGATCTCGCGGTTCGCGAGACGGAGGCCCGCGTCGGGCTCTGCACTGTTGGCTCAGAGCCTGTTTGCGATTCTCTCTCTCTCTCCTCTGCCCCTCCCCTTGCTCGAAGACCCTCAGCCAAGTAGTCTTAACTGCACAGGCCAGCAGAGATGGGTTCACGCAAGGTCACGTCCATCCCCACGGGCAGCCAGCTACCGATAACTTGTCAATGCTAGTCCTAAGGCCCTGCCTCCTCACTTCAACTTCAGGACAACTCTGCAGGGCCACTCAGGTCCCAAAGCTCCCCACGGGACCAGCTGAGCCTCTGGTGAAACCACATTCCCCCATTCAGCTTCTCTGCCCGCTCCTGCCTCCTGAGGAGCCCGACCTGGACAGCACCCGGGGAGGAATCGTCACCAGGTTTTCACAGGACCGGACAGTGGGCGCCTTTACGTACATCAAAGACCTGGGAAGCCTTGAGGGCTGTCTCTTGGCCACAGAACACAGGTCTCTGGACTGTGGGGTGTAGCAGCCTAAGGTCCGGCGGGTACTAGACGTCAGAAAACGCGGCGTCCTCTTCAACAGGGAGGCTCCAGCCGCAGCTGACAGTAGGGCCCCCAGGACCCCCCTTCCTGCTGTTTGTGCTGCGAGTGTGAGTGCACGTGTGTATTTGTGTGGTTGGAGTGAATAAATGTTTAAATCAGTGTGTCAGTTATAATTAGAGCGACTCTCCCTTCTTCATCGCGGAACGATTCCTTCATGCTTAACGCCTGGAATGTCATTTTCTACTGTGAAATCCTTATTCTTCAAGGCCTAGCGCCAAAGTCGGCTTCGTGATGCACTCCCCCCCCCCCATCCCCCAGTCGGCATCCGTCTATCACTCTGGCTGCAGACCCCGGGCACTTGACCAACTCCTTAGCGTCTACTCCCCCATCTTGTCCTCCTTGAGGGCAGGGACCATGCCCCATTCATCTTCCCCAGCACCTGGGAAAAGGCTGGAGCACAGCTGCCCCCACCCCACCCCAGCGTGGACGAGGGGCGCCCCAGACCCCCCTCGGCCCCCCTCGACCTTCTTGGCATAGGGCCCACCTGCACGGCTAGCCTGAGCACTTTCGGGACACGGCCGCCTTGGACTGGCCGAGAAGCGCGCTGTTTCGACTGATCAACTTACCAGTGCGCAGTTTCATGTGTGTTTGGGGCAGGTGTTAACCCAGGGGGAAAGCCACGGATTTCCACTTGAAATAAATCCAAGCAGAAAGGCTCCCCTTGCTGAAGGAGCCTTCTCTTCGCCCACCCCCCGCCCCGCACCCTTCCCACCCACCCCCATCCTTGGGGAGGGTCTCGATAGGTGGGGGGTTGGGGTGGGGAGATGAGCCGGGCCAGATTCTTCCTAATCCTCTCTCTCAAAACCACAGCTGAGGCCCCCAAAGCACCTGCCCTTTGGAAGGGCCTTTCAGGCAGCTGGTGTTTGGGGAGCCTTATTTTTCTCCCGTCCTCCCCAATGTCTTCCCCCAGAGAATGAAAGAACATGGACTCCTAGCCTAGGCTCGGCAGGCACCGGACTAGGGAGACCCTATGGGAAGACGGGCTCCCGGCCGGACCAATCTTCCTCCTACACAACGCTCTGCCGGAGAGCGGGGCGGGGGGCTCAGGCCCCCATCCTTCTGGGGCCTGCATTCCTCAGGGGAGAAATAATTGGCCTGTCTATAGAGCATCAGGATTCAAATAAAGCTTGAAAACGCACGCAGCCCTGCGAATTCTATAAATGTGGAATTATAAATGATGGCCTGCCACCAACCACATACGCACACGTGTGCGTGGCGCTGAAGGCTGCCTCTGCTCCCCTCTCCGATTGTTGCCCGGATCCACCCGATTCAAATAAGCCCACTCTCATTTGAACTCGAGGCAATCAGGGTGGAAAATACCCCGTTCCGTTGGTGCAGGTCCAGACTGTCACCATTTGGCATCCTGACACGCCGATGTCCCCATCAGCTGTTCAACGTCAGCCAAAGGGGGCCTCCCCCAGCCAACAAATCAGAGATTTCATTAACCAGCAAAACCTCCCGGAAGGATGAGCGACCTCACGTGGGCCTCCCCCCACCCCTTCCCCCTCACCTCCCCCCTCCCTTCTGCTACACAAACAGGCTCGCAGCAACTAGATTGGATTCAGATCTTGTAGATGAAAAAATTCAGATACGACAGCGGCGCCTCGCCAGACCCCGAGTGAGGGCCGAGCCCTGCACGGCAGCTAGGCTGCCTCGGTAATAACCACTCGTAATATCTGACAGAAAGAACCCACGCTGGTCATATCCGATCCTGCCACATGAAAAGAAGCATTACGCCGGCCTCTCGGGGGCCGGGGCTAGGGGAGAGCCTCCCCGCACAAATCAGAAACGTTTTCCACGAAGCTGCTATTCAAGGGCTGGAAAATCAACATGGGGCTGTTTTCCTGACATCCTGGGAGCCTCTATTATTCTCCCAGCAGCGTAGCTCACAGAACGAAGCAAGGCCAGCTTAACCTGAATTCGCTGGGCGTTTGGCACTCCCGAGCTCGCAGGCCTTGGCCGGATGGGAGCAAACACCCATGCTGGCCGTGGGAGCGAGCTCTGGGTGTCACGGGGGTGGCATTCAAAATATCTAAGGGCTGGGACGGCCTGGGCCTCGGCCACTTGGCGTGGGCACTAGCCTCCGCCGGCCCGAGGTCGGGAGCCTGGGCTTTGAGCTGTGCCCAGGCGGCCATGGTGGAAAGCGCACGTGGGACGACTGACCTAGAAGCATTTCGATACCGTGATAACTAAGAGGGCCAGGCTTGGTGGCACCGTAACGCCTCATCCCATCCTTCGGTGCCCAGGACAGCCCTGAGTCACCGGCCTGATCCAAAAGCTTCCAGATTTGGGGCCGTGCCCTTGTAGACAGAGTTGGACCATGGGGTCTTCCAAGAACCATGCCCACCTGAAGCAGAAACGTACAACTTGGGGGCTCCCAGCGTGTTTCTCCAAGGCTGGGTTTTAAATTTGGAATGACTCTAGATGCTTCCAAACTACCTGGGACATAGCCAAGGGATGGTCCTGTCAATGCTCCCCTTGCCCCACCCCCAATTCCTGTTCTGCTCGTCTCCTCATTGCCACAAGCATTGTCCTAGCCAGGAAGAAAGGGCTAGATTCTAGATGTATCTAGGTGGAGACAGATATGTCTACAACCACCCCCCCCCCCCCCTGCTCTGAGCTCCAGCTTCCTCCTGGCTCAGCCTCAGACAACTCTAGGGGTCTTGGGAGCCACAGTCACTTGGGCACATTAGGTCCGTATGTCCTTGGCATTTTTGTGTAAGGCAGCTTTGCCCTGAGAGACCTTGTGACATCTCAGTAAGGTGAGGTGACCTCCACCCTGCGGTCACCTTGGTTTTAAAGCAACAGATGTTGAGCTTGTAAATACAAGGACACAGGTAGCGTATCCCAAAATCTCATGGACTGGGGCGGAAGCCAATGAGGTGAATGCAATTTACCTCACTTTGACCCGACTCAGCTTCCCCACTGGTGAAATCCGGCCAGCGGGGCCTTTCAGTGCCTCAGTTTACTCATCCAGGAAATGGGCCAGATCTACACCCTGGAAATGGGATAACCCGACCTCACAGGCTCATTGTGAGGACCGAGCAGTGTTGCGTGTGATAGCCAGCCCTATATATAAGCTGTAAAAACGGATGCCCCAAACGCGCCCCCGAAAAGCCCCAGCCCCGGCACAGCCGAAAGGCTCTGTGTGTCACGTCTGCTCGTGTCGGGGGCACAGTGTGCCCGAGTTTCGTCCGCTGGCACTGCCGGAGTGCAATTTTTCCGAGGACAAAACAGCCCCAGCGCTCAGGCAAGGACCCGCCACAAGACAGCACGTCACCTCAGCATTTCTATAAAAAGATTTCTCGGGCTCCGGAGCCTGGCTGACAGGCAGGGCTGGGAGGGTGTGTGCATGTGTGCGAACGTGTGCAATGAGACGGTCTCCTAACAGCTGGCCTCGGCCAACAAGCCACGCTCGCCCTAAAGCCCCCAGCCCTGCTGGCAGCGGGGTGGATGCAAGGAAGGGAAGAGAGACAGAGAGAGAGAGGAGAGAGAGAGAATGAGAGGGAGGGAGGGAGGGAGGGAGGGCTGTAAGCTGAAGAATGGAGCCGAGCAAAGAGATGTCTGCGGTGCTGATCTGTCGCTCTCTGCCGCCGACACAATGGACCTCTGGGTGGGCTCAGAGAGCCCCCCCCCCCCCGCCAGCCCCCCGACCTCCTGCCCGTGACACAGATAAGGACCTAGAGGACTGCTCCGAGCTGCTGCGTGTGCCCTGGGCCAGCCAGCAGCGAGGCCAGCCTGGTGTGAGAGGCAGCAAAGATAAACGATGCCCGCGCGGGCATTGACTGCCCCAACACAAAGGCCGCCTCTCCCCGAGTCCCTCTGAGGCCCAGATGGTCAGGGAAGCCCTTTCCCGCCTCACAAAGAGGATCGCTGCATGTCTTTTCCTTTTAAAATGGAATAAAAAAAAAAAAAAAAAAAAGCCATTGCTCACAAAGGACCTGGATGAAAAATAAACCCTTAAAAAACCCAGCCTCTCCTCGCTCAGCAGCCCGGCATTTCTTCCGACTGTCAGACTTCGCAGATTGCTTTCTGGAAAGGATCCAATTGGCAAGGCCTGCCGCTGTGCAAATGAAATTTTAAAACCCCGCTCCTTGTTGCGCTCAAAGAGCTTTTCTCTCTCTGCTTGTTCTACACGGCCTCGTAGAATTATTCTCTTGTCTCTCGTTGTATCGGAAACTAATATTCCCCCGCTTTCCCGCCCCACGTGAGGGGTCCTCACCCCAGCTGGGGGTTTGGGTAATCAGAGGCGGCTGGAGCACCACTCTAGGCCCCGATCTTCATTCCTCACCTGGGCTTCATCTCACAGAATCACCTCCTAATTAGGAGAGAGACTCTCTCCCGAAGAGAAGGAACACTCTTGCGGGCTGCCTCCCTCCCCCCCAGTCCCCCTCCCCCTGCCTCCCCCCCCCCCCCGCCCCGTAATGAGCTAAGTGTTTGGGGGGTTGAGCGAGCCGGGATAACGCGGACGTTCTCCGCGCACCGGGTTTGACACCCGTCAGGCCCGTGACACCAGCTCGGTTTGGCTGGCGTCCCCCTGGTGAAAAGTCAGCGCAAAAAATAGCCCACAGGACTTGTCTGGCTTTGACAAGCTGCCTCAGCGTGTGATGAACTTGTGTGGAGGAGGCAGCGTGATGTGTCAGGAGAGTCCCGGGCGCCGGAGCCGGGCCGCCTGGGTTGGGGTTCTGAGTCTGCCCCCCGAGGCGGTGCCCTGTCCGGCCTCCCTCTGTGCTCAAACACTTGCCTCGTGGGGACGATCGCATCATCGGTGCCATCCTTCACCCCTCCCTGCAGCCGTTGAGACCTGGTGGCCCCTCTTGCTAAAGGGGCCAAGGAGTATACCCCACCCTGACACTCCTCACCCTCATCCCAAACCTAGGCCCCAAAAGGCACAGCCAGGTTCCTCTCGCCTTCTGGCGTCCCTTGTCGCCTCATGAGAAGAGCCTCTCCCTCTGGTGGCCGCCGCGCCCTCAGCCCTGAGCACACGCGAGGCAGACCTGACTTCATAAATGTCCTTTGGGAAGATGACATCCCCTCCCCCGCCCCAAAACTGGTGGCTGCCGCCTGAATTTGACATTTGGAGTAGAAGGACCCGCGGCAGCCGTCCTGAAGGATGTCTGTTACGTTCCAGCCCTGGCCTCTTTGGGGCAAGGGCAGTGACACCTGACCGCTCATTCGTCGCCCACATATTTCCCCGGCACCTACCGCGTGCCAAGAGCTAAGCTAGACGCCGCCAGAGAGAAATGTGGGCTGCTGGGCGATGACAATGTTGCCCTCCAATAAGCGGGGGGGGGGGGGGGGGGTGT
>NW_024420586.1:17489350-17577356 GCF_014898765.1 Herpailurus yagouaroundi
GGGGTGTCGGTCCACGGTCACCCGATCCATCAGTATATAAGTCCTAATTTCCCGTCAGAAGATGTTAAGAAAGGGGAAAGAGGGAAGCCAGGCGGGCCACCGCCCCCCACCCTGTAGCTGGCGTATTCAATTAAAAATTTGCAAATTCTGACCTGTTGATTGAGGACGCACAAAGCCACCCACGGGGGTGGACAGGTAGCTCCTGAAGCATCTGGGCTCCCACTCTGGGGCAGCAAAAAGCCCCGGGTCCTTTTGGTTGAAGGCATTTTCAACACATTGTCACAAAGGAAGTAAAGGCCCAAGATTGATTACGTACCAGCCCCGGAAACAAGGGTGGGGTGGGGGCACGGTGAGCCTGGGGAGGAGCAGTCTTCCCCGCCGGGCCAGGAGCCGTCAGGAGCTAGAGGGCAGGGTAGCGAGCACCTTCTATGGTGGCTGGGGCGGAGGCCCCTAACTTTTCACGGGCTTCACTCCAAGTGGTTACTTGAAAAGATGCCCTGAGAAAAGCCAAGCAGAATCCTGTGGCGGGAGCCCTAAGCCTCGGTCCTTATCTCCACGTCCAGACTCTGGGCGTGAGGAGGGCTGTCATACCATCAAATGCCGAGGCAGCGACTCATAATAGCTGTTTTCTCATCACGGGCAGGGAGGCAGGCTACTATATTAAAGGAATACATCAAATGTAAATGACGGCACCCTGATCTCAGAAATGGCAAAATGTGAAAAGGAAGTGTGTGTCACTCAGCAGACAAGCCCATTCTCCATTGTGTGGCAACGTCCCGGGCGCTGTCCGCCGAGAACACCGCGATGCCGAACCCGAGGGTGGGGTTCAAAGCACAGAATATTGGAAAGAGCCCCCAGAATCTTTCTGTGTTCAGTGATTCACAAGGCCTTGCTTAAGTCGCCAGGTGATGGGACATGCCCCAGATGGGCCACCAGTAGGTCCCCAGGGTGTTTTGAAGCCAGGAGCGTTCCCTCGAGCACGGTCTGTGCCAGGCATTCAGGCGTGGGAGGCAGCTGCTTGAACCATCCCTAAGCCGAGGCTTCCAAAGCCATCACCCTGCCGGGCTCCGTGCTGAGCAGGGAGCCTGCTTAAGATTCTCATTCTCCCTCTGTCCCTCTCCCCGGCTCACGTTTTCTCTGTCTCTAAAAAAAACCACGTATATATATGTACACACACACCTATATGTATGTGTACATATATATATGTATATATACGTGTGTGTGTATATATATGTGTGTGTGTGTATATATATATACACACACACACACATATATACATATATATATATATAAAGGGCGAATCGTGCCTGACAGCGTTCCCAGCAAGCCAAGCATGTTCGGAGAGGGAGGGACGAGGCTGGGGGAAGATCTCATCCAGAGCAGCACCTCCCACCCTGGGAAACTCTGGTGAGTGAAAGCAGATCAGAGGCAATGGCAGAAGGCCAGGCCGGATCGGAACAGGCATCAGTGTTCAGAAGCGAGGGAGCGTACGTAGCCCGGGGCCGGAACTGGAGCCGGGTCGGTCCATCCCAGGCAAAGGCGGGCAAAAGCTGGGGAGCCTGGATGGTGGGAAGCACGGGGGAGGGGGGGCTCCAGGACTCAGGTGGAAAGGGCCAGTGGCACCTTGGGGCCAGGGCGGGGAGGAGGCAGCAAGGCCACACTGGCCAGGCAATTTAACGTCCCGGTGCAAACTCAGAATTTTCCACAAACCCGGCTAGCTGGTGGGGATATGATTGCAACTCTTTTGCCGGGCTGGGCTTCCTGCCGACTCCAGCGTGAGGTCCAGGGCCGAGCTGGAGTTAGAGCCCCCCACTCATCGCGCCCGGGGCAGGGCTAAGCCCTACCGCACGCCCAAGCCTCAGTGTCCCAGTAAGCGCATCCCAGAAATGCCCAGAAACAGCAGCTCAGACAGATTCCAGACTCCTCGTCGTCCAGTACCCACAGGTACAGACGGTCTAGTTGGCGGACTCTGCGTACTTTAAGTCTGATTAGCAGGTGACTGCAGCCCCGAGCGCCCCAGCCTGACGACTTCCCCCACCAACCTAGCCCTCCCCAGCTCCCCACTCCCCGAGCTCCGTGGAGCTCCACACACGCCAGCAAGCGAACAGTTAACGCCCACGGTGCAGGGGCCGCGGTCCGTCCTGATTGTTCAGGGACCGTGCCCTGCCAGTTGTTCAATGTTTCGAACGTGCCACCCGGATACACGGAAAACGCCAAGTGCGGCGCCCTGTCCTGTTAATCACGGTCTGGCACCTGCAGCAAGCGAGCGAGGGTCTCCTCCATCCGGGGCCTTCTAAAGGAACCCCGCACACCCACCCAACGAGCCCCCAAACCACCCTGCTCTCGGCCCCCGCTAGACCCTTAGGTCCATGGCTTAGTGTGGGTTTGATTTACTAACTGGAACCGTGGCTTTCCCTTAAGACAGTGATAAGCCTCACGCAGCCTGCGTGGCTTTTCGTGTGGCCCCTGATTCAGTTCACAGGCAGGACACTGAACGTATTAAAGCAACAAATACCAACCCCCCTTCTCCTGCGCGCCAACCAGCCTTTCCTGCGGCGCCTCTCCGTGGGGCTCCACGGCAGACTCTGTTCTACCGTGTGGGAGGGAAAGGACCCTTCAGTTCATGTCAGCTGGAAAGTTCCCGAAGGCATCTATTTGATGGTCTGGACCATTTGGGTGTAACAGATGGTGAGGAGAACGTGCCCGGGAAAGGGGGCTCAGCTCATGGCCAGCCCAGCATCTGGGTCTCTTTGGGTGGGTCATGGCTGGGGCCAGTCTACCGGCAGGGGCAGATCGTCTCAAAGTAGTGCCCTGTCGCCTCCTCAAAGACAGCCACCGCCGTCATTCTCACCGGCCCAGAGCTGGCTTCCTGAACAGGGACAGGCCGGGGTGGAGGATGCTGGCACGGGGGCTGGCATCCCCGGGAAGCAGGATGGCCCCGCCACAGCTCTGGAGGCCGAGAGCCAGGTGCGGTGTGGCCAAGGTGGGCAAGATCTTCGGCCGTTCGGAGGCCAGATGCCTGGCACAGGGCCTTCCCTTCCTGGTGAAGTCAGCTCCTGGGGCAGTTAGCAGAAAGAAGCGGGGAGCGTCACGAATAACATCGGGCAAACCCGGGAATCGCCCCCTTGATGTCACTGACTGAGCCGGGGTGCCCTCTCTGGAACAGCTGACACAGTGTCCACTTCTGGGCTCTTAAGCATCTCTCAAGGTTAAGGACGGATGCTCCCGCAGCTGATTCAGAGCTGCAAAGGCCAGGGGTCCCTACTCCTTCAACTTGAGGAAATAAATCAAGTCGCCATTCAGGTAAATGCCAACACCTCTGTCAAGCGGTCATTCATGGTGAGAGGAAAGCAGAAAAGCTGGGGAGTCCAAGGGCTTTCTGATGGACTTGAGCTTTCTAAAGCACATCTAGAAGATAGACCTCAGTTGGCGGGGTGAGTAGGTTTTGATTCTTTCAATCGCTCATTTAATCCCGTTGAGCACCAACTATGCACCAGGCAGCATCGCAGATCCTGGGGACCTGTGCGCAGTTGCAGAGGACGGAATCCACTTTCACTCCTCTGAGCACAAAAAGATTAATTGCACAGTCTTCGGCAGGACTGTGGAAGCAAGTTCTCGATGGAGCTTTCGGGAGCAGCAGACTCCCCAACCCGTACCGCTCTGCCGTGGTGAGGACCCCTCCGTGGGCAGAACGCCACTGCCTCGGCGGTTGGACCACACCGTGTCTGTCACCACCCACCCAACACAACAGAGGTCCGGCAGGCTGCCTGTTGTCCCATGCGTGTGAGTCAGCGCCCGAGTCTGAGACCTGCTGAGTTCTGTAATTGACGAAACCAAAAAACATCCCCAGAACCCCTAGCTGCGTGTCACACAAGCCGCCGTGGTGAACAAGGCCCACCCGGCTCCTCCTGGGAGCTGACACCCCAGCTGGGGAGACGGACGCGAACATCCCGTGACCTACTTAGCCACCTGAGGAGGACTGGCAGGGGCGCCAAAAAAGGGAAGTGGAGAGCGATGCGGCAGTGACCCCCCGCGGGGGGGGGGGGGGCGGGGAACAAGGAGGGTTTGCCCCCAGGAAATGATGAAAGGTCAAGAAGGAGTCAGTGTGGTGAAGAGGGTGTGGGAGAACCTTCCAGACCGGGAAGCCATTCTCAGCGTGCGTGGCTGAGCCCGTGGTGGTTCACAAGCGCGCTTAGCTGATGAGACCAACCTACGTGGGCATCACCGCGAGGCAGGCAAACCCAGGAAGAGTGGGAATAGCTACCACTTACCTCGTGCCTCTTCTGTGCCAGGCACCGCTAGAAATACACTCGGTCGAATGACTCGTTTCATCCTGTCAACACCAGGCTCTCAGTATCCCCGTGTTCAGATGAGGAAACTGAGGCACGGAGCGGCTCCATAACGGACTTGTCCACAGCCGTACAGCTGCGGAGTGGTAGAGCCACGATTCCAAGCCCCACGGTCCACACTACAGGGTCTGCGATCTCAACCCTGGTGTCACCCTGGCCCTGCAGCAAAGGGGAAGGTTTGGGCCACGCGGCAGAGGGCCCTGAATGGCATAGGGAGGTGGAGCGGTGCAAATATGCTGAAGGATTTGATTTTTAATGTTTATTCAGTTTTGAGAGAGAGAGAGAAAGTGTGTGTGCACGCGCAGGGGAAGGGTGGGGGGAGCGGGGGACAGAGGATCCGCAGAACCGGACGCGGGGCTTGAACCCACGAACCGACGCTGAAGTCAGACGCTGAACCGACAGAGCCACCCAGGCGTCCCTTCTAAAGGATTTTGTAACAGATGCTGTCTTCCCTTGCCTCGTGTCCCCAGCCCCTAGCAGTGCTTTCTGGGGTCACCCCCACATAAATTACTTTTCCACTCAAATCCTTGGCAGAGGAGGGGGGACGGAGAATGGGTACGATTCTGATGTCGGGGCAGGAGGGAGGCTGGTATCATCCCAGGTGAGGGGACCAGCTGGTACCCACGTGAGCAAGAGGGTCTCAAGGAGCCTGGTCATCGTTCAGGGGATCCTGGGCTGTCCTTGGTCCCCCTGCCCTGGTAGGGTCCTCCGCTGGCTCCCACACGAAGCCTCAGCCAGCCCTGAGGGCCAAGCATTCCCGGCTGGCCAAGCTGCCTGTATGAAGGTTACATTCGGATTCCTCTTCCAGGCTGTTGGAAGTCGGGACATTCCCCTACTCTCACCAGCAAAGGTCACTGGGAAATGTCACCTAACTTGGCCACTGCCAGCTTCCTGGCTCTCCTCCTATCACTGCCCTCACAGCTGAGCAGAGGTGGGGGATGCTTATATCGCCCGTCCCTTCAGAGCCCTCCAGGGGGGGCGCGGGAGACCCACAGCGTGGAACATCGATTTTCCAAAGATCTTTCCACCCAAAGGTGGGGTCTACATTCCTTCCTCTTGAATCTGAGTGGGGCTGGGGACTGTTCCAGCCAAGAGATTCTAGAGGAGAAGATGCCACGTGACTCCCTGGTCCAGGTCATAAAAAAGATCCAGCTTCCGCCTGCTTCTCTCCTTCTCGGAAGCCCACTCTGGGCACCCAGCCACCACACTGCGAGGAAGCCCAAATCAGCACAGGAAGAGAGTTCACACAGAGAGGCACGGGGGAGGAGAGCTGAGGTCCCCCAGCCAACAGCCAGCATCAGCCGCCAGACATGTGCGTGCACAAGCCTTCAGATGGCCCCAGCCTCCAGACTTCGGGGCTTCCAGCTGAGGCCCCAGACACCACGGAGCGGAGACAGGCTGTCCCCACGTGCCCCGTCCAAACTGCTGATCCACGGAGTCTGCAAGTGTAAGAAATCATTACTGTTTTAATCCACTAGGTTGTGTGTGGAGGGGGTGATTTGTTACACAATCGCAGGGACCAAAACACCAAGCTTCCAAGATCCTGCCATTTACAACAACACGGATGAACCTGGACGACAGGATGCTAGGTGAAATAAGCCAGACGCAGAAAGACAAACACTGCATGATCTCACTTTTATGTGGAATCTCAGAAAGTTGAATTCATAGACGCAGAGAGTAGAACAGCGGTTACCAGGGGTGGGGAGATGGGAGCATGGAGGGATGTTGGCCCCAGTTTGCAAAGTTACACTCATATCGGACGAATAAGCCTCGAGATCCCATGCACAGCTTGGGGATGATAGTTAAAAATACCGTGTCGTGTACCAGAAATGTGCTAGAAGAGTAGATTTCGGGGGCTCTCATCACAAAACAAATGATGGTGCAGACACGGGTAGGTGAATTAGCTTTGCTGTAGTAAACATTTCACTACATATGTATATATCAGAACATCATGTTGTACGCTTTAAATATAGACAATTTGGGGGGCGCCTGGGTGGCTCGGTCAGTTAAGCGTCCGACTTCGGCTCAGGTCACGATCCCACGGTCCGTGAGTTCGAGCCCCGCGTCGGGCTCTGTGCTGGCAGCTCGGAGCCTGGAGCCTGCTTCGGATCCTGTGTCTCCCTCTCTGTGTCCCTTCCCTGCTCTCTCTCTCAAAAATCAACAAACATGTCAGAAACTTTTTAAAATATATAGACAATTTTTATGTAAAATTTTAATTTAATTTAAAAAGAAACAAAATGAAATCCCAAGCTTCCCAAATTCCTAGGGTTGAGCTGGGTTTTACTTGGTCTTGTTTGACGTTGCTCTGTCCCTACCAGGACAACCACAAGAAGGCATCCTCTGCGTCGGGATCGTGGTCGCCACTCGCCTTTCCTAATACCAGCTCCTGACTCGGAGGTCTGCAGGGCATGCACCCGGTATTTCTAACAGGGACATTCTTCCAAAGAGCTGGGGACAGCAGTTTGTCGGGTGACCATGGAACCAACTGGGGTCACATCACTATTTCCCGGCCACTCTTGCAGTCCCACTTGGTCCCTTGTTCAGCGCTGACGATAACTTCAGGACCACACTGTCCGGAGGAGGGGGGGAGGCAGTCTCCCTTCTCCCACTGGGTCCAAAACGCCCCGCAGCCAACTTGGCGAGTCCAGAGGCCCCTCCCCATCCACAGAAGCAAAGCGGGGGGGGGGGGGGGGGGAGCAGGTGTCTCTAGAACTTGCTATTTATTCAGTTGCTTACATCTGCAGGCAGGGCCCCTCTAGGGCTCACTCAGATGTTTCCCATCTCCCCTTTGGCTGCTCCCATCTGCATGACCCTTTCACGCTGGAAACACTCTCAAAGCGGCAACGCCTCGCCCAGGGTCCAGCCCAGCCTTGCGGACAGATGGCGCCGTAACGGTGACACTGACGGTGACATTCACGTTGAGCGGCCTCACCCATTACCCCTCCCCACGTGCACCCGGCTAAGGGGACGCCCACGTAAAACCTGCTCCCATAGGCTTCTTCCAGCAACTGGAGGCAGCAGCTAACGGTTCCACTATCACGCGCTGGTAAGCAACATCACTAACTCCTTTTGAAATTGTGTTTCTGCACTAACTACCTGTGTGGCTTTGGGCTAATTAAGGAGACTCTCAAAGCCTCGTGCTCCTTTATGTGTAAAATATGGTTGGCACCCACCTCAAAGGGTTTGCGAATGAATTAAATGAGATAATAATACGTGCGTACAGTAGTGCTCGCCGTGTTCCAGAAATGCCACCGCACCCTTGGCGTGTAGTAGTCGTTCTTTCCGTCCAGGAGCCTGTGGTGGGCTTTTGCCACCATAAGCCTGTAGTAAAAGGGCTTGAAACAAGTGATTTGTCACCGGGGACAGGAAAACGCAGATTTGTTTTCTTTGTGGTATGAATTGCGGGTGACATCAGTCAGCCTTGGTTTTGGCTCCTGAGGTGGCGGCGTGGAGGGAGCACTGACTTAGAAGGGTGGCAACCTGGACTCTCCTTCCACACGTGTTCCACAGCAGCCACAGAATTAGAATTCTCCGTTGGTTCCCCATTATCTGAGGGCCACAGTCCACAAAGTTCTCACCGCGGCTGCATCATTTCTTGCCTTCAAATGCTCTATTGTTTTAGAGTGCTTGCCCTGGTATTATAATACATACCCGTTTATGAGTATATCGTCTGTCTCACCTCACTAGAACGTAAGCTCCCTAAGGAGCTCCCTAAGGACATGTTCTTATTCACCGCATCGTCCCCAGACTCTGGAGCCACATTTGACACATAGTAGGTACTCAATAAATACTTATGGGCGAGCACATCGCTTTTCTAAAATGTCAGCCTGCCCCTCTGAGTTCATTGAACAACCTCCCTTCGTCCTAAGGGTAAAGTCTTCCAGACCCCATTAATGTCTGTCCTCTGCGTAAGTCCGGTCACCTCCCCCCATCCACCCCCACCACTCACACACATACACACACGCACGCTAATGCGAGACACAGAGACGCACAGATATACAATTATAAAACACTCAGACGTGCGTGGACAGACACAGACACACACACGCAGAGACGCACAGCTACAAACGTGCACACGCATGCATGCACATGGACACGCCCGAACACGCATACACACCCACACGGGCGTACCCGTAGACATATACAGACACACATGCACATACACACAGACGCACGCAGATACGCACGTGCACGTGGACAGACACACAGACAGACATGGGCAGGCACATACACAGACACCTGCACAAGCACACAAGAGATACGTGCACACACACACACACGCACGCACACACACGCACACGCTTTCCAGCCTGCAGTTCCGCAGACTTACCACTTTGCAGCTTCAGGTCACAGCTCGGACGTCATCCCCCCACCCCCCAGGGAGTCAGTCAGTACAACACGGTGGACAAAAGTACAGACTCTGAAGCCAGATTACCTGAGTTCAAATTCTGGCTTTGCTGCTTGCCAGCGGCGTGCCCTGAGACAAGTTACCTCACCTCTCTGTGCCTCGGTTTCCTCCCCAGTAAACCGGGATGGCGATGTTAACGGTACCTACCTCATGCGGCCGTTTCGGTTAATGCGTCGAAAGCACTCAGCAAGGTACCTGGCCCACAGGGGAGATTAGTTAGCCTGTCGTTGTTATTTGCTGACCACTCCTAAGACCGGATTAGGTCTCAGCATCAACGCAGGGACCCATCTGGGCCACAAGCATGTTTACCGTCTCTATCGGCAACAGCAACAGGCCTGGCAGGTTTTGGAGGGCATCCTGTCCCCCGAGAGCCTCGGTACCACGCCCGGGGCGCCTCACCCCAATGTGCTCAACACACAGTTGCTGAGCACAAGCTTGCCTTCGCGGGATCCATTGAGCTGCCCTGGAGTGTTGCTTCCTCTTCCGTAAAGTGAAATCATTGGACCGAAAGTTTTCTAAGGCAATCCCGACCTTTCTCCGAGGAGAGGACCGAAGCCCAGAGACAGAGGTAGGCTCGCTCAAGGCCACTCAGCCAGCTACTGGAATAACCGGGGCCAGCATTCAGGGGTTGTGGCTCACAGCGTTGTTTTCTCTTGCCGAAACGAAATGATTTGGGGAGATCTCCCTAGCAAAGGCAGAATAGTGAAAGCTAGCCACGTTCGGGTGGAAATTTGAGAAAGAGGATGAGTCATATCTCTTTAAAGTATCACTCGGTGTTTTTGCTGTGACAGAGCATAAAAATAACAGCAGCTTAGCTGGCTTAGCGAATCCTTGCCACCAGCCAGGAACCGCATGAAGCACTTGAAACGCTTTTCCTCCTTTGAGGCTCCAAATGATGCCATGGGAAACGCACCCATTTTACAGATGATTCTTTAGGGTGTGTGTCACAAACACAGCCTGAAAGCAGTGGAAGTGGGAAGTGGCTTGCAGGAGATACGGGTTGTACCGGTCAGCTACCGCTGGTAACAAACCACCTCAATGTATACAACAAGCATTTATTCTCATACTCGCAGGTCGGAGGGCCACCTGGAGTGGCTCTGCTTCAGCCACATGTCTGCAGGTTGTCTGGTCTGGGCTGGACCGGACCCCAAGCTATAAGGTCAGGTCAAGACCACAGGTGTCCTCATGCTTCTGAGACCAGCTGGCTCCTGGGGCAGATTCTCTCACGATCATGACAGAAATGCAACAGGACGAGTGCAAACATACGACCCCGCTTGCGGCTTCGGCTCGGAACTGGCACATGTCATCACTTGTGTCTACATTGTAATGGCCAAAGAAAGCTACACGGCCAAGTCCAGCACCAATGGGATGGGAAATAGACCCACCCCTTTTTAATGGGAGGAATGGCAACGGGCGTGGATAGAGGGAGGAGTGAGAAATTGGAAGCAGTGATGCAATCCACTGCCGAGGTCATTCACAAATGTAGCAAGATCTGAGCATCAGCATGTTTTTATTTTGTGAAGATGGGGGGGGGGTGGGCAGGGAGGCACTGGCGTTACGTGTATCTCGAATGCGGGGACGAGATTTCCCTCTTCATCTTGAATTTAGGGTCAAGGTTTCCAGGGGTGCTGAGGGAGACAGAGAGCCTTCTGGACTAGAGAGGGGACGTGGGGACAAGCGACCTCCTAACGGGTGTTTGCAGACCCTGACCAGGACAGCAATTATCTCTGTGAAATCAGAGACTTGTTCAGTGTGCAGCCTTCGGGTCACGCAGGGCTGAAGCCCCGCCCACATCTAAGGCGCTTGCGGGGAAAGCGGCTGGGCAAAGGCAGATGGCCCGGACACCTCCGTGCACCTGAAATGCTGACCAGATGGCCATGCTGCCTGCCTCTTGCGCCTGAACTTCTCCTCTCCTCCCCTCCTCTTCCCCCCCCTCCTCCCCCATCTTGTGAGCTCTTCCTGTCCTGAGTGTGCTGTCTTTTCCACTTCCTCCTATGCCCAAATCCAAGTGGCATCACTGTTGAGCCTGGTGACCTCTCTAAGCTTTGGTCTTTCCATCGAGAAAATGGTCATAATGCTTCACAGAAATGCAGTGAGGAGGACTAAATGAGAGAACAGTGTCTGGAACATGATAATGTTCTGAAAGTCCTAGCTCTTATTAGCAAATGTCTCTCAGATCTCTGATGTTCAGGGTCAGACCTCACATTCAATCTATGCAGGCATTGTCTGTTGGTGTGGCGTTCATGTTCCAAACATCTCACGGCAGGCCTGCCCAAGTACGGCTGTGCCAGCGGGACCCCCAAAGCCATTCATTCATTCATTCATTCATCCATCCGTCCATCCGTCCAATGATTTTTTAAGCGTATTTATTTATTTTTAGAGAGAGAAAGAGAGAGCGAGAGAGAGAGAGAGAGAGAGAGCCTGACGCGGGGCTCCGACCCACAAACCGTGAGATCATGACCTGAGCCCAGATCAAGTGTCAGATGCTCAACCGACTGAGCCACCCAGGCGCCCCCATCCGTTCACTGATTTTTATTGGTGGCCCCCTATATGCCCAGAATCAGCCCAGAAACTAAGAGACATATGGAGAAATGTAAAACACAGCTCGTATTTCAAGTAGCTCCTGGTCTACCTGGGAATCAATGCCTTCAAGCAAGCAGGAAAAAACTGAGAGACAGGAGGGGCCCAACTCCCACCCAAAGCAAGAAGCCCCCTTCCCTGTTCCCAACAGGTTCGGCCTCCCGCCGAAATAGACCCGCACACAGGGAGCTTAGAGCCTAAGGCAGGTGGCCGGGTTTTTTCAGTTCTGATTGTAAGAAAAAAATGTCTCTCTGACTTTGAGCTGAAATTTAGCTTCCTGTGATGTTTGCCCCCCTGGCACATTTGCAGGAAGCTAAATCCGTGCTTTCTGGGGCGTTCCGTGGATCATTCTGAGTTGGATGGTGCAGCACCCACTCAGCACTTCACATATCCGGGCACATGGCCTTGACTCCAGATCTCCAGCACCGCGTATCTGCCTGAGCGCTTTCTGGCTACCGGAGCCTGCCGTACCCATGACCGCAGCAGGCTGGAATTCCTAGAAATCTAGTGACCCTCTCCCCCGGAGCAGCTGTCACCCAATGATTGACAGCCCAACTCCTGGACCGTTGGCGGGGATTCGTCCTACAGCATGTCCCAGAGGGCCCCGTGGGACTGAGCCCCGCTTGCCCACATGGGTGGTAACTGACTTGCGGACACACCCTCCCATCCCTGCCCTGACGCCTCACTCCCCGACAGGTCCTTCTCGCAATCCCCTTTCAAATACGCTATGTGCACTCAAGTCCATGTCCGGGCTCTGCTTTTGGTGGGACCCAAAACACAACAGATGGTCTGGGGAGTGTTTTCCACCGTCAGGGCTGAACATAAAAGAGGGGCTAGTGTCTGGTGGGGCAGAAGAGGAGGAGGGAGGGGGAGAAGACGGGCAAGAAGAGGGGCTCCCGCACGGTCGTCCTCAACGAGTCACCTCTCCTCCTCCCCACCGCCCACGTCAATTTCCCCACTCGTTTGCCCGCGGCTTGGGGACTCAGTCTGGCAGAAGAGAGGTCTGGCATTCCCAAGCCTGGAAGCTAATTCCCAGGGCTGCAAATACCTGGCAGGCAACCCCCAAGTCCGGGCGGGACTCAGGGGGACTCAACCCCAGCTTCTGGGTTGCTTTTCTCCATTTTACTGTGGGTGTAACCTTGAGCCCTCTGCAGAGGTAAACAGCGGGGTCTGAATTATTCGGTTTGGAAAAGGAAGAGGCCCCAGGGAGGGAAGCGCTGCAGGAATAAATGCGGAGGAGACACGGCTCCCCCTCCCTTAGCACAAACCCGGGGCATCTCTACCAGCACAAAGGCATCACTCTCCTCTCCCTATTGCATGGGCCGGAGTCACAGAAGCCACAAATCACTAAGAAAAGTGCGGAAGAACGCTTGCCATTTCTTGGAATGGAAATAATAATAAATAATAATAATCCGGGCCGTGTACGTAGCCAGGACATTTTCTCCAAGGATTACACTCAGATTTATCGTAAGTCCCCAGGGTCTGGATGTTTTTTAATTAAAACTGTTACTGGGGGTTCAGGGGCAAATAAAAAGAACGAAAAATTACCCCCAGAAGTGAGTTACGGGGAGGTGACCACCACACTGCGGTCCTGTAGCATCGGTCTTCTTATTGTCTACGCCCTCTGTATGGTTACATCCGGGTCAGTCCCACCATGCCCACTGCTCTTCGCAGAAGAAACTAACTGACATCGACCATCTCCTGAGCATCAGGCGTGCCGCCCAGACGTTATATTCTTAAGTCTCATTACCCCCCGGGAGCTACCATTTAAACGATTACTGTGTGCCCGCTAAGTGCTTTTTTTTTTTTTAATTAAAAAAAAAATTTTTTTTTATGTTTATTTATTTTTGAGACAGAGAGAGACAGAGCATGAGCAGGGGAGGGGAAGAGAGAGAGGGAGACACAGAATCCGAAGCAGGCTTCGGGCTCTGAGCCATCAGCCCAGAGCCCGACGCGGGGCTCGAACTCACAGACGGCGAGATCGTGACCTGAGTTGAAGTGGGCCGCTTCACCGACTGAGCCACCCCGGCGCCCCCCCCCCCCCCGCTAAGTGCTTTTGATGCAAACTTCGTGCAGTCCTCACAAAGTCCTCTGATGTGACTTAGTGTCCCCGCGTTTCGGATGAGGACACCGAGGCTTAGAGTAAAACGTGAAGAAAATCTCGCAGGTGGAAACTGGAGGAAGCCAGGTAAGGGTGCCAACCCAGGTCCCACCCTCAGCCCCATCCTGGGGACTCTGGGACACAACTTCTACCCCAGAGTTTGTCTTGCCTCCAGGGAACGGAGTCGGGGTTTCTTAGGCCACACTGGTCACTGGCTATGGGTGCCCGGGGATGAAGATGGGAAGGGGGACAGAAAACTTCTAGCAATTTTCAACCCTCCATGCCTCGGGGGAGGCCACCGATCGGGAGGGCGACCTTCTGAAGGTTACAGCTGTTGGCCGCAGAGCCTCCTGGAGCTGGGGACAGGGCACCCAGACTCGGCCGAAGGAATGTTAAGAGAGGAGCACCTTGGCACGAGACCCTCCTCTCGCCCCATGTTTGGACCCCACAACACGGACCGCCTGGTCAAGCCAGCCCACCCATTGCTAATTCCTTCGGCCAGGTCTGTGTGCCCTGTCCCCAGCTCCAGGAGGCTCTGCGGCCGACAGCTGTGGCAGCCAGGAGCCAGGGGGCGAAGGCCTACAGCAGCCAGCCGCTCACGTCTGTGCAGCCTCGAAGCCCAAGCAAGCCACCGCGGAGGCGTGCATCCCGGCCCCAAGGAGCCCGGCTGCACTCTGGTCCCTGTGCCTTGACACTGACCGTGGTGGCCTGACAAATAAGCCTGCTCGAGGCCTTGACCGTGAGTTCGAGTCCCGCGTCGGGCTCTGTGCTGACAGCTCGGAGCCTGGAGCCTGCTTCCGATTCTGTGTCTCCCTCTCTGCCTTCTCCTCCCCTGCTCACCCTCTGTCTCCCTCTCAAAAATAAACATTAAAAAAAATTTTTTTTAAAAAGGGCAGCCTGGAACAGACTGGACCCAAGTGCAAGAGGTTACACACTCACACGATCATATACACTCACACAGCCCACACATTCATATACACTCACATGCTCACACACATCCAGGTGCATTTATACTCATGCAGACTGTCTCACACCTAGCCTGTCGAAGTCCAACAAAAGCCGTGACAAGGCACACGTTGTGTTTTCTGTATTTGTACATGTTGATACGTGTCAATTTACTTCAGTCGATGGAATAACCCTCTTATTGCAGGACATTTAGGGGACTCCCACCGCTTTGCTGTTGCAAACAAATAATATTCGGTGAAGAAAAGTAAGTTCCGAAGGATACGTACAGGATGCCACCACCTTTGTAAAATTTAAAAACAATCAAAGCAATGGTGTATGTGGTTTGCAAATACATACATATGTAGTACGAGTCTATTTTTTTATTTTACTTCTTTTGGGAGAGAGATCGAGTGGCGGGGGGCGGAGAGAATCTTAAGCAGGTTCCATGCCCCACGCAGGGTCTAACATGGGACTCGATCTCACGACCCTGGGATCATGACCTGAGCCGACATCAAGAGTCCGATGCTCAACTGGCTGAGCCCCCCCAGGTGCCCCCGCAGTACAAGTCTAAAACGTTCGTGCAAAAGATGACATGTGGCCCCTGAGGGCAGGGGAGGAGGGAAGCTGGGAGGGAGGGAGAGAGAGACGGGATTTTCACTGTCTTTGGAAATTTGTATTTTGTAAATCTATGAATAAAAGAAACAAAGGAAATACGACAAAATGTTAACATTTGGCTAATCTCTGTGGTAGGGTCACGGGTCTTTCCTATCACTTCCCATCATTTTCTGTGTGCAAATAATACCTAGTATTGTACCGATTTTTAAAAGTTCACCTACAGCTGTCACCATAACCTATGAGCCAGAAGTTCTACTCTTAGACCCTCAACGCAACATGCCCAGGCGCAAAGAACATGCGTCCCAGCACGATTTTACCGGCCCCACAGGGAAAATGACCCCAATGCCAGTGAACAGCAGAACAGATGAGTAAATCGCGGTGTGTTCGTGCAATGGCATACTATTTGGCGACGGGAGTGGCCAGATTACAACACACAACAGCATGATGTAGTAGTTCAGCAGTCAACACACCGCCGTGTTGCAGCCTGAGAGTGCTCGGAGTCTGACTCTGAGCTTACCTTTACCGGTGTGTTATATGTTTTCACGTTACTAATTAGCGTTCTTTCATTTCAACTTAAAGAGCTCCTTTCGGCGTTTCGGGTAAGGCAGGTGTCACGGTGATGAACTTCCCCGCCTTTGTTCGTTAGGGAAAGTCTTTACTCCACCTCCATCTCTGAAGAGCAACTTGTTGGGTAAAGTAGTCTCGGTTGGTACTTTCTTTGAGAAATCCTCTGACAGCCTTCGGGGGGGGGGGGGTCCTCCTGGTATGAGCGATTTTTTTTCTCTTGCTGCTTTTAAAATTCTCCCTTTGTCCTTGATTTTAGACAGCTTTATTTTAATATGTCTTGGAGACGATCTCTGAGTTAAATGTGTCTGGGGACCTATGACTTCACGAACTTGGATATCCAGATCTCTCCCCAGCTCTGGAAAATTCTCAGCCATTGTTTCTTTAACTAAGCTTTCTGTCCCTTTCTCCCTCTCTTCTCCTTCCAGGACTCCGAGAATGTCTACATTGTTTCGCTGTAGATGGTATCCCATAATTCACATGGGTTTTTGTCACTTTTGTCCGTTGTTTTTTCTTTGCTCACTTCTAAGTGGATAATTTCAAATAACCTATCTTTGAGTCTGTAGGTTCTTTCTTCCGCATGATCAAGCCTTCTGTTGATGTTCTTTGCTGCATTTTTCATTTCGTTCACTGTATTCTTCACCCCCAGGATCTCTTTTTGGTTCTTTTTTATGACTGCTATATCTGTTACACTTCTCATTTGTTCACATATTGTTTTCCTGACTTCCTTGAATTGTCTTTTGGTGTTTTCGTGTAGCTCACCAAGCTTCCTTAAAACAATTCTTTCTATTTTTTTAATGTTTATTTATTTTTGAGAGAGAGAGAGAGAGAGCAGAGGAGGGGCAGAGAGAGAAGGAGGCAGAGGATCTGAGGCAGGCTCTGAGCTGTCAGCACAGAGCCTGACGCCGGGCTCAAACTCCCGAGCGGTGAGATCGTGACCTGAGCCGAAGTCAGACACTTAAACCGACGGAGCTGCCCAGGCGTCCCTAAGCCAATTATTTCTAATTTGTTACCAGGTAAATTGCAGATCTCCACGTCTTGGGGATCCGTTACTAGAGAATTACTGTGTACCTTTGGTGGTATCATGTTTCCTCCATCTGTCATGTTCCTTGAAGTCTTTTGCATCACTGTCTTCACATTTGAAGAAGCAGTCATCTCCTCCAGTCTTTGCTGACTGGATTCAGGAAAGAAATACCTTCTTTCAGCCTTACTAGGGATTTTGAGGCTTTCTTAGACCTTCTCTGTGGCTATGCCTGCTCTATACTTTATTCCCTCTTGGGAGTAGGGGTGGGGGGATTCTTAAGATTTCACGCCTTCTCCCAACCCTACAAAGCCCGGAGGTGTAGGGACAGACTCCCGTTTGCTTTCCCTAAGGTGGTGTCACAGAGTCGGGCTGGCTTTCCGCGCATGCTCACCAGCTATGTGCATGGGCTCAAACTCGCTGCCCTCAGGGGTGCACACAGGGAGCCAGCCATAGGGTCGGGGGGTGTGGCTGAGGCACACGGAGTGTTGGACATCGTGTCCGTGAGCCTACTGGGGGGATTTTCAGGGGAGATGTCCCCAGTGGCTCAGGGATGGGCTCCCTGCTAGACTCTAGGAAGTGGTTAGAGAATCAACGTCCCTCTGATACCTTCTGATCTCTGGCCGCCGTTCGCCCAGCTTACTCTATGCCCCTTAGGCACGCAGCTCACCTCAGCGCTCTGGACGGGGGGAGACAAAGTGGGCTTCTTTGGCCGCCTCCCACATAGCTGGGGAAGCTGAGCGTTCACTCGCATGCTCTCACTTCTCCTGTAGAAGAAATCGCAGGCTGAGGGAGTCTGTCTTGGCACGGAGCTGTGTTGCCTTGGGAGAGGAACAATTCAAATAAAGCAGAACGATTTCTCCTCCCCTCTTCAGGGCATCCAATCCCAGATTTTTGTTGTTGTTGTTCCAACAGCATACCGAAACTTCACTGCACTCCTGGACTTCCGCAAAGACGGTCTCATCCACGGGCGATTGTCAAAATCTGTGTTCCTTGCGGGGGAAGAAGGTAGAACACGCCTATCCTGCTAGCTTGCTGACGTCACTCTCCATACTCTGCTTCTTGATCCAGGTGTGGTTACCTGAGGGTGTTCAGTTTGTGACAAACCATCCCGTGTACGCTTACGATTTGTGCGCTCTTCGTCATTTCCTTACGTTTGAATAAAATCTACATTAATTGTGTCTCCAAAGTAACAGTTAAGGCACATTCAACGTAATGCTCTCTGTTGGGGCTATCACATGAAGGCCATTGTCAGCCATTCATTTCTCAGCTGAAATTAATCTATTGATCACCACTGTTGTAACGCACTCGATATCAGACATGAAATTATCGACTGGGAATAGCCGCTAGGCTGCTGCAGTAATGGGGGGTGGGAGTGGGAGCTCCATTAATGGTATTTCACAGGAAGTCTCGTTGCCTCTGCACTGCTCCAATGGAATGTCCCTTTTTAGCCCAGACCTCATCAGAAAAGGACTCATCCCGCCCCTGAAGGAAACTAAACCATCCCCCCCCTCCCCCCGCTGCCCTACAGCAGTGGACTGATCACAGTCAGGAACCAAGTGCCCAGGTTAGAGGAGGGGCAGCTAAAAGAAAAAGCCAATCTCGCCAGTCCTTAGACCTCACCCGTAAGTGCCTGAGTCTAAGGGGACCTTGAGCCATGGGCTGCGGCCAAAGAGCGAGCCAGGCACACACGGCCTCCCGAGATACGGATGGCACGTATACAGCACACGTACCCCCCGTTTCCCCGCCAAGCCCTTAGCAGACATCACTAATCAATCGAGGCCCTCTGAGAGCGGACAAGGCCTCGCAGTCCTTCTCAATGACTCTCTGGAAAGCCCGGAAGAAGACCTAGCAAAGAGACGCCTCTGGGTAACGTGGGCTGAGGCAGGCAGGGACCTTAGTAACGAAGGTCATTACTAAGAGCAGTGGGGACCAGACAGCACGACGCAGCTGTATTTCTCTGTTGACCGAATAGTACACATGTACTTTTATTTCAGAAGGCAGGATATCGTTCTGTGGCCCTCGTGGAAAGATACCCCTTTGGTAGCGGGACCAAGCCAGGAGGGGGGAAGAAGCCGGAACTTTCTCCCAACTTGGGAATCGTGTACAAGCTAAAGCAGGGCGGGACCCCAAGGCTAACTGACTCCTTTAAGGTAGAACTGACGCCTTTCCCGTGCAGAGAACACGCCCAAAGGAGCAGGTTACCAATGGGCACGTCTGCCACGTTGCTCGCGGGGACACGATTCACGTGGTATTGTGTGAGATTTGCTTTCTCTAATGCCGCAGCCCTGCCCACAAGCGACGGTGTCGAGGGCCACTGGGAAAGGCTGCCCACGACCCACGGCCTGGGAGGTCACGGGGCCCCGAGGAGAGCCATCTCAGGCCAGGACCGGTCTGCCCAGCAATAAATAGAACAGAGGCGTGTCTCCCATTCAGCCGTTGTTCCCCGAGTGTGTCCCACTCCCCAGACAGAGGAGGCAGGCCTGGGGGAGGAGTCAGGCCCCAGAGCCCCTGCTGCGACCCCAGCAGATTCCAAAGCTTGGCTGCAGCCTGGGACGGGAGTCACTGTTGAGGCTGCAGACAGCTGTCTATTATCACATCCCCACCCCGGGGAGGACTGACAGCTACATGCAGCCACAACGTCACGCCCGGGCCAGCTGCTGATGCGCAGCGTGGCTCCGATCCAACCATCAGAATGGCTTTTCCTCGTGGCTGAGGTGGCAGACTGAGTCCTGTCCTAGGGGAGGGTGAAATGGGGACTCAGTCGCTGTTAACCCGCGTTTCACCCGTCTGTGCTCCTGACATGTGGAGCCAGCCGTGTCTGTTCACCACAGTGCTGCCCACTCCCCGAGGTGACCGCGGTGTGCCAGCTCAACTGCCTCCACGTAGCCACCCCATCCCCCCATCCCCCCCCCCCCGCCCCGCTCCTCAGGGACGTCCTTCCGTCCTCTCAGCCCCGCCTCCCGGCCACAGCCCAGACCTGGACCTAAAATGCCGTCTTGTCCTGAGATGGACAGGTAGAAACCCAAGCCCTGGGGCTCCCTCTGGGCTGAGTGTCCCAAGACCGAGCAGGTTGCTGGTGTGAAAGAGGGCAGGAAGCATCCTTCCTAATGTCTCACTCGGCCTCTCGCCGGGACGGGCTCAAATCAGAAGAGGTGACAAGTGAGGCCATGACCATACCGGTACATTTGAGCTCTGATTTGCACCAAACTGGGAGCTATTGCAAGTTTTTGACGGGGGGGGAGTATATAAGCAGAGTGATATTTTAGGAAGATGTGCAGGAGAAAAGCCTGGGGGTAGAGGACCAGTTAGGGGCTCTGCAGTAGCCCAGGAAAGAGGAGAGGAAGACCCTGGACCTCAGCAAAAGTCCAGAAAGTTCCAAGAGCTAGGGATAAGCCACAAGGCTGAGCAAGCAAAGAAGCCAAGGCAACGATTCCCTCCTGAAAGCCCACCTGGAGGGGCGCCTGGGGGGCTCAGTCGGTTAGGCCTCCGACTCTCGATTTCGGCTCAGATCACGATCTCAACAGTTCGCCGGTTCGAACTGCGCTGACCGCGTGAAACCTGCTTGGGATCTTCTCTCTCCCTCTCTCTCTCTGCCCCTCCCCTGCTCATGCTGTCTCTATCTCTCTCTCCAGAAATAGATACATAAACTTAGAAAGAAAAGAAAAGGAAAGGAAAGAAAAGAAAAGAAAAAAGAAAAGGAAAGGAAAGAAAAGAAAAGAAAAAAAGAAAAGAAAAGAAAAGAAAAGAAAAGAAAAGAAAAGAAAAGAAAGCCCACCTAAAATAGGACACAGATGCAGAGGAGTGGCGTAGCCTTAGACAACGTCCGGGCCAGCCACTTCTCACAGGTGAATAAATCGCCACAAGAAGCCCAGGGGAACCGACTCCATCGAGGGCCAGGTCCGGGCCAGCCACCGTGCAAGTGCATTATGATCTCCACCCCCGCCCTCCCCCGTCACCCAGTGAGCCATTTTTTTCTGGGATCATGAAACTTGGCCCAGAGACATTCTCGGATTTGCCCCGCACCGGGGCTAGAAGCCAGCCCGCACTTCACCCCACGCTGTGCCGCCTCTCCGAAAGAAAGGGCCCGATCGCCTAGAAACCAGCAGTGGCCAAAGAGACACGACCTTGGTTTTCGATCAAAGGACAAGAGTGGGATGGTTGAGCCAAAAGCACATTGCCCGGCAAGGGTGGAGAATGCCAAAGGAGACCCACGTGCTGGAACATGGGGCCGACGACGAGTAGCCCCTGAAAAGAACAACAGTGTGATGAGTCACCGGAAAGCCCCTCGTTCACGGCCAAGGGCCCTCATGAGAACTGGCCCACACTCAGACAGGGAGGAACCCCGGGAAGGGCTGGGTCCCCTAGAAGCGGAGACTGAGCCAGGGAAGCCTGCGAGCATGGTTTATTGGGGGTGGGCTCTCCCAAGGACTTGTAGGGGCGTAGGGAAAGCAGGTGTAGAAAGGCAAAGGGCAAAACAGAGACGGGGGCTCAGCTGAAGACGAGGGCAAAGAGCCACCCTGGTGTGCCCGGGATTCACGGTCCCAGGGGACACGGACTTCCAGAGCTAAATCTGATGGTCAAGAGAAAACCAGCGGGTTCCGGAGCAGGAAAGGCACGCTGCAGACTTGCCCCCTTAAAGCAGAGTCCAGGCTTTCGTACCCCGGGTGGAGGTCGTTGGCCATGTGTCTCCCCCACTGGGGAGAGCCGCAACCTCCCAGAGGCAACGTGGGTAAAGTGGATCCCACTGACCAAGGACAGTCTGAGAACAAGACTGTGAGCTGGGGATAGACAGCACTGATCACAACCAACGGACAGGTGCACCAGGGATCTCGGCGAGGCACCAACAGGATCTGCTCCCTGAAGAACGTAGCTTCCAAAGAGCAACCTCTTCCATGGCCTTCACCCCCTGAACTCTCAAGCCACCCCCTCTTCTCCCTTGACAGGCAGCAGAGTGACTCCAACCCTCATTAACAGAGAGGCGTGAGTCCCCGGGGACTTCCGGGGAGCGTGTCACCAGGTAGCTGGGCTCAGTTCCTGGCCTCCCGCGGGTGCTAGTGGCATTGTTCAAGGCTTTCCCTGAGGCCTCTTTGATGCAGGCGAGCGAAAGGCTCTACAGTAAACTTGTGGTTCTGTTAACCATCGACAACACGCAGCGTAGTAACACTTCGACCACATTCTACATTGACCGGAGCTCTGAGAAAAATGAGAAAATGTTCGCTCATCGGTAACTGCCTATCACCTGTCATTATTTTTTCTTTTTTCAGACTACGAGGGCTCCTTGGGACTCCTTGGTGGCGCATCCAGTTTGATGAGCATTATTAGTTAAAAGTACAATTATTGTGAAACGAATAGAGGTGTGAAATGTAACACATTCCTAAGGCTCAGCTTGAGCTGTTCCAGGAATCTGCCCAACAAGCATCTATTGAGCACCTACTAGGGACCAGCTGGCTCAGGGCTGCGTGCTGGGGACAGAAGATGAAAAGTACAAGGTTCCTGCCCTCCGGGAGTTCATGATCCCCTGGGAAGCTAGAAACAGGTGAATCCCAGCCACAGTGCTGAGGAATTATAGCATAAGGGGTATCACCCTTACCTGGGGCAGGGCATTAAGGGCATGGGGTCTTGAGGACTCCCTGAAAGTTGATCTTTAAGGATGAGGAGTTTGTCAGGTGGAAGGAGACCCTGCTAATCGTCCCCCAATATCTGTTCGCTTTTTCCTGATTTGGGGCAGAAAAAAAAAAAAAAAAAGGACTTCAGAACTAAAAACTATGTTTCCCACATTCCTTCGTAGCCAGACACGGCCATGTGACTAAGTCTGCCAGTTGATGGGATTAAGGTGTCCCCCTGTGATTTCCAGGAAGTGTTCTTAACCCAAAGGGCCGTGCCCTTCTCCATCTATCTCTCTCCTTCCTCTTGGTTGTCGGACGCAGAGGCAATGGCTGGGGCTGGGGCAGCCATCCTGAATCATGAAGTGCACTCATGCTGACAAGGGTAGGGCGACAAGATGGAAGAAGCCTGGGTCTCTGACGACTTTGTGAAACTGCTAGAACAGCCTTGGGCTGTGTGACTCCAGCTTTATTTACTGGGGAAAAAATTAAAAAACTTCGATTGTGTTTAAGCCCATGTTAATTTTGGATTTCCTATCAGTCACTGCCAAACCTAATTCTAACAGGTAAAGAAGCCAAGGTAGAACAATTCCATTCTAACGCACAACCCCTGAATTCATTGCCTTGTCCCTGGCTTTGGCTTGGGTAATTTTTCTGGTTCTCCCCACCCCTGAGTTTCTCATTAACCCCCCTGCTTTTGAACTCCCTGAGCCGCTGTGGTGGACGCCAGGGTGCGCTGACCAGAACGCTTCTTGGGGAGGAAGGACTTGCTGCCCCAGCTTCTGGGAGTGGTGTCAGCAAAAGGCCTGTGGCTGTCAGCCCCCCCGGGACAGGCACCTCCTCTGAGCTCATGCTTCTGCCCCAGGTAGCCTCCATCAATGACTGGCGTGGGGAGAGGGAGGGCTGGCCATCTCGGCCCAACCGAGGGCCCCTCCGTGGGGGCATCTTCTAGCTACAGAGCACCCCGCGGCATCAGCTGAGGCTGTCGCTGGGCACACGACGGCTCAGCTTCTCTCCCTGCCTGCTGCTGCTGCCTTCTCGTCCCTTCCCCGGGGGCCATCCCAAGGGCACCCCTTAGTTCTGTCGTGCTGCGCTTTGAACTGCATCTCACGGTCCACTTCCTAGACTCTCTAGACCCAACCTGCAACGGTTCTGATTTCTTGGGCCCTGAATTTTGTCCCAAGCCCCCAGCCTCTCCTTAATACGCGCTTCCCGCGATGCTATCGGAAGTCTCTCGGCTGAGCTCAAAGTTAGGGCTCCCTCTGGCCTTCTCCAAGGAGCCCGCAACCAGGCAACTTGGGTAAACGGAGCCCTGAGTAAAAATCAGGAAACCTGGGTTCTCCACCCACCTTTGCCTCCAGGGTGCCGTGTGACCTCAGACCAGCCACTCGACTTCTGCGTGCTTCAAATATTTGAACCAGAAAGCAGAAACCGCAATTTTGACGTTACACGACACATTTGTTGCTAAATCAGGGGTTGGCAAACTATGGCTCATGGGCCCAGTCGGGCCCGTCACCTGTTGTTGTAAATGAAGTTTTATTGGAACACAGTCCTGCCCGTCTGTGTCAACGTTAGCTATGGCTGCTTTTTGTGCTACAATGGCAGGGTTGAGGAACTGTGACAGAGACTCTACGGCCTGCAAAGCCTAAGACTTACTACATGGTCCTTTGCAGAAAAAGTTTGCTGATCCCGGTCTAAATAAATTAAGGTGTTACTGCCTCAAGGGTTAAGACTGGAATCTGTCCATTTCTTCGATATTTACTGAGCACCCACTAGGTACCCGGCCCTTTTGTAGACCCTGGGGCACCTGTAGTGAACACAACAAGCAGAGCCCCTGCTCTCCCAGGGTGCGTGTTCCAGCGGAGGAGATGGGCAGTAAACAAAGAAATTTGTGCCATGAATGCCATGGGGAGAATAAAGCAAGGCATGGGAGAGAAGGACGAGGGGTAGGGTGGGCCTGAGATTTTAAGTCTAATGGTTGAGGAGGGCTCCTCTGATGGGGGCGGCATTGGAGTAGAGACCCGAAGGAAGCAAGGCAGCAAGCCATGCAGATATCGGAGGTAAAAGCATTCCAGGCAGAGGGAGCAGCCAGCGCAAAGGTCCTGAGGCAGGAACACAGCTGGTTTGTCAGAGACGCATAAGAAGAGCTCTGAGCAGAGAAGACCCGTGTCTGACTTAGGTTTAGGGATCCTTCTTTCTACCGTGTGGAAAACGGACAGCAGAGGTCACGGGACGGGGTGACGAGGGGGCGAGAGTGAAGAGAGGTGAAGAGGGTGAAGAGAGACGAGGCTGGCTCAGACCAGGGAGGTAGAAACAGAGATGGGGAGAAGTGGCCGGATTTGGGATGTTTTGAGCGTAGAGCCTGTAAGCAAGCCATGCTTGTTCCGAGAACAGGGCTTGGGGTTGAATTACTCACTTTGGTTCTTTCCAGCGCTCTTCCTCGCGTGGGGATATTGTGCCCTAAAGTCATTCGCTCGATGCCTGGCAGGGGGGGAATTTACTAGCCCTGCAAGCCCGCCCCGCCAGAGATTATCTATGAGCGTCACCGATGACGGAGAAGGATGTCTCCTCACCGAAGGGGATTTCAGCAGCTGGTGAAGGGGACGGAAGTTCCCCCTGTCGCCCCCTCCCTGCTGAATCACAGCACAGTTCCTGTGGGGTCCAGAGCTGGCGCAGGAGCAGACAGAGGGATCCTGAACTCTAAGTCAGACCTGTCCCTCCTCCACCCAGAGCCCTCCTGTGACACCCTGGGTCGGAAGCGGGGGGGGGGGGGTCGATGCCCCCTCTGGAAGCTGAGCTTACTGTAGTGGCTCACTGGTTGCCCATAGAATGGAGCAAATTGATGTTCCATGACAGCCAAGGGTGGGGCAGAAAAGGCCATGGGGCTTCCGCCGGGTTCTTGGAACGCTCGCGCTGGGGGCTGCCGGCTACCACGAGAGAAACCCAACCCCCCTGAGACCGCCACGCCGGAGGGTCTTTGCACAAGTGTCCCCACCCACAGCGTCCACTGAGCTCCCAACTGCCAGCCATCTTGGACGTCCAGCCCAGTCAAGCCTTCCCATGACTCCAGCCCGGGGCCAGCACCTGAGTGTCACAGCAGGAGAGGCCCCAAAGCCCAAACTGCTCGGCCGAGCCCTTCCTGATTTCCCAGCCCAGACCAGCGTGAGCAAAGTAAAGCTGCGAAGTCCGGGGATAAGTGTTTGCACCACGACGGGTAGCAAACGGTGCTTGGGAGCAGAGTCGTTCTGTAGCCAGCTCCTCGGTGCGGGTGGTGGCAGGGGCGGGGTGGGTCCCAAACTCCAAAGAGTGACCCCCCGCCCAGGGGCTGCGCCACGGCTGATGCAAAACAGAGAGTGGGAGGCCACGGAGTCCAAGGAGGGAGAGATTTATGCCCTTACTCTCCATCTGCAAAGGAAAACAAAAATAGCTGAAACGCTGGTTTTCTGCTTTATCGGCTCCGTGAATAAGCATATAAATTTCTATGACATTTCTGGAGGCTTGCTGAAGGGGAAAAAAGCCATCCCCCAGGACATGGCCAGCAGCAGCGGCAGCATATGTTTCGCCGAGAGCAGAGGCAGAGAGCGCCGTGTGTCTGTGGGCACCGACAAAAAGGTGACTTTGCGGGGAATGCCAGACTCCGGGCAGAGTTTGCACCTTTTTACACATTCTTCCTTTTCTTTTTCATTAAAAGAAAGTCTTGCCTAAGCCGAGGCAGCTGTCGTGGCCAATGGCTCCTCGGCAGGGAAGCGGGATTGTGTCGGGCAAGCTCAAAGAGGCCGGTCCCGTCCGGGGCTCCGTGGGGCCCCGGGCTGCCCGGAGATGCCAGGCTTGGCCTGTGGCACGGGGCCAGAGCACCCCAGTAATGAGCTCACCCAGGAGAAGGGGGGAGGCAGTCGGCAGAACACAGGGGAAGACCAGAATAACTGACGAAGCACACGGGAATGGAGCGTCGCCTCTTGCACTCCAGTGAGGACTCGGGCGGGAAGTTCTGAGAAGACATCGCCAGCCCCAGCGGGCTGGAACCAGTACTGACATCAAGTCAACGTCGGCCTGACGGGGAGACGAGGCGCACCCCCTCCCGCCGGGAGGTAGAAAGGGCACGGCTTGTGTGCGGTTGCGTAAGGATAGGGAAGACCAACAAACAATCCAGCTCGTTCTGAAGTTCTACAGTTACGCTGATTCATGTGGCTCAAGCCAAACGAGGGCCTTGTCCCCTTTTAGGTTGTAATTGCGCCTTTCCTTGATGTGCATTATTACATTGGTTCCTTATCAATCATTTACACTTTAGTATAAATGAATGTATTAGAAGGGCACCTCAAAACGGGGAGAGTACTGCAGGGCGTGTTAAGCACAGGTACTGTATCCTGCAAGGGTCAATAAAGTTCACAGAAAATTAAAAAAAAAAAAAAAAAAAAGAAGGGCACCTCAGTGGCCCAGTCGGTTGGGCATCCGACTCTTGATTTCGGCTCAGGTCATTATCCCAGGCTCATGGGATCAAGCCCCGCATCATGCTCTGCACTGAGCATTGAGCCTGCTTGGGATTCTCTCTCTCTCTCTCTCTCTCTAAAATAAAAAAACATTAATGTATGAATGAATGTATTAGAAATTACCGAAAGTCAATTGTATGGGGAGGAAGGAGAAAGAACGTGAGGGCGCTGACCTAGGGAGAAGGGGGTTTGGCAAAGGATAGGCAAAGAGGTTCAAGGGAGGGATAGAGAAGAAAAAGATATCCCGGAGACAAACCTAGCTTTCTTTGAAGTATCACCCAGGACCCCACCCTGCCGCCAGAAGCGAGGCTGCTAAAAGGAGAAAGCGGCCGGAAATACTCAGGAAACGAAATAGTGCGAACAAAACCACTCTATCCAGGGTGAAGAAATGCAGTGTTCTCTCTCCCTCTTTCCAGGGGCCTGCAATAGTGAGACAGTCAGCAGAAGTCACGGAGGCTGGGCCAGGCCCTTTGGACCATACAAGCAATCGGACCAGACGTCTTCCGAAAAGCTGGGTCAGCAGAAATGAGGATTCTGTCTATAGCCAGAGAAGCCCCTGGCCTCCATTGGCTCAGTTGTGGTCCACACGGGAAGGCACAAAGGCACAAGTACTGTCTCTCCAGCTACATTGGCCTTGCGGGGTCCAACGCTGGTGCCCAAACAGATACGCCCATCTCTTAACCCTCAGATTCCATGAATGTGACTTATTTGGAAATAGTGTCTTTGCAGACGTAATGAAGTTAAGAATCTCGAGAGAAGATCATCCCGGATGAGCCCAGTGGCCCCTGGATCCAATGACAGGGGATCTCTCTTTGTAAGAGACGCGAGGAGAGAAAAGACCACGCGAAGGCAGAGGCAGAGATTGGAGAGAGGCAGCCACAAGCCAAGGCACCTGGGGCCACCAGAACCTGGAAGACACACGGAACGACCCTCCCCTAGAAGCTTCCGAGGGAGCGCAGCTCTGGCCGACACCTCGATTTCAGGCTGCTGCCCTCCGGAACTGAGAGACGGTCTATCTCCGTGGTCGGAAGCCACCCGGTGTGTGGCCCTCTGTTACAGCGGCCCCAGGAAACTAATAGGACGGGTCTCGTTCATCAGACAAGCCACACACACACTCCCACCTACGGGCTCCTGCACCCACCACTCCCTCTGCCTGGAATGTTCTCTCAGACGCCAGTGTGGCTCCCCACCTCAGCTCCTTCGGGTCTCGCTTTCTCGGGAAGGCCTCATTGAACGGCCCGCGTCTAAAAACATCACCCCGCACATCCTCTCTGTCCCTTCTTGGCTTTGTTCTTTCCATAGCATTTGGCACCTTCCAGCATATGCCAGAAACCGAGCTTCCCTATTTTGTGTATTGCCTGTAGTCTCTCCTCTGCTAGAAATCAAGCTCTGCAAAGGCAAGGATTTTTTTTTTTTTCTTTACTGTTTTGACAGTGTCCGGCTCATAGTAAGCATTCAATAAATGTCCAGCAAATAAATGAATGATCTGAGCGCGTTGAGAATATCAAGGAAAATAGGGACGCCCGGGCGATTCTGTCAGTTAAGCCTCCGACTCAGGTCTCGATCGTGCAGGTGTGGGATCGAGCCTCGCGTCAGGCTCTGTGCTGAGCAGGGAGCCCGCTTAGGATTCTCTCTCTCCCTCTCTGTCTCTCTCTCTCTCTCTCTCTCTGCCCCTCCCTCCCTCTCAAAAAGAAAGAAAGAAAGAGAATATTAAGGAAAAGAATAATGCCTATTCGCAGTGCTTTATACACAGCTGACCGCTGTTACCAACGCAGTCTCTTTCGATCTTCACGACAGCTCTGGGAGATGAAACTATTGCTTTATTTCCCAGAAAAGGAGGCTTGAAGAGTCTAAATAACTTACCCGAGGTCACCAAGAGGCGGGGGTAAGATTCAAACACGCAGGCCTGCCCGACCCAGGACGTGTACCTGCAAAGCCCTCTGCCAGGGAGTTGCCAAGAACATGGGGACCCGCCTTGCGCGCTGAGCGGAGCTAATCAAGAATCACGTAACGCATGTTTAATGCTCAATGGTCGGAGGCGGGTGTCTGGGCTCGTGTGCTTGTGCGCGCGTGTGCGTGTGTGAGTGTAATTAAGATTCAAGAGACCTGTTCCCGTTGACTCTGACGGTTGCCAAAATCATTATCTCTCTGTTATAAAGACGTCAACTTCAGATCCATCCACTCAACGAACGTTCGTTCAACCAACACCGACCTGCCCTTAGGCCCTGGGCCTACCCGGGAGGTCAGCTGCAGCTTGGGGGATGGTTCCAGACATTCCAAGGGCTTCCTTTCTCAGACATTCATCTCTCCGCCCTCAGGCTTTCTCCGGCCACAGAAGTGGGCTCAGCCTGTCGCACCACAGGCAGCGGAAGCGACACCCAGCGGACGACCCTGACCCAGTGGGGTGGGGAGCGGGAGTTGGTCCCCAATGACCCCAGCTTCTTTCGCCCCTCTGTGGAGGGCAACTCCGGGGTGTCTGTTGCAGCCTTCCAAAAGGTGCCCACCCGCTCCACGGGACACCCTCCGCAAGCTCTGCCCCCTCCCCTGACTGTGCTCTCCCCAAATAAACAACTTGTACCCACATCTCTGTCGCGAGGTCTGCCCTGAGACAACGCAAACTAGGACAATTGCCACGTGCAGCGCGCCGGGCTAGCAGCTGGAGATTCAGAGCAGAGGAAGCCGTGGCGAGGTGCCCAGAGTCACAGAATGACGGTCCCCACGTTTGAAGAATCTGGAGAGTCGGCTCCCTCTGAAATGTGTCACCCCCCTCTGGCAGTGTGTCTCAGCTCTATGAACTCTGGGGACGTGCCAGAGGGGTGACATATCACTAAGTCATTTTCTGCAAACACCTTCCAGGGCCGTTGACAAGCCGAGCGGGAAAGTCAAGCTCATCCAGCTGTTGTGATTCATCGCACCTCAGTTTTGATCCTGGGAAGGGTTTGATGGTTCTTTCATCCCACAGATGTCTCCTGAGCATGTGCCCCAGCCGGGCAGACCTGGATTCCACGCCGCAGCCACCTTCTCACCTGGTCACCAACGCGCGGCCCACAGGGCGCCCCGGGGGGCTCAGTCGGTGAAGCGTCCGACTTCGGCTCAGGTCACGACCTCACTGCTCGTCAGTTCGAGCCTCGCATCAGACTCTGTGCTGACAGCTCCGAGCCCGGAGCCTGCTTCGGATTCTGTGTCTCCCTCTCTCTCTGCCCCTTCCCCCCCCCCCCCAAAGACGAGGAAATATTTTAAAAATCTAAAAAACAAAAAGGTGGCCCGCAGGACCAAGATCTGCTACGGCTGAAGCCACCTCCAAGCCCAAAGCACGAGCCCCCAAAGGCATGTCCGTGACACGTGTCCCCAAAGCATCTTTGAGTGACAGTAGCCGCCTGGCAGTGAGGCAGAGGTGCCTGCCTCAGGGAGGACACTCGGTAGCAAGAGGCAGTTCCAGAATGCTCGGCTGTAATACCGGGCCTTGTCAACTTCAAATTATACCATTACTGGTGTTCAACCAAACAGAGAAAAAAAGATGGAGAATAAATCATGTGTTCCCCCAGAAGGCCCCAGAAAAGGCCTAGCCGAGAAGCAAGCTGGCGGGGCCCTTCTCCTCGGGTGCCCCGAAAGATTCCCTCTGGCAGGCGCCACGTAGCTCTGGGCTGGCTGTACAGAAAGTCACGCCTTGCTGAGGGCGGCCATTGAGCCAGAGGCCTGACTGACCCCAAGTCCTCCTCACAAGCACGGCTGAGCCTGTCAGGGACAGCAGGACCCCTCCCCCTGGCACGCAGGGCTCCGGGCCCCGCCAGCACAGTGCCGGGAGCTCTCCGGGCCCCTGGGTTTGGAGGAGGGCAGCTTCAGTGCCAGCCTCAAGGTCGGCACCAGCGAGGGTTTGTTCCGGGCTTTCCCACTTAGCCTGCCCACGGCGAAATGCAATGACCGCCGGGTGAGACCTGATTCTCCCTTTCCCCTTCCCCCAGGAAAGCCTTCCCCCCTTTACATCCTCCAAAGCTCTGCGGACCCCAGGGAAATGGGACCTTCTGCCCCCCCGCTTGCCAGAGATGGTCCCCAGGAAGAGGCTGCAGGGGGCAGGCCTAAAGTGTCCTCCTGGCTTGTTCCCAGCAGCCTGGCGCACGCCTCCCTGCACGACGTGGACCGTTTGACTGTTTTCTTACAGAATCCCGAGTTTCTCTCCTTTTGTTTAATTCATCAGGAGCCGGTGGCTGGTGGAACACTCGAGAAGATCAAAGGAAGAGGAAAGGGGCTCCCCAGAAGGCACGTCAGGCCTCTCTGGGAGGGAAGCATTTTCTAATCCAGGAAAGAAAAATCCTGCATTTTAGGCAGTGATTAAAGATGGGATATTCTGCGTCTCCCAGGATTAGGAGGAAGAAGGCGAGCAATTCTTTATTTTAAAAAAATGCCACCCAGTGCAGAAAGGGACAAGTCACACTCTGAAATCCAGCGCCAGGTCAGAAGGCCCCAAGGCAGACCCGGAGATTCAGGTCTCCTCCAGGGGACCACGGCAGCTACCCCATTTCGAACCCCTCTCCGGGCTTTTCCAGGAGGCCAAAAAACAAAAATAACTCATTTGTTGCGTCGTTCAATAAATACTCAGCGGCTACTGAGTGCCAGGCGCAGGCAAAACAGGGGAGAGGGTTTGTTTACCGGCAAGTAGGAGGTCTTTAAGCCCTAACAAGGGGGTTTGAGCCCCGCCTTGAACCTTGCGCTGGGCTCCGGACTGACAGAACTGACCATGCGGAGCCTGCTTGGGATTCTCTCTCTCCTTCTCTCTCTGCCCCTCCCCTGCTCATGCTCTCTCTCTCTCTCTCAAAATAAATAAATAACTGCAGCCTTCCTCATCAAGCTCAATGTACCACCAACGACCCTCTCCACCCCGCAGCCCAGGGCCCCCGGATCTGATCAAGCCTCTACTTCTACGATCCAATTTACAGAAGATACAAGTGACAAAGGAACACGGTATGACATTACAAGGATGTAATCAGGAAAAACCAGACTGAGAAGCTCTACGAGACCAACAGCCTGGTTTCCCTCCACAAACAAATTGCCAGCAGAAAGGACCTCGACGTCACCCTGATGTGGATCCCAGCTCAAACAATTAAAAACACTTACGACATTTACGAAGCGACTGGAAGTCCCAACACTCACTGGATATTTGACACTCGCGAGAAATTGTTAGAATCTTTAGACGTGATAATGGTATCTCAATCACCTTGTTTTAGAAGTCCCCATCTTTTAGGGACGCCTGGGTGGCTCAGCCGGTGAAGTGTCGGACTCTTGATCTCAGCTCAGGTCTTGACCTCAGGGTCGTGAGTTCAAGCCCCGTGGTGGTCTCCACACTGGGCATGGGGCCTACTTTAAAAACAAACAAACAAACAAAAAAAACCACATTTTTTTAAGAGGCACCCCGGGGACATTTTTACAGCATACGCGAAGGCCCCCAAGCAAGAAGGAGCCTGCATATTTCAGGTCCCAAAGATGGGCCAGTGTGACCGGGGGCTGAGGGGAGGAGCCTGTCATGGGGGCGCTGGAGGAGGAGCGCGCTAGAGAGTGCAGGGCCTTGGGAGCCAAAACTTGCCCCCTTGGGCCTTCCAGACAGCTCCTTTGACCCTCTGGGTGAATACAGTCCCAAGAAGCTGACCACTCCTTAGAGACCAGAGGAAGGGGGAAGCAGGGCCTGGATACACGGTGTGAGTACCTCTTGAACAACTGAACAAGTGATAAAGGGGTCCCTCCACGTTGGAGGTGGTCCAGTGACTTTGGGTGATGTCTAGATTGGCAGGCATGTCGTAAAGCTGAGTAAACCAGGTGTCTTGGAAAAGTAGAGCAAAACTGTGGAAACACCGGGCTTCCCGTGGCTGCTGTAAAAATTTCTACAAACCGGCGGTCTTGAAACAACAGAAATCTATTCTCATGGTTCTGGAGGCTAGAAATGTAAAATGAAGGTATCAGCAGGGCCGTGCTGTCTCTGAAGGCTCTGGGGTCCCTTGGTGTGTAGGTCTATGACCCCCATCTCTGCCCACGACTTCACCTGACGCGTGCCTCCGCGTCTCCTTCTCTTTCTAAGGACACCAGTCATTCGATGTAGGGGCCGCCAGGATCGAACGGGACCTCATCGTAACTTGATTGCATCCGCAGAGATCTTAACTTCGAAATAAAGTCACATTTACAGGTCCCAGGAGTTAGGACTTTTAGCACAGCTTTTGGGGGACACAATTCGACCCACAACACACCGTTCATCAGGTGGACCGTGGAGCTGGACGTAAACGGGTCCGTTTGGATCTGCCACAGACCCCTCCGGGTCTTCCCCATTGCCAAAGTTGCGGGGTCCCAGGCCCCGGAATGTTTGACTAGAGCAGCCCTATAGGACGTCTCATCCGGTCTCAGCCCTTGGGGGACCCCAAGCTCCATTAAGACTCTCATGAAAGCTGGCTATGGGTTCTCTCCCCAGAAAAACGCTCACTTGCAGCTACTTGTACATGTTTGGATATTACTTTGGGAGGGGCAAGGACCCATAAGGCCCCCAAGATCCATGGGGCGTGGGTTAGGATCTCACGGGTTTAGTCTTTCAGATGAAAAGCAGGGTGTTAGACAAATAGAACAGATACCTAGGTCTCACAGCCAGCCTGGGGGAACGTTGGAAGCTGCTTTCTCTGACTGTCTCAGTCACAGCCCAGCGCCTGGCAAGCTCTCGGCCAGCCCAAGAAGTGCAGAGTGGGCCCCAGGAGGGAGCCAGCAGGGCGGGGACTAGTCCCCGTGAGTAAGCCACGGAGACGGAGACGCCGGGACCTTCCCTTCATCTCGGGGGCACCGGCACCGTCTTGTCAAACACAGTGACTAAAATCTTGCCAAACACGGAGCCCTGTAGCCTGCTGATGGCCAAGCAGAAGATCATCTTTACCAGGCACGACAGACGGCGGCCAGCCACCAAGATATCTGGTATTCCATCATTTTCTCTGGAGAGAGTTTTGGACAACCCGGGTTTCCCCCCAGCCTCCCCAGCCCGTGAATGTGAAGCCACCAAGCCCCTCTGTCAGAACGCATGGGCATCTCAGAATGGGCGCGTGAGCCCAGGGCAGGCCTCTTCCATTCTCCCTTTGGGGCTCCATGGGGAGTCCCCTCCCACCTTGTTGACTGGGGCCCACGATCAAGGGCACGACCTCATCCCAACCTCGGCAGTGGCCGTCACGTCTGGGCCAAGGGACACTCCCACATGTGGCCAGCACATGAAACAAGCACCTCTCGGGAGCTGTTAGAGTCAAGACCCAGTTTAATTTTTTTGTCTCTGTTGTGGGTTCAACTATGTCCCCCCCGAAGCTCTATGTTGAAGTCGGACCCCCAGGTTCCTGTGAACGTGACATGATTTGTGGAGACAGAATGATACTAGATTGCAGTGGCTCCTACCCCAGGGACGGGTGTCCCTACACGAAGGGAGAAATTTAGACGCAGAGTCACACAGAAGCAGGCCATGTAGCTACGTCCACGAGTCAAGTTCAGCAGGACTGCCGGCAGCCACGGGAAGCTAGAAGAGTGGCCTAGAACAGATTCTCCCTCAGAGTCTCCAGAAGGACCAACCACCCTACAGACAGACACCTTGATTTCAGACTTCTAAGCTCCAGAACTGTGAGACGGTACATTTCTGCTGTTGCGAGCCACAGCACAGGTCTGTAGTGATTTGTTACAGCGGCCCCGGGACGCTCATATATACTCTCACCGCCCTTTCAAAGTAATTTCAGGGGCCGGTGGCTCAGTCGGTTGAGCGTCCAATTTCGGTTCAGATCACGATCTCACGGTTGGTGGGTTCGAACCCCGTGTCAGTCTCTGTGCTGATGACTCGGAGCCTGGAGCCTGCTGCGGATTCTGTCTGTCTGTCTGTCTCTCTCTCTGCCCCTCCCCCACCTGTGCATGCATGCACTCTCTCGCTGTCTCAAAAATAAACATTAGAGAGAAAGAAAGAAAAGAAAGAAAGAAAGAAAGAAAAGAAAGAAAGGAAAGAAAGAAAGAAAGAAAGAAAGAAAGAAAGAAGGAAAGAACGAAAGAAAAAGAAAGAAGAAAGAAAGAAAGAAAGAAATCAGCAGAAGGACATATCTCACTGCTCCCAGGACCCAAGACTTTTCTGGAATGGCAGGCTCGTTCGGTAAACCAAACCATTGGCATCTCTTGGCGTCCCATCCAAGCTTCTCTCGGGCCACTGCACGGCTGCAGGTAACCACTAGCCTTAGAGCCTTAGGAAAAGAGGGCTTTTTTTCCCTTCCTGGTGAACGGAGGCTTTTTACCTCCTCCGGTGTTAGAAGGTGGGGAGGGAGGGGGAGAAAGGCACAGAGCACGTTCTGACAGAGTGGTGTTTCTATAAGGTGGCATCCTGGACCTTATAACAGTGCTGAAAGCCACTTACTCTTCCATGGGAACCTTGACGGGCCCTCCGGAGGCTCTGGCCGCATCTTCCGTGACGGGCAGGCGTCAGGCAGAAGCACCAGCTGCCCTCAGCGGGACCCATCCCACACAGACATCGGCTAGCATTCCCTTCCCCTCTGACGGAAACCCAGGCCTTAGTTGGGGTTCCCCCAGTAGGATGTGGGGACGAGAATTCCAGTGCAAGTGATTTATTACAGAGAGGAGCCCGGGAAACACCAGCAGGGGAGGGAAGGCAGCAAATCCAGGCGCCGCCCGGAGCAGATGACTGCTGTGGGCAACTGGGTTCACCCCGCTGGGGACTCGTAAAGCATGCACATCAGAGCGCCCCACCGCAGGGCAGGGAATGGATTACCCAGCGACCCCCGCCTGGTACTCGTTGAGAACTGCTCCCAAGGTGCGTTAGCTCCCCGGCACTTTGGGACCGCCCAGCCAGGACCCAGGCACACTTCTAAGTCAAGAGATTGCCCTCGGGCAGAAAGCTCTGGGTTTATAAGAGATAAGCATGGTGGAAGAACTAAGAACCTGGGCTGCAGCCCTCTTAACTGGATCTTTCTTACAGATAACCCCAGACCAGGTCAACATTCCTACCCTGGCTGGGCGCCCGGTGCTTGTGATGTGCCGTCCAAACAGAAGGTAGCTATTTTCCATGAAGAAGCAATTCGCTTTCTCCCTCTCTCTGTCTCTCTCCCATTCTTCCCCCTCCTCCCCCTCTCCCTCAGGCAAATAGCCCCGGCCTCTGAGAGAAGAAAGGCATGTGTCAGATTCCAGTCCATGGGCCCAGATCACAGCTGGGGTCAAGTATCATGGGGTTGTCCAAATGGAGCGCATGCGTCATTCTTTCGAGGCGCTCAGCGCCCTCCCCGCCACACACGCACCTGAACCTTCTTTCTTGTGCAGGGCTGGGGCTCCCAGCAAGAGAGCGTTCTCTGCAAAGAAATCTGCTCGCAGAAAACCCAGTGTCCCCTCTCTTCCCCCTTTCATATCCTTCTCTGGGTTTCAAGTCCTTTGGCTGGTTCTTTGATATTTCCTTTGAAAAATCTGCATTTTGGTCTCACGTTGGAATTTCTCAGCTATTGTCTTTGGCGCCCCAGGCGAAATGTGCGGTTGAACGTCCTAACCCAGGGGCTCAGCTCTGGGGGTAGCAGAGGCCTGCCTGCACCCCCACTCCTGCCCCCCACGCTGGGCTCCGCGAGAGGGGAAGGAGCCCGCCCCTCCTCCTCACCTCGGACCCACGTCTGACCAGGATCAAACCTTTCAGGAGGCCGGCTTCCGTCCCGTCAACCCACAACCTATCTCTTTCTGTAAGCCTCAGTCCAAGTTCAAAGGGCCACCATCAAAGACTCCAGCGGATTGAATGGTGCCCTCCCCCAAAAGGTAGGTCCACTCAGAACCTGTGAATGTGACCTTATTTGGAAAAAAGGTTTTTTTGCGGAACGAATCAAATTAGAGATCTTGAGGTGAGATCATCCTGGATTACAGTGGGCTCTAAACCCGATGACAAGTGTCCTTCGAAGACAAGGGGAGAAGACACAGAGAAGAGAAGGGGACATGAAGGCGGGGACAGAGATTTGGGAGGGACGCATCAACGAGCCAAGGAATGCCCAGGATTACTGGCAGGCGCCAGAGGCTAGGAAAGACGCCTGGAAGGGATTCTCCCCCAAAGTCTCCAGAAGTGGGAGACCAATTGAGCGGGGGTGGGGGGGGTAGCTGTCTGCCTCGTAGACCTTTCCAACTGCGGCAGAGACAAAGCTATGTGTTCGCCAAACCCTGTTCAGCTACCAGTCGGGTACGCAGGAAAACCCCATTTCCCAGAAGGCTTTGCAGTTAGGTGGGGCCAATGACTGGGTTCTGAACAGTCAAATGTGGACGGACTGAGACCTGGTCTTTGAGACTGCCCACGCAGTCCCGTCCATGCTCTCCTGCCCTCCTCCGCCCACTGGATGGAAAGGATCCGATGGCAGATTCCGAGGTCCTAGAAGATCTACGAACCCGAAGGTGGAAGGAGCCTGGGTTCCCGAATCACCTCATGGACAACTGGAGGCCAAACACCTGAAGGAGTTGAGCCTCTGCTATTGGAGGCTGATTTGTTAGAGCACCCAACCTTCCCTGTGTAGCACACACGTACATTATCTTACTTTCACCTCAAAAGAAGTCTTCGGGGAAGAGCAGAGTGGACACGGTAGACCTTCCACTTTGTATTTTACGCCTCTGTTCATAATTTTTAATGTTCCTGTCTCGGCTTCTTCACTAGGCTCTAAAGTCCCTGAGGGCCAATTCCATGCCTGAGTGACTGTCGGATCCCCCACGGACTTAACACCGTTCCGCGCACATCATACGTGCCCCGTCATTGTGTGCTGGGTGAACACAATAATACTCGCTGACATTTATTGGGCAAATACCACGACTCGGATGTTCTCAAGTACTTAACCCACGCAATAGCACCGTGGGGCAGTTGTTTCTACCTACAACGGAAGAAATTAAGGATCGGGAGGGGTACGTGGCTTTCCCGAGGCCACACGGCAGGGAAATGACAGATGGGGGAAACCAAGGCTGTCTGGCTCCTCATCCCCACTGCCTCCGCCTGAGCACACCCCACCCGCTTCTCCGGGTTTTGGGATCCATAAAACTAGAAGTCATCCCGACCCCCGAATCCCTACTGCCCACCTTCCCTGTGCTCACGTGGGCGGCAGAAGGCCAGGCCCGCTGGCTCTCCCTTAGCCTCCTGTATCCTCCGGCCGGCCACCCCAGGCCACCTCATGACCGCAGACGGGGCCCACCAAGGCACACAGGTGCGGACCCTGCGTGCCAGTCCGACACCACCCACGGCCTCCCCCGGGGCCAGCTCAGCATTCGGCTTTGGTGATAAGAGAAACCCATCAAGAGATAAAGAGAGGACAAGATTCTGTGTGTGTGTGTGTGTGTGCGCGCGCGTGAAGAGATTTGCTTGGAAACACCAACCCCTCACCAAAGATGTTCCCAGCCCTCATTTGTACACACAGTCTTCAAACATCAAAGTGTTTGTTAAGTGTAAATATTTTTATTCGCTCCCCTCCTTCTCCTCCCGCTCCCCTTCCATCCCGGCTTCGAGCTCAGCAGATGCCAGGAGACCCCTCTGACTCAGAGCCAGCAGGGATGGTTTGGGGAAAGGGCACTTCCAGGTCCCAGCGGGCAGCCGGCAGCTGCGCCCGACAGCCACCCGGGACTCGGCTCCCAGCCGCCGGCTCCTCTGTTGGCGCCTGTTTCCATAGGAACGGGCAGGCCCGGGATTGGCGGCCGTGGGAGCGTTACCCACGCCGGCTGCTTTGCAAGTGGTCCCTCCGCGGCCCTCCCCTCGCCTGCCCAGCCTGGGCCCGGGGCCTGCCCTGGAAAGGACCAGGGGGCTGGGGAAGTGCCCCGGGGATCCCGGGGACTCCGCGCAACACCTTGGAACCCGAGGCGCCAAGAGTCGGAGACGACACCTTGCCCGGAGCCTTTGTTAACGCTCCCCACCCACCACCACCCCCCCCCCCGCCCCCACTCCTGATCTCTTGCCTTCCTCCACGGGATCCTCAACAGCGAGCCCGGGGTAGCTTTTCCCACAGGGCCCACCAGCCTGGCAGAGGACACGGAGCCAATTCAGAGAGCCCGTCGGGGCCGCGCTCAGAGGACGCACCAAGCCACGCAGGGCAGCCGCTCGTTCCCATCCAGAAAAACCCTCTTATTAAGCACCTCTCTGCTCCACGGTCTCCTGCGCCCTGCAGGTCACGCTGTACTCTGCCTCTCCATTTCGCCGCCAACCTTGTGCTGTGCATGTCTCATGATTAAACAGAAGCCGGCGAACAGAGGGCCTTTCTGAGTCTCCAAAGCCGGGGACGTGATGGCTCCACCGGAGATAATTGAGAAGAAGCACGTGGCTTGCTGCCTGGCTCCCGGAGATAATTGAGAAGAAGCACGTGGCTTGCTGCCTGGCTCCCGAGGCCGAGTCCCTGCTACCAGAGGATCTCCTGTGCCCCTCCCCTGAGGAGTCCCGTCAGGGGCGGACCGTTCTTTGATGAGGGTCCAGGTCCGGGCTGTCACCTTTGAACCCCGGTCTCCCTCGTCGTCGTAGATCTTCCTGCCATTCTCAGGCCGGCCAGCAGCCTCTTTAGGCCTCCCGGGGATGGGGTCCCCTGGGGTGAGGGCTGATTCCCAGTTCTGCAAAGGTCAAAGGGCACACTGGGAGAAGCTGGGGTTTTGCTGATGGGCTTGAGGACTCTGAAGGCTCATACTGGGGACCAGAGGTTGAATGCCAGCCCATCAGCAAGAACTAAACAGCTCTTAAAGCAAGAGGACACTCAGGACTATTGATCAGGATGCAGCGTCCACATCTATAATTAGACCCAGAAAGCTGCTTGCACATCAGAAAGAGCGAGAAAGACATGACCGTGGCTCCGCTGAAGCCAGATATGCATCAGGATTGCACAAAACAAACAGAAACGTCACGGCTGCCAATGCCCGGGGTCAATGGCAGCTAGCCCTCCCGTCTCCGTGGTGGCCGGGACCTCCCAGAGCTCGGCAGCCCGGCACCCGGGGTCCCGGAAACCCAGGACGCAAAGTTGCCGTCGAGAAGTTTCCTCGGCGTTTCGCATTGTTACAAGTGGCAGGAAAAGGCTCCGTTTCCGGGCATTTGTGCGGCGTTCGTTTGTTCTTTTGGGTAATGAATCTGATTTGGGAACTGCAGCTAAAATTTGGAGGGAGGGGGAGTCCATCAGAAAGAAATACTGTTTGTTGGGGCCTTGGAATGCTCCTGGCAAATTGCCCTTCCTAAGTGCTGTTTTTTGAAAACTCATTCCTGCGGTAGGAAAATAGAGCAGATTTCAAACACTTAAGAGATCATTTTCAGAATGGTCTAGATGCACGCTGGTGTGCTGGCACATTTGCCTTTCATTGTTTTTTAATCACTATTTTGTCAAGTTTAATTGCTGCCATGCTAACAACTCAAACGGGAGCGAAACAAAATAGGGGATATCTATCATTGGTGAGAGCATTTTGATGGAATCTCTATATCCATTTGCGTCTTCTCCACCAAATTAGGAGAAAAGAAAATAGGAAAGGTTTTCTCCGTTGCCGTTGCCGGGAGAAGGATCTTTCTCTTTGGTCTGGGTGGGGAAATCCCCAGAGAAGCGGGCGAACCAGGCAGAGCCCTCCCACACATCCGCTCAGCCTCTCACAAACCCGATCTGGGGTTTTCTTGCCCGGATTTTCCTTCCAGGGGTATTATGAATTCTTACAAGTCCTGCTGGACGGTGAGAGCCTTGAAGGCAGAGAGAGACTCTGCCTGAAGTATGCACGCAGATCCCGAGCCGCTCCCAAGTCTCCTGTGGGTCTCGTGCTAGGCATTACTCAGAGAGGCTTCGTGAAGGGACTGTGCCCAGCGGCCCCGGCCCGTGGCTGGCTGACGGCCTCCCGCTGTTGGCCTCGGCCGGGTCAGCCACATCTTTTGAGCTGAGGTCACGTCCCTCTCGTCCCTCTCGACAGCTGAGCAAGGCGGTGGCACTCCACACTGACCGATGGCCTCCAATGCCAGCGGGCACCCGGTGGTCAGGGCTCCCGCCGGGCAGGCAAAGACTTTTCAGAGCTACATTGCCTCCTGCTGGCTCCCCCTGCCCAACCTTTCGTGGGTGCTCCTGCTGTTTATTATTACTTTGTGCTCGGTTATGTACATATGCCCCTTCCCGGAAGTTGCTGAAGGATTAAATCAGCTCTCACAGCCACTGACTCCATCTCGGCAGCTGCTTCCTGGAGAACTCAACCTGAGACCACCCTTTGCCCACAGGATGGCTTTTTAGAGCTCCACAGCCTGCCTCGGGTGACTTCTTGGTGGCTGTCTCACGCGAATAGATGAGGCGCGTTGCTGAGGACCAGGGTCATCCGCGAGTGTTCACAACCGAGGGAAAGTACCAGCCAGCCCAGCTGTTTTGAAGGACCGGGGGGTGAAACTCCGCTGTGACGCCGGGTGGTTCTTTAAAAAGGAGTTTCCCGAATGGTCAGGGCAGGTTTTGCCTCTGGCAGCTCGGTGAAGAAACGCAAAGAACCCGTTTGCTCACAGGCTCAGCGATTTTGGAATTAGGGCCTGTGTCCCAACAGGCCTCGGGCTCGTTATCACTTGAAGGCTTACCACGCCCTTGGCTCCCCTAGCCGACTGTCCAGCAGCTCCTTGAAGGCCAGGACGCACCTGTCTTGCTCACCACTCTATGGACAGGCTCTAGAACAGTGCACGGCATGTGCTTACGGTTCAGTGATGAACAGAGTGATCGAGCCCCATATACATCATGTCATTACTATTATCCCAATGCTCCTCCATCGTCTAGAGGATAGAGTCCAAATATGTGCACATGATAGACAAGAATATTCAAGGTCTGGCCTCCAGGCACCCTCCCTCCCCGCAGAACTCAGAGAATTAGCAAAGCCCCCCTGCCCCCCGCCCGCTCAGCCTCACTTAGCCTTGGCTGCCCCCTCCCCCCACCACCACTTTTCAGGCAGGCCACAGCCTACGTATGTCCAGAAGACTTCTTTAGGGGCGCCTGGGTGGCTTGCTTGGTTGGGAGTCCAACTTCAGTTCAAGTCATGATCTCACGGTTTGTGAGTTCGAACCCCGTGTCGGGCTCTGTGCTGACAGCTCGGAGCCTGGAGCCTGCTTCAGATTCTGTGTTTCCCTCTGTCTCTGCCCCTCCCTCGTTTGTGCTCTCTCTCTCTCTCTCTCTCTCTAAATAAACATTAAAAAAAAAATTAAAGAATTAAAAAAAAAAGGAAGAAAACAGGAAACAGAATTCTTTCCTAGGCCTACTTCCAGGAAGGTCTCGGCCAAGAACCCTCTACTGATGGCGAGCCCGGGATTTGCACCCAGGCAGTCTGACTCCAAATTTTATGCTACGACCAGGTGCCTTGTCTCTCTGCCTGTGTGGCCTGTGCCTGTACTGAGGTCTGGCTAATGGAAGGGTTTCTGCCCACGAAACCGGGGCCACCCAGCTGGCACCTCTGTCCTTACCAAACAAGAGCAACCGAGAGCCTCCCCCTGCCCGCTGCCTACCCTCCTTCCCTCATCTCCCTCCCGGGTCCCTTTGCGGCGTCCCCACCCGAATTCGCCTTTTCTCAGTCTCTCCCGTCCCTCTCCCAGCCACCCCCGGCCCATGCCGCCGCATCTGGGTGCCCTCCACCAACTCCGGAGTCCCAGCATTGAACAGCAACCCCGGCGGGGCTGGGCGCGTGCACCAGGTTGCAGGTGGGGCTCCCGTGAGGGGATCTGCCCTTGTCCTGTGAGGGAGACACAGAGGGAGTGCAATATCAAGTAGCCGATGAAAATCACCACGACGGGTGGGGAGAGAGCGACTCTGCGGAAGGAAGGGAAAGAAAAACAAAACCCCTGTGTTCCACGTTTTGAAGCATTTTCATTATGCATTGTGCCTGGCAAACGATGTAGCCGGCTCTGCCCCCGACTCTGGAGGAAACCCTGGGACAGAGGAGCCCAGAGAGGCAGGAGGTCAAGGTGTGAAGCTGTAAGCGTGTGAATTATCCCTCGAAGCTGCAGGTGAACTCAAGGGTCTGGACGGGGAGTGGCTGGGTGTCCGCAGGGCCTGCTGCAGAGGCCTGCCCCTTCTTTTTTTTTTTTTTTTTTAATTTACTTATTTAGTTTGGGAGAGACAGAAACAACACAGGTGGGGGAGGAGCGGGGGGTGGGGGCGGGGAGAGAGAGAGAGAGAGAGAGAGAGAGAATCCCAAGCAGACTGTCAGCATGGAGCCCGGCGCAGGGCTCGAACTCACGAACCGTGGGATCATGACCTGAGCCGAAACCAAGAGTCAGACGCTTAACCGACTGGGCCACCCAGGCGCCCCGGCCACCCCCTTCTTGAAGCAGCTGCCTTTAAACACCTCTCGTGTTGGCTTCTTGTGGTTTTAGGGGTGCTGGTCTCCACCAGCCTGATTCAGAGTTTCTCCAGCAATTCTGGCAAGGCCTAGGGTGGAGGCTGCAAGTCTGTGTTTCGAACAGGCTCCCTCATGATGCTGACGCAGCTTTCAAAGAAGGGTCAGGGAGGGCACGTGCGAGATAAACCCGTGTTCCTCTGCCATGACTTGCTTCTTATAAACCTCAGCCTTGAGGACTACACCCTCTCCATGACGGCGGGGAGAAACCTCTCGCTTACGCCTCTGGTTGGTGGAGCTTTGGAAGCAGGCCACCTCACAGGGCAGTGGCCAGTCTGTGACTCGGCTGTCCTTGGGCAAGTCCCCATCCACCCTTGGTCCAGTCAGCACATACAAGGGCGACAGCATCCTGTGGCCCTGGCCTGGAGACATCTCAGAAGGAGTTCCTCTGGAAAATGCCACGGATGTGGTGGGAATTCTGAGCCTCGATCTTGCGAGTAGTATAAACAATTTATGTCGAAAGGGTTGGAAAACTGAAACATGCTGTTCAAATATTGAGACACAGACGTTTTGATGACTCAGAAGGCGTCAGGAGGTGGGGCTGTAAAGTAAACGGATTCAACGTGTACTCAAGGCTCCAACCCGCCCACTGATTTAGGAAGGGATTTGCTCAGACTCTCCAGGGTTGCCTAAGATGTCAGCTGGCTAAGCAGCTCAAAGGGCACTTATGGTCCTAACCCAGCTCTGTTGCAAGGAGATTTCAGACATAATACGAGCTCGTTCAGGTTCAAGAATTCTACTTTACTAGGTATATTAGTCAGCTGTCTCTGTAATAATGCTGTGTAACAAATCCTCCCCAAACTCAGTAGTTCACCAAACAAAACTGTATTTGTCTTCCTTCTAGGTCTACAGGTCATCTGGGAAAGTTCTGCCTCAGGCACCTGAGTGGGTTCGGGGAGGCTGTACATATGTTCGCGTTCTCCTTGGACCAGTGGCTGCTTGGGACAGACCTGGAGAGAGCAAAGTACGAAGGGTCTGAGCAGAAACACAAGACTGGCACCCTGTCGCTCCTGCCTGCATAGCATTGAACAAAGTAGGCCACGTGGGCTAAGCCCGGCGTGGGCTCCTACATGCCACCTAATCTCATGAAGGGCACTGAAAGGTCACATGACAGCCTCCTGCTTTGAAGAGTGGTTACCTCAACTCTTCTGACCCTTCTGATGGTAACTTGCACAGTATCATATGTGGATGCACACTTTAAATTGATTTCTTCCATCTCTGCTATTTTTTCATTAACTTCATGTTCTATGCATGTTTTCTTCTTGGCATGCACTGTTAAGTGCACACCGCATATTGCTTACGAAGCATGTGAATTAAAGAGCCACACTGGACAGTAATTAATGAAGAGAAAATTTCCTCGCTAGGTGGTGTCATAATAGCTAATGACAACTATTGAGATGACGTTATCCATTTGAGTAGGATTTTTGTATTGTTTTAGCCTAAGGTGGTTTTAGTTTGGGGGCTCAGGAATACACCCAATCTTTTTTCTCCTTTGGTAACTATGATTGAGGCCAATGAGAAGTCACCCTGCATGAGGTTTTCCAGGAGCAGAATTCTTACGGAAGACAGAGGAAGGCAGTACATATAGCCAGGGGTGGAGGGAGAGGAGTGGGGAGGAAGTTGTCTGGTAAATGGGCAGAAGCGCACGTGTGCGCATCCTCCTGACAAGAAGACGGCCCAGTGAGAGCAAGACAGAACAGGGTTCTAACGGGAACCTGCCTGTCCCCCGTCACCACCCGGGGGTGGATGGAGGGCAAAATTTTGCTCTTTCTCTCTCAGGATCCCCCCTCCTGCAAGTCTCCTATCTGCCAGCCCCCCCAGTTTGTGTAGATTAGAAAACAGCCCCCCCCCACACCAGCTCTCCACTTGAGTAGTCTCTCCTGAGTCTGAGTGGGTGCTGGGGCCTGGGATGAGCCTCAGGAGTTTGAAGTCGTTAGTCACCGGGACAGTTCGGACAGACATCGTGTCAGGCGGCCGCCGAGAAGCGCATTGAAAAACACAGAGGTTAAAGGCCAGGCTTTGGGGTCACATATAGGTGAGTTCAATTCCTGGCTCCACTACTTCCTAGCCGGGACCCAGGGCAAGTTGTTGAATGTTTGGGGCCTCAGTTTCTTCATCTGTAGAGTGGGAATAACAGCGCTATCCAACGTGCGTGCACACGCACACGCAGAGTCGTTGATAAGATCCAATGCGATGCGCTTTAGAAAAAAACCGGCCCTGCTCTTGGCACTCAGCTTTGCCTCAACAGATGGGGCTAGCATGGGTGCACGTTCCCCTGTGCAAATCACAGGGACAGACAGGTTCAGGATTCGGAAATTTCACTTGCCGTCTACTCCACGAAACCCCACACCTCGCAGTCAAACACGCTAACATTTCTCACAGCAAAATGTATGACTATTCACAGTCACCGGGATTAAATAAGGCTTTTAAATAGCCTCACATCCGTTCCGGCCGGGGTTTGCCATCAAGTGAGATTTTGCCAAACCGTCGTTTTCAGGCCTTTGGGATGTGCGTAGTGTGGGTAAATGGGTATATGAGCAGGTTACAAGCATTCAGACCGCGAGAGAGAAGACTGAGGCCACCGGCGCAGGGAAGGGGCTGGAGAGGGCAGGCAGTGTTGCACAGAGGCCTCTTCTCTTCGGTGAAGGGCGACCACCCTTCTGGAGGCAGAAGAGAGAACGAAGGCGAATGGGAAACCAGCCACCAGGCAGAGGGTGGTGGGAGAGGACAGACGGTTCCTGCATTTCGAGTAGCATCATTTGGCTCCCCAGAGGCCTAGAAAATATTCATTCCCAGACCCCCTCTATCAGCCACTGAATAGTTGAATGAATAAATAAACAAACAGAGGAGGGAGGAGAGGTTGGATGAGCCGGACGCCCCTTCCCCCTGGGAACTCCAGAAGGTGCCCTGAAGGACCCCTGGCGACGCCCCGGCCGGAGGTGCTGATCAAGGTGAGCGTTCACCCGGCTGCCGGCCGAGGGACAGCGGGCAGCAGAACAGGCAGGGCCCTTTGCCCAGGAAATTGGCCAGCAGGGGTGGGGGGGAGGAATTTGGCCCTTTTTCTCAGGAGTTTCTGAAGCCCCAGGAAGCAAATAATTCTATTATCCTGGGTTTTGTTCCCGGGGTTCCTGATAGCAGCCTCTAGTCGATCCTTAGTAGCAACACTGTATGTGTGTGTGTGTGTGTGTGTGTGTGCACGCGCGCGTGTGTGTGCGTGCGCGTGTGTGTGCGTGCGTGTGTGGCGCCTATGTAACAACAGAGACACATGGAGAAAAGAAAACAATGGTTTTCTCTGCGCCCCCAAGGGAACAGCCCCGGTGCTCTTGCGTGTTCTCCTCCCGTGTCTTTTCTTATTTTGCATTTCTCATTACATCCGCATGTCACGGGGCTGCTGGCTGATTTATAATTTATTGGTTTAGTGTCTCGCGGCAGGGAAAGGATGCTACGCTATATTTTTCAGGGACACTCAATTCAACTTTGGTGAAGCAGCCAGGGCCACAGCTGTGAGGGGTACGGATGAGAGCCGTGCGAGAGGGGGTGGCCAGAGGGCCCTGCGTCACCGGGCCGCCCCGGCCCAAATGCCGCCCCCCAGCCGGCGTGTGCTTTCTGTTCACGTCGTGGGGGGGGGGGGGGTGGTTTCCTAACCCCATTTCACAAATTCCATCTGAAGCAGGCGTGTACACGCGCATCTACGATTTGGGGCCCTGGGCCCCGAGGTCCTGGCGCAGTCCTGCCTTCGAGGTTCTTCCATGGCAGACCCTGACACACAAATTCACGTGAGGGTGATTTCATTAAGAAAGTCCGCCAGGAGAGAGGGGTAGGGGGGTAAGTCAGTTGCGTGTAAAGAAGTGCCGCACGCTGTCGGGGGTGGGGGGGCGCTCAAACAACAGAAATGTGCTGCTGTCTCAGTTCTGGGGGCCAGAGGTCCAAGGGTTGGTTTCCGAGGGCTGTGAGGGGGAAATCTGTTTCAGGACTCTCTCCTAGCTTCTGGTGGTTTGCGGTCATTCTTTGGTGTCCGTTGCATTGTGGAAACATCACCCCCATGGGGTCTGCCTTCCCATTCATGTGACGTTCTCCCTACAAGCGTGCCTGTGTCCAAATTTCGTCTTTTTATAAGGACTCCAGCCATACTGGATTAGGGTCCACCCAAATGACATCATTTAAACCTGATTACCTCTGGGGCGCCTGAGTAGCGCGGGCAGTTAAGCAGCCGACTCTTGGTTTCGGCTCAGATCGTGATCTCACAGTTTATGAGTTCGAGCCCCGCCTAGGGCTCCACACTCACAGCGCAGAGCCCGCTTGGGATTCTCTCTCTCCCTCTCTGCCCCTCCCCTGTTCGAACACTTGCTCTCGCGTGCTCTAAGTAAATAAATAAACTTAAAAAAAAAAACGTGATTACCGCTTTAAAGATCCGATCTCTAAATAAGGTCTCATTCTGAGGTACCAGCGTTAGGACTTCAACATATGAATGGGGGGGGGGAGGGGTGGTCACAATTCAACCCCTAACAGGAGGTGGGGAAGTGAAGGAGGAAAGAAGACCAAGCCAGGGTGAAGTGCCACAGAAAGTCCCCGAACCCTGTAAGGCATTCCTGGGGACAAGGGAGGGAGGTCACCTTCAGCAGTGCCCGACTGGGAAAGAAGGGAGCCAGGGTCGATCAGTGAAAGGAAACCCTCAGAGGGACATCGGTTCGTAGATAGTCCCAGCCTTCCTCGAGCACAGATGCAAAGGATGCTGGTTGTTGGGAAGAAAGGCCACTGGCAGAGGCTGTGTGCGGAAACAGAAGAAGGATTTCGAGGGGGCATGGGAGGCTCAGGCAGCGTCTGCGGTGAGCCTCCGAGTTCCTTTTCTGCCAGAGGTCACTCATCGCCCCTTTGACGTGCCACCTCTTGCAGATGACGGGCACTTGGCCACACCAGGGCCCGGAGGGGAGACAAAATGAGAGAGATGAGAGCCTACGGTCCCAGAAAGGCCCAGACTGATCGTGAAAAGCCAGTTGTTTTTGCTAGGTTTTCGTCAGCGGTAGCTCGTAACGTGGGGGGAAGTGGGGGAGAGGGCTGGCCGTTCCTGTGTAAAACAGGAAAGAGGAAATACACTTCGGGAAAAGTGGTAATGATCGACTCTTGGGGTTAGAATCACGGTCTTTGATTGAATAACATGGCAGGGTTTTGATTCAATAGTAATCTGATTTGGTGGCACACCAATAATAAATTCTCCAGCAAACTGAAAAATTCTGTAGGGTAATGGAAAGCATTCGAACCCCATGGTTTTCATTGAATTAAATATGAAAATGTATCATACAATCGATATTGCAATATTTGATTCAATCAGCATTTCAGGATGGGAACTGTTTTCTCCTATTTGTTTTTATGCTGTCGCAAAATATTTCAATTTGCTTCAGAATTTATTATTGACAAATCACCCTCACGGCCATTGGGGGTTGGGGTGGGGAGCTTGTCACAGAGGATTGGCAGCTGAGAAATGCTGGGCCGAACCAGGCCTGGGGAAATAGCCAGGGACTGTGGAATGCTCAGGTGAGATTCCAGGAAGGGGCTGATTATGCGCCGCAAGGGGATAGAGGAGGACATTCGTCCCCGGGAGAAGGGAGTCAGGACAGGTTGTCCCGCTTTCCTCCCGATGGAGGCTACTCTCTACAGCAGCGGCCTGCCCTGGGCAAAATTAAAAGGTAGGCACAGGGGCACCTGGGTGGCTCAGGCGGTTGAGTGTCCGACTTTGGCTCAGGTTGTGATCTCGCGGTCTGTGAGTTCGAGGCCCGCAGCCGGCTCTCTGCTGTCAGCGCAGAGCCCACTTCCGATCCTCTGTCCCCCTCGGTCTCCGCCCCTCTCCCATTCATGCTCTCTCTCTTAAAAAGAAATCAAAAGAAACATTTAAAAGGGAGGCAGAGGGGCACCCCCACCTCCTGGTGCCCTGGTGAAAACGCCAGCTTGAGGGCTCAGAAATCTGGGTCTGATGGGTTCTTCCACTAACTAGCTGTGTGGCTTCAGGTTAATGACTTAACTGCGCCGTGTCTCTGTTTCCTTATTTGTGGAATAGCGGCAAATTCTTACCTTCCTCATAGGCCTGTTGTGCTTGTTAAATGAATGTGGGTACCACACCCGGTACTTCATAAGCAACCAGTAAATGGCACCTGCTATCATCACCATCATCATTATTATTACATCAGTTGCCTGTGGCTGTGTAATTAACTTACGCTCCAAAACGTAGTGGCTTGAAACAGTGATGGTTCTGGTGGTCATTTTGTTTTAATGTTTCTTTATTTTTGAGAGATGGTGCAGCCAGGGGGAGGGGCAGAGAGAGGGGGACAGAGCACTGACAGCAGCGAGCCCGATGCGGGGCTCGAACTCACGAACTGCGAGATCGTGACCTGAGCCGAAGTCGGACGCTCAACAAACTGAGCCACCCAGATGGCCCTCGACAAATGCTTTCTGAATGAATCGTGAAAGTATAATTATATGGTTTTAGGAGGAGGCATACTTCTAGAAGTACATTCATACTAAAGAGTTAAATAATCAAAATGCCTCACAAGGGCATATGCATTTTTAAGCTAATGGCAGGACACAGGGCATGGCTTAGCATAAACAGAAGCTCCGGGTAGAATTTTCGGAATCATGGATGGGTGGCTATTTTAGAAAAGCGTCTGTCTCCCGTATTCCTCACATGGCATTGAGTGTGGTACTTTCAAGTCCACTTACGAGGATGGTGGCCTGTCAGAGGCTCCTGAGCGAGGGGGGGAGCTGATGGGCATTGCCCCATTTCCCTTAGGTCTCTATTAGTCACCCTTGGAGTTCTGGACATCCCCATCCCACTGGCTTCAAGCATGCGTGGGAAGAGGTAGAAAGAGCTAGGAGGGGTTCATGAGAATTGAGAAGGGCAGTGAGACCAAAGTCAAACTGGACCCAATAAGTCCATAATCAGTCAACCGACGGGCACGTCCCAAGCTCACTGTGCGTCAGTGCCTCAGACCCTAGGGATGCATCCGTGAACGAGACAAAGTCTCTGTTCTCGTGGAGCTCCCATCCTAATGCTTGCGCCAAGGAGACTAAAGCCACAGAAAGCAGGAGCCAAGAGCTACCCCCGAGGAGAGGCTGGAAAGCGTCCAAATCCTGAGCGCTAGCGGAAGCGCAGAAGGCAGAATGGCCCAGGGATCGGGGTGCCAGGAAAGGAACCCAGGGTGTGTGGGGCGTGTGCATATGCCATGCCCAGGACTCCCTAAGCATACACCCTGGTCACGGTTCCGAGCATATTACACCGATGATCTCATTTCACACTAATTCGCAACAACGCCATGCCTGTATCGGTCAGCTTTTGCTGCGTAACAGATAATCACGGAACAGTAGTGACACGCGACAGCGAACGTTCTTAAAGCATCTGCAGGATTCAGCCGATCTAGGCCGACCTCAGCCGGGGCAACCCAGCCCTGCTCCACATGGTCCGGCGGGCACATCCTGGTGGGCGGTGGCCGAGGCACGCGAGCGCAGGCCTCCGTGCACGAACTGTAACATCCCAGTAGCCGTGGAATGTCACATAGCTGAGCCCAGAATCAAAGAGGTGAGGGTGGCATGAGGGGGCGGGGGGCGTGTGCGGAGCAATCTGCCGGAGCAGGAGGGCAGTGAAAAGTTACAAGACAAAGGACATAAATTCAGGGGGGGACAGAAGACTCGGGACCGATAAGGTAATCTACCACAAAGAAGTCGGTACTACCATTAAAGCCATTTTACACAAATAAGAAAGCTGAGCGCGGAAAGTTTAAGATACTGGCCCACGGCAGCCCAGCTGGTAATTGGCGTATCCAGAACTTGACCTCCGAACCTCTGCTCTTACCGGCTCCTCCTCACCATTTCGCTTCTCAGCTCTCGCTTAATCCGAAGACAAATCTAAGAGTATGGGATATATGGACGGTGTCTCCTTCAGGAAATCCTCCGTAAATATTTTTTTTCTTCCAGCCTTTGGCAGGCATCAAGCCATCGTGCACTCGAGGTAAGACTCCTGGTCAAATACCCAGAGTTTGGGAATTAAGTGTTATTTGGATGTGGACCCACATGCTTTAACAATTAGCCGCGCTGAGTTTTGACATTTGGGGAAGCTGAAAAGCCTGGTGAGGACACAGACTGATATGAAGATTTCATATCATATGTGGGGGTTGGGGGGTGCGGAGGAGGGGTTCTAAGGCAGCGCCACAGGCCAAGCCAAAATTTCCCTGAGAAAATGACCACCTACTATTAATGACCAGAGAGATCTTTCTTTTTAACGGTGCCAACTACATTATAGTTCATTTCTGAATCCTCTGCACCTAGCCCAGTGCCTGTCGTATGATAAGAGCTTAGCAGGGGCGTCTGGGTGGCTCAGTGGGTTAAGCGTCCGACTTTGGCTCACGTTGTGATCTTGCAGTTTGTGAGTTCAAGCCCCGCGTCGGGCTCTGTGCTGATGGCTCGGAGCCTGGAGCCTGCTTCGGATTCTGTGTCTCCTCTCTCTGTCCCTCCCCCGCTCACGCTTTGTCTCACTCTGTTTCTCAAAAATAAATAAAATGTAAAAAAAAAAAAAATTGATAAGCGCTTAGTAAACGTTGAATGAATAGGTAAATGAATAAATGAGCAATTATATTTCTAATGGGGCGGGGGTGAGCTTGGCCATTTAAAGGAATCTGGAGATTAGGCCCTCTGCAATGGAATGTGAGGAATTGTACCCTAATCCACTCAACTTGTAGGTTCTGACTTTAATTTATTGGGTCTCCTTAATGCCCTCCGTAAAGAGGTCTGGTGGTTTTAAGTTTCTTTCCTCCTCAAATGACCGAGGCTGTGGTGGAGACGCATACTTTTGTGACAGAGGCAAGAATTTAGCACTCTTTTCAGCCCTCGGCCCCAGAATTTCCGGCCCGCTGCGATTCTGTCCAAGCGGTCTGAGCAGACTGGACCCAGGCTCCCACATACTAACTCAAGAGGCGGGCGGCACCTTACGTGATGGAAGCTGCCACACGGCAGGTGGCCCATCCGGCTGCATGCTCCGGCAAAGTCATCCAACCGAAGGTGACAACGTCCCGGTCCTGGGGCTGCCCCCTGCACCTGGCCGGCGTGGGAGGGCGGGGAGCCCGGACCTCTAAAAATGAGTTGCCAAGTTGTGTTTCCTGTCTTCTCCAGCTGAGAGCCTCTTGTAGCAAAAGTTTGTGAATACCAACACCACACGGTAGTAGCAAGCGCTTTCTGGGGTCCTTTGTTCAAATCTTAAACTGAAATTTTCAAAACACGTAGAGATTCTAGGCTGGAGGTGGAAGGGGATGGCCAGGAAGTCAGCAACCTTCTGCTTGGCTCCCTGGGCCTCAGTCGCCTCATCTACAAAATGGGGTGGGGGGAGAATAATGCACAGTTCGGCAACATACAGTCAAACCTTGGATTGCGGGTAACTTGTTCCGTGAGTGTTCTGCAAGATGAGCAAACATTTCCAATAAATTTTAACTTGATAAACGAGCGATGTCTTGCAAATACGGGTAGTACGGGAGGCCGAACGTCACATGATCACAGCTGAGCCAATGGTCCTTTTTTTTTTTTAACAGAGACAAACCAAGAAACAGACTCCGTTTTTTTAAGCCGATCCATTTATTTTGAGACAGAGAGAGAGCATGAGTGGAGGAGAGGCAGAAAGAGAGAATCCTGAGCAGACTCCTCACCGTCAGCGCACAGCCCGATGTGGGGCTCGAGCCCACGAACGCGAGATCATGACCCGAGCTGAAATCGAGGGTCAGATGCTTAACCAATGGAGCCACCCAGGTGCCCCACTGAGCCAACGGATCTTGAAATTTGCTTTGATATACAAGTGCTTTGGATTCTGAGCATGTTTCCGGACCAAATTATGCTCGCAAACCAAGGTTTTCCTGTATATTATCAATTCATTTTTTGACACGGTTTATGGAGCACCCGTCCTCCGTCTGCTACACAGACATGGCCACTTGCCTTGTGGACATTTAAGGAAAATGAGCTGGGCATCGGTGGGATCTGAGACCTGTAGTTACGGGCTGGGGTCGGGGGAACCATTGGTCACCGCTTCTGTGTCCTTACTCACTCGAGTGGATACAGTTGTGCAGCCGACGTGGCATCACTTTGGGAAGAAATGGCAAATTGTTTAAGAGAGAGAAGGTTAAATAGAATGAATGTAGCCATTCATCCAGATTGACTTGACGACCCCAGGTCCTTTATGGGGGGCACAGAAGTGGAAACGCCACCCAATATTCTCAGCAGGCATACCCCCACTAAAATCAGCTAGAAAAAAAAATTAAATTAAAAATTAAAATTAAATTAAATTTAAAAAATTAAACACACCAATCACAGAGCCAGATGCACAGTCAGGGTTCAGTAAACGTACGTGTCTAGGCATCGATCGGGGGGTACGCAGAGCGGTAACACAGCGGAAAACTTGCCTTCTGAGTCTCGGATTCCATTCCCAGATTTGTAATTTACTGGCCCTATAGCGTACCTTCACCGGCACATCTGAGCACTATTTCTTGAGCACCTAATATGTGCCAAGCATCCTTCTGGCCCCAGGGATACAGCTATGGAAAAACATAGAGAAAAATCCCTGATCCTGGAGTTACATTCTACTGGGGAAGAGACAGATGATAAACAAGTAAAAGATATAATGTGAGATGTTGGTAAGTGTCATGAAAAACATTTAAAAAAAATTTTTTTTACTGTTTATTCTTGAGAGAGAGAGAGAGACAGAGCATGAGCAGGGCAGGGGCAGAAAGGGGGGGGGGCCACCGAAACTGAAGCAGGCTCCAGGCTCCAAGCTGTTAGCACAGAGCCCCACGCGGGGCTCGAACCCACGAACCGCGAGATCATGACCTGAGCCGAAGTCAGACGTCCAACCGACTGAGCCACCCAGGGGAAAGCAATAGGGGCTGGAGGAGAGGGTTGCTGTCAGAAAAATGACTTCACCCTTCTGAACCTTAACTTTCTCATCTGTGAAATAGGAAATAATCTCCCCCAGATTGGATTCCCTTGATAATTACACTGGATAATGTAGCTAAAGTGACCTGGGCCCTAGAGGACCTAAATGGATGTGCCCTCCCCAGTCCCTGCTGATACCAACAAAAGCCACCTGGCCGACGTTCAGAAGAGGCATCTCTGCTGTGGCACTTCAGGATATCCCTGGTCTTTTCGGTCTGTATCTACCTCAAGAGCATCATCTTACCATTAGAGGATTCCAGGCATTTGTTGTAATCTATGTGGAGGCACCCTGTATTGTGGGAAATGCAGGCTTAGGGACCGTTCAGACTGTCATCTCCAGAAAGCCAGCCGGTGACAGCACCAGTATGTGACATCTGTTTACACCCCACCTGCTATCTGTCAGGTGCTTCCAGGAGGCGACCTTCACCCCTGAAGAGGCAGATAAACAGACTTTGATGCGGAAGACACGTGCAGAGGTGCCGACAGGTGACAGGAACCAGGCAGGGATGCCGAGGCACCCAGAAACTAGGCACAGCTGGAAGCCGTTAGCACTCTTAGGGACAAGGAGAGGGACTGGCGTGACACGAGAGCCCAGAGGGGAGGTGGAACCTTTGAGGGGCTGGGGGAGGGGATGGTGGCCACAGCCTTCCTTGTGGTGGGGTGGGGACCAAGGAGAAATACCCTAACGTCTCTCTCCTCCCACCTGTGATCTGTTGCTCGCAATGGCCAAGCCCAAATGGAAGTCAGCTGCCAAGAAGCCGGGTCAGGTCAGTCCACAGAGCTGGGTCTCCGGAACACAGAACATGGTGGAAAGTAGTTAAGAATGGATCTCGGAGGGCAAACAGCACATGCCTGTACCATGATGTTTGCTCTGGAGACCCTGCTAAGCACCGGCTGTTTCCATACAACAGCGGTTCTTACCTGGAGTGCACCTGCAGAGACCCTGGAGGACCGGTGAACCGGAGCGCCCGCCCCGCCCCCCCCCAGAGTGTCCGATTCTGAGGTCCGGGGCCGGGCCTGGGAAGTTGCACTTTTTTTTTTTTTTGAAATGTTTATTTATTTTTGAAAGAGAGAGACAGAGCATGAGTCGGGGAGGAGCAGAGCAAGAGGGAGACGCAGAATCCAAAGCAGGCTCCAGGCTCCGAGCCGTCAGCACAGAGCCCGACGTGGGGCTCGAACCCACAAACCGTGACATCATGACCTGAGCCGAAGTCGGACGCTTCACCGACTGAGCCACCCAGGCGCCCCTGGGGAGCTGCATTTGTAACAAGTTCCCGGGTGAGGTCGATGCGACACTGCCCGCCCGAGGGCCACACTTTGAGAGCTACGGCTTTGTAACATGACGTTTCTGGAGAACGGCTGCCCTTCTCCTGTTCCTAGCACCCAACCGGGTCTGTGTACCCCGGGACGCCCCATGGCCAGCAGGACCAGGGGCGGCACAGAAGGGGCCCAGGGAGCCACCTGCAGCTCCCCTCATCCGACAGCCGTAGGACCTGGACCCCGTCAGCTGGGCTACCCTCACCTGGCCCTCGCCCGCCCAGTCCTTGCTCCCTCCAGACCTCATCTTCTGTCCTTTGTTAAATCTCCCTGCCCCTCCTGCCCGGATGGCCAGTTAACATCACACACACACACACACACACACACACACCCCCCGATTAGCTGCACCTGGATGCCTGGCCCGTGTCCTAGGGGAAGATGAGTCAACCACTCCTTGGGGCCAGGCGACATCCTGTGCTCAGGCCAGAAGGTCACAACTCCCGGTCACGCGACATTGCCTCTCTGCGGGCAGCCCTGCCAGTCCTCGGCTTCCCCTGACATCTTTGTTTGAGGGGAAGTGAACACAGAATGTGGCTGGGCCCCGGCCAAACTGGGTCACCCGTGCCCCCTCCTGGGTCCCCCCATGGGCCGGGACCCATCTGAGAGCTGCTTTTCCACTTCGTGTTCTCATCCGGCTCCTCATCTGACCCATCCCTCTTCTCGGCTTCCCGCTTGGAGAGTGTCACTCTGCCAGCAGCTCCGGTCTTCCATCGTCACTAAGCAGCTGCCGGAGGCCCAGACGAGGCGCCCCACAGAATGTCAGTGGCGGAAACGGCCTCCCGGGAACACATGGCGTTCAGGCCCCTTCTTCTGGTGGTTCCCACCCCCATTCTGTGTGGTTACGGTTGGGCTCCTGGGCCCACCATCCTGTGCCCCCTCCCCAGCCCCAGCCTCAGAGCAACAAGAGACAAGCCCTGGCCGATCCGATCAGCACAGCCATTCTCCCGGACACGGGGCTCTGCCCAGGGCTGGGCCTGAACCCCGAACAGGGGCAGTCAGACTGATGTCCTGGAGTAGGCGTGCAGACACCGGAGCAGCAGCTTATGAGAGCCAAAAGATGCACAAGTCGTGGGTGACTTGAAACTGTCCACCGTGGGACTATCTGTGCCTTGGAGAAATTCGCAAGTGCTACAAGTCAGACCTTTTTTTTTTTTTTTTTTTTTTTGAAGAGCCAATCGTTCAACATTTCCCAGCACACAACTTCGGGGGGGAAAGAGATCTGTTTCCTTGACGTGGCTAAACGTCCCGTTCGACACAGAGAGAGCGCAATGCAGAGAGAAGCAGAGGCAGTTTGCTCTGTGCCCCTGGATACAGCCATACCTAAACCCCAAACTATCCCAGTTATAGAAAATGAAAATCGCTTGCTTTGCATTAGCTAATTTGAATTGGGTTTTTCTCTCTAGCAGCCTGAAGAGTGCTACCCGAAACAGGACTTAGGAGAAATTATCCTCCACTCGGGAATTCCCAAAATTGTCACCACAAAAGGGGGAGTTTCCTCAGTGGTTGGTTCCGGGGTAGAAGGAGATGGAACCCGATCAGCCCCTGCTGAGCAGGATGCGGGGCCTCTGGGGTATGGCTCTCCAGTGTGAAGGCACACCTTCAGGCAGTGGCAGTGACAGAGGGGGGCGGGGTGCCCCCGGGATTGGGCGACCAGCTCAGAGAATTCCCCACCACCACTGTCACTATCTTGAAGCTGAGGTTGGACCCCCCTGGTTTCCATTAGTGGTGAATTGTAGGATGCAAGTGTTTACAATTGGCCCCGTAGGGGAGCCGAATTTGCCACCCCATTTTTTCAACGTTTATTTATTTTTGGGACAGAGAGAGACAGAGCATGAACGGGGGAGGGGCAGAGAGAGAGGGAGACACAGAATCGGAAACAGGCTCCAGGCTCTGAGCCATCAGCCCAGAGCCCGATGCGGGGCTCGAACTCATGGACCGCGAGATCGTGACCTGGCTGAAGTCGGACGCTTAACCGACTGCGCCACCCAGGCGCCCCTAGGCTGATGATTTTTAAGAAACAGCAGACATAGGAGAAGGTCTGAGAACCAAGTAGAAGCTATACCCTTTTGTAGAGAAATTTACATGTACAAGGGAACTCTCCATTTGTAAGGGTGTCTCCCTTGGCTGAACCAGGGAGAAGACAATGAAAAGATCTCTAGAAACCCTCCTCAGTGAAGAAGGCAATGAGCTAAATCTGCATAACGCCCTGACCCTGTCTGGAAACCTTTGCCTGGAAACCGCCGGGCCTCCCCTCCCCGAACATCTTCTTTTGTCTTTAGCCGGCGATGGTATTTAAGGGGGTGACCTGGACATGTCAGGAAATTACCCCGTTTTCCTGGGTGTCTTTCATGTATACAGCAGGTATATCGGTTATTAAACGTCTGGGTGTTTTTCTCCCGTTAATCCGTCTTTTATTGCAGGGGGGGTGGGGGGGGCCCTCAGGCAAGAACCTAGAAGGATTAGAGAGAAAATAATTTTTCCTCCTTCATAGCTTCCTTCCGGCCAGGCATTCTCCAAGTGCACCCAGGCCAGCTGTGCTCACCACCCCTCTCAGGAGGAGGGTGCCAGCCGGTTATCTGTTCTACGTAGCTGAGACAGGTGGACTCAGCTCCCGTGCCCTAGGGCAGTATGCTGTGCTCCCGGCTACTGGCGGCCTCTCCCAACACTGGAGAGACCACATGTTAAACCCCTCTCTCCGGGGCATCCTGTGCGATCCCAGCCCCCAAGGTGCCCGGTTGCTGGTAGAGTCTTGAGAAACCCTGACCGGTTCTGAAGGACTTGCTTATTCTGGGTCATTCCCCCAGTCCGTCTCCTGATTATGAATACGCCCATCTTTTGTCCCACCGTAATTACCGCCCCCCCCTCCCATCTTTTCCCCCATTTCTGATTGGCCGTGAAACCCTGACACCAGAGGTTTCTGTGGGTGTTCCTTCAAGGAGGGAGAAGGCAGAAGAGGAGAGACGGTGGCTCATCCTGAGCCCCAGGCTGGGCGGGGGAAGCAGGGCGCCCCATCATGGAGAGAGGGCAGTGCACTGAGCCCCAGGAGGCTGGGAGAGAGAGAGACAACCCATGGATGGCCCCCCGTGGACAGAAAGGGGCCCTGAGTCAAGAGAGCGTCCTGCACAGAGGGGCCCGGGGGTTCAACCCCTAGTCGGAGCCTGCCTAGCCTCTGTGTGCTTGGGCACAGGCAGACACACACACACACACACACACACACACACACACTCCCCGACAAGCACACACGCGCACCTGCACACACACTAACCGTCGCATATGCAGACGCAGACATACCCAAGCAGGCACGTGCGCACACACTCACACACCTGCCTCCCGCTCCTGCAAAATCCCAGCTCATAAAGCAATCGCCGCGACGCTTCCTGGATCAAACTCCTTCCCGGCTCGCGGACTCAATGCCATCTTTCCCCTCCCCACTGCCGTCCCACCCGCCACCCCCCCCCCGCCAGGAATTGAACCGCTTTGCCCTCTTCTCCCCCACCCCAGGCTTGTTTTCCTTTTCTGAGAGATTTTAAGTTTCCATCTGTCATCCTAAGTCATTAATCCCCAAACAGAAGGCCAAAGAAGCCTACCCCACATAGCCAAGCCATTAACTAATTGCAAAAGGTACACGTATCACATCACAATAATCCCACGGCAGCAGCCCGTCCCCCGTGCCTGCTTCCTGAGTTGTGCTGATAAAAAGGACAAGCCGTCTGCTACTGCCCTGGATGGCATTTGCCGTGATGGATGGCCCGTGTCCGGAAGGGGTGTGGGTCAGCCACGGAGACTCCTGTGTCAGGCTGAAGAGGGGGCTGGGATGTGGCCTGGGAAGGAGCCAAGACTCCCTGGGGCCCCAGGGTGGCAGCGCCCCTGAGGACCAGAGCAGGGGAGAAAGCCTGAAAGGCCCCCAGCCCCCTCCTCCTAACAACTGTTTTCTCACGAAGTCAGCAAGTTCAAGGAGACTGGCTTTCAACTGACCACCCACGGTCTGCAGGCACAAACCTTCTTTCTGATGCTGGTCCTTGAGGGCAGGTGGTCTCCCCCAAGTTTCCCCTCACCTCTGCTGGGGGCTCAGAGGCCGCACCAGCACCGTGCGGGGACTGCGTGATGGCCTATTTCCCAGCGAGGCTGGTCGGCGAGTCCGTGTGCGTGCGTGCACGCACATCCGGCTTCTCCACTTCCAGGATCAGAATAAATTGCCTGATTGACAAACCTCGTCTGCAGTTCGTGCGCGCGGTGCCCGTGGGTCGGCCGTGGCTATGGTTGCAGTCAGCTGACCTAATCCATTTATCTTATTTATACTGTGTTCCATTTTCCATATGCGGAGTTGGGGCCTCCTGGATCTGGTATGCAAATGAGACACGACGATTTGCAAATGAGCAGAGGCCTGACACTTTTAAAAATTATCATGAAGAACATTGCCACCCCGCCACTGGGTAGGAGGAGGGAGGCTGGAACCGAAGGCCCGTGATAGGCAGCGTCCTTCCCCCCTTCTCCCTGCCTTCTGAAGCCTCACTGACCCCTGTCCCCTTAAGGTCCACTCCATTCTTGCAGGGTGATGGGCGCAGGCATCACTGGGGAGGAAAAGGCTGGCAGGGGATTCACAGAGAACTAAACAAGGCCAGGGGGGATTCCAACTGACATCACCCACACGCCCTGGGCCCCAGAGGCCGACAGCCCGCTCCTCAATGAACAAAAGACGCAGGGTCCTCACCCCAATTTTTATTTGGAGGGGAGGCAAGGAAGCGAGGTTCCTGAATGGTGATTTCTTACGGGCTTTCTTTAGGGCAAGCAGGCGCCTGTAGGCCACCCAAGGAGATAATCATGGATCAAATTGTTCCCGAGAACAAGCCTTGTAGGACCAGCTCTGAGCTTGAATGGGAACCTTGAGTACTACATTATAGGCCATGGCTGCGCAACTTTATACAATCTTCTCTCTCCTTCATTGTCCTTTAAAAACCCCCTTCAGGCAGATGTGGGAGTGCAAAATTGCTACAAACTGGGCCTCGCTTAGTCTTTCTCCAGGGCCCGGAGCTAAGAAACGGACAGGTGGTCGAGGCGAAGGCTGACTATCCGAATCTGGATCTTCCTCAGGAACAGCAAGAGGTACATTGACTGTGAGGCACCGGGTGTGGGTCCCACGAGACATCCTGGAGAGTGAGTCACCTCTGGCGGGCGGATGGAAGCCGGCGCCCGGGAACCCAGCTTTGAGAAACGGGAAAGTACGGCCATGCAAAGCTCCCCCCCTGCACAACTCCGCCCCCCGCCCCCCGCCCCCGGTTTCCCCCACTCCAGCCCCTGGCCGTCCACTGTGCTGTTCTCTCGTGTGGTATTCTACAAAGGAACCTCGTTTGAGTTCAAACTTCTGCAGATTAATTTGAAGCCAGAGTCTTCCTTTTTTTTTTATTTTTTTTTTTTTTTAAGACGCAGGAGAAAAGAACATATAATCCCAGCTTTTCCAAAGGCGGAGCAAGAGATTTCAATAACAAAGTTGTATTTCGCTTGGCAATCAGGGAAAGTTGCCCTTTTTTTTTTTTCCCCCAAGTGTCCTTGTTTATTGTTCTGTTTCTAAGAATATACAGAGGAGACATCTCCAAGGCAGGAGGAATGCTTCCACCAGGAATTTCCAAGATGGCATTGGAACCGTGTTGCCAATAGTGAGACAAGTGTGAGCTGATCCCCCAACATGCAAATTCTGATACCTGACAGAAGGCACGCATGGCACGTTGTCTCTGACAAATAAGAACATTCACAGAGGTCTTGGCAAAATTAAATACAAGATCCTGAAGAAGATAACGCCCGATTTAACCCCAAAGCGCCTGGTTTGCATTAAGCACCTACTCAACCCCCTTGCTGGCTCTCAACACGAACCTAAATCTCCTTTGAATCTTGTCTTCCTATGATTCATTAAGGGCGAGCCACCATTGGTGACCAGGCGATGTTTTTAATTACTGCGTTCCCGTTCCTTTTCTGTACGGTTTTGTTGCTATCATTCCAGCAGATACTTACAAATATGACTTCTATGGGGGTTCCCTGTGATCTCTACAAGGACCGGAGCTGCTAATGAGAGCCAGGCAGGCCCCTAGCCAAGGGGGCTGCTGATTAGCAAGCCAAGAAACATCCAGACTCAGAGACTAATGAGCTGGCAGAGAGGCCAACACAGACGTAGAATGTGGAGTGCAGCACCGGGGAGAGAGGCCACCAAGGCAACCCAGGCGTGCGGTTGCTAACGGATGAGGGAGCTGTGGACTTGGAGGCCGTAAAGGGGTGGATTTGTTCCCCCGGAGGCTCTACTGACTCGGGGAACCGACCTTTGACAATCAGCTCCCCCACTGCCTGGAATGAGCCTCCCCTGCCTGGGCTGACGCCTCCCCACCGGCCGCCACCCCTCTGCAAATCTGCTCCCCCGCACCAAGGCCGGCGCTAATCCCATGCCCCCTGCGGGACCTGCCCTGACCACCAGTGGTTTTATTCACCAGACGTTAAGTTCCCCTTACGTCTCGTCTCGTGCATGGCACTGGCCAGGGGCCGGGCAGGGGATTGAGAAAGTAATCATGTTCTGCCGGGGGACCTGCCCTCGCCACGGTGTCTTGATCTGAGACTTCACTCTGCAATTGTTTCAGACAGATGCCTTGGGGCAGAGACGGGCCAGATGCTCACCAAAACTGTTTCCTCTTCCTGGGCACACAGTTAAACTAATTTTGAAGCCACCTTTCATCTTGATGAGAGACTAGCTTTCACCCATCAAATGTGAGCAAAAGGGATGAGATAGTTAAGAAGTTAAGAGGTGCCTCCTCTCTCTCTCTCTATCTCTCTCTGTCTCTCTATGTTTATATCTCTATCTATCTCTATCTCTAGCTCTATCTCTCTCTCTCTCTCTATCTCTACTTCTATCTCTACCTTTATCTCTCTCTATTCCTCCTGTCTGCTGGCTGGATGATGCCGGACTGACACTGAAGGCACATCGTGGAAATGGCCGAGCTACAACACGCTAGGAGCTAGGTCAAGTCTCCCTGAAAGCAGAGGCCAAGGAGTCAGGCACCTGTACCCTGGTTAGTTGGGTCATTGGCTACGGGCCACCCCTGGGGCCTCCAACCCTCTAGGCATATCTGGGTAAAGCAGCTGCCTGTCCGGTCGGGGCAAATAGTTGCATCATGGGGCGACCGACTGCAAGCAATTAGCAGCCAACATTTACAACAGCTGTGGGACGGAGGTACCCACCTGATAAAGGGGGACCGAGAAAAGACCTAACACAGTGACATCTCCTACGAGTCCCTCTCACTCAGTTAAGCCTCAGACTCTTGATTTCGGCTCAGGTCATGACCTCATGGTTCGTGAGATCGAGCCCCGCCTCAGGCTCTTCGCTGACACTGTGAAGCCTGCTTGGGATTCTCAGTCTCCTTCTCTCTCTGCCTCTCTCCGCCCCCCGCGCCCCCCCCATCTCTCTCTCTTCTCTCTCAATAAACATTAAAAAAAAATTGTCCCTGCCTGACTGCCTGGAACACAGCCCTCGAGCCGCACTCAGTCATGACACAAACAAGAAGTAATCCTTTATCGTTTCAAGCCTGAAGCCCCTGAGATTTTGGACTTGTTTGTTACAGCAGCTAATATCTGACTAGTTGCACACGTAGCCTCCTAAGCCAGAAGCTGGGGAGCTTTTCCCGTAGAAGACCAGGTTGTAAAAATCGCCAGCTTCCTGGCCACGTGGTCTGTGTCACTACTATCGGCCAGATTTGTCTTGCGGGCCGCAGTCTGCCAACCGCACTTGCAAACTACAACTCACAAGAACAGAAAGTATGCCTTCGAGTTCTTTCTTTTTCACCTAAGGCCTAGGACAGAACTTTACCTGTACTGTGCAACCCTTTAAAGCCGAGGCGATTCATCTGAAAATGAAAAACTGAAAGTGAGTTTCTGGTTATGATTGTTGCTTAATTTTATTTCACCTTCACAGAAGGGCTGACTTTCTGGGTCTGGTGGAAAGTGTTCCGGATTCTGTGCAGGCTCCTCAGGAATTCCCGCTGGAGATAGCTGGCTACTGGCTACAGCTCCCCATGCCCCCAGACCTTCCGTCTCAAGCTTCTGTCACCGGTGGGAGCAGAAGTTGGTGGGAATTTAAAAAAAGGGCGGGGGGGGGGGTTGTTGTGGGAGAGCTCAGAGAGGTCCAGTGCACCAGCAGGAGCAGGCTGACTGTGGACAGCCCAGGCATGCGGAAGGACCAGGATCGTCATGTCCTAGAATTTTCGGGTTGGCCCAGCCAGCACGTAGGTCCCTCTGCCACAATCTCAGCTTGGTGCTCCCAAATCCACTTTTAATGTTAAACAGATGACTATGGCAGCCATAGCCTGAGAACAGCATGGTAACCAGAGGCCCAGGCCCCTATATAATGACAGTGTGGCTCACCAGGAAAACTGCCTAGACCAGCAGGGGTAGTAGCTAAGCATGAGGGGAGTCTCAAATAAATGATAGGGGTCAGGAGTGATGAATATCAGGTGCAGCCACAAGACCAACTAGCCCTGCTTTTATAAGTTTCCCCAGAAATGGGGCGCCTGGGTGGCTCAGTCGGTTGAGCGTCCGACTTCGGCTCAGGTCATGATCTCACGGTTTGTGAGTTCGAGCCCCACGTCGGGCTCTGTGCTGACAGCTCAGAACCTGGAGCCTGCTTCGGATTCTGTGTCTCCCTCTCTCTGTGCCCCTCCCCTGCTCTCGCTCTGTCTCTCTCTCTCAAAAATAAATAAACACTCAAAAAAATTTTTTAAAAAAAATAAAAATGAAAAGACAAAACACAGACTAGGAGAAAATATTTGTAAATCATGTATCTGATAAAGGTTTTGCTTGCAGAAAATATATTTTTAAAAAAACTCTTAAAACTTAACAATAAGAGGGGAGCCTGGGTGGCTCAGTTGGTTAAGCATCCAACTCTTGATTTTGGCTCAGGTCATGATCTCACAGTTTGTGAGTTCAAGCCCTGCCTGGGGCTCTGCACTGACAGGGCAGGACTTGCTTGGGATTCTCTCTCTCTCTCTCTCCCTCTCTCTCTGCCTCTCTGTCTCTCAAAATAAATAAACATTTTTTTAAAAAACTTCATGGAGGCTCCTGTGTGGCTCAGTCGGTTAAGCATCCGACTTCAGCTCAGGTCATGATCTCACAGTCTGCGAGTTCAAACCCCACGTCGGGCTCTGTGCTGACAGCTCGGAGCCCGGAGCCTGCTTCAGATTCTGCGTCTCCCTCTCTCTCTGCCCCTCCCCCGCTCATGCTCTCTCTGTGTCTCAAAAAATAAATAAAAACATTTAAAAAACAAATAAATAAAAAATAAAAATAAAAACTTCAGGGGCGCCTGGGTGGCTCAGTCAGTTAACTGTCCGACTTAAGTGTCCGGCTCAGGTCATGGTCTCATGGTTCATGGGTTCGAGCCCCACGTCGGACTCTGTGCTGACAGCTCAGAGCCTGGAGCCCGCTTCGGATTCTGTGTCTCCCCTCTCTCTGCCCCTCCCCTGCTCGCACTCTGTCTCTCGCTCCCTCAAAGTTCATACACATTAAAAGAATTTTTTTAATAAAGAAACTTCATAAGAATACAGACAAGCCAATTTTTTAAAAAATAGATAAGTAATTTTAAGTAGCCATTTCGTCAAATGGCTAATAAGCACATGAAAAGGTGCCCCACATCACTAGTCACTAAGGAGATGCAAATCAAACCCACAAGATGCCACATCACACCCACTAGGATGGCTACAGTCAAAAAAACAGACAGTGGCAAGAGTTGGTAAGGATGTAGAACAACTGAGCCTCTATATTGGTGCTCTATCGGTAAAAACGCAAAATGGTGTGGCCACGTCAGAAAACCATCTGGCAGTTTCTTAAAAAGTTACACGTAAATTCACCAGACATTTCCACTCCCAAGAGAAATGAAAACATATGTCTCCTCAAACACTCACGCATGAGTTGTTCCTAGCTGCGTTATTCATGACAGCCCCAAAGCGGAAATCACCCACATGCCCATCGACAGACGAATAGATAAGTACACTGTGGTATATCCATACAATAGAACCTTTATTCGGCCATAAAAAGGGGGGAAAGCACCAATACACGTTACACTGTGGATGAAGCTGGAAAACATTCTACCCAGTAAAAGCAAGCAGACACAGAGACCACATACTGTATAATTCCATTTACATGAAATCTCCAGAAAAGGAAAACTCTACAGAGACAAAAGGGGCTGGGGGTAGAAACGGGCAGTAACTACCAATGGACACAAGGTATCTCTTGGGGCGACTGAAATGTCTAAAAGTTGGGTTGTGGTGATGGTTGCACAACTGGGCAAATTCAGTAAAAATCTTTGAACCCTGTGCTTGAAGCAGGTGACCTTTACAGAATGTAAATCCTAGTTCGGTACAGGTTATTGAATAATAAAAACCAAAACCTTCTGCATATGTATCTCCATCTCCAACCATATTTCCAAAGAACCCAATCAAAGACAACGCACACTGCATCTGACCGGAAATGCCCATTACTTTTGTCCCTAGCCACATTTGGGGAAATCACAGTTTCAAGAGAAAAAGGCCCGAAGCATGCCCCGGTGCACACGCGCATGCGCGCCCACGCGGGCGCACGCGCGTGCACATACCCACAAAGACACACACACTCCTTTCAAGCTCTCTGCCTTTTAGACCCCAGTCGCCGTCACCATCACCTTTGCTGCCACGGGTTTTAGGACCCAGCACTGACTACAGAACTCCTTCCCATGAGGAAAATACTTGAATCCCTGCCCGCATGAAACAGACTTACAGAGGCACATCCTACCATTTTTCATCATTTTTAATTACAAATTCCTATTTTAATACATGTTTCTGCTCCGTGCTATTTTTCATAATTCTTTTGCCTGAAAAGCCCAGATACCTTGAGGTATAAACACTGGTGGTATAAATTGCCTGTGTTTGGAGGGGAGCGAGGGTCAACGGGTTGGCAGGAATGAGCCCATGAGACAGACTAGGAAACAGAGAAGGGAAGGGGAAAAAAAAGACGAGTTGATAAATAAGGACTCCGAGTTCATCCCCACAAGGCTGGCTGCTCATTGCTCAATGTTGCGAGACACTGACTTCTTAGAGGTTTGCAGTAACAGCTCGCTCGAGCTGGAAATTGCTGTGAATGTGCATTCTACCCGAGGCTGAGCTTGTAAAAAGAGTTCTCTGGCATCCTTGCCTCGCTGACAGGTCTGGGACAGCAGGTGTTCCTCTGGGGGTGGCTGAGTCTGAGCCCCAGCAACCGTGCCCCGAAGCTCTTGACCCCTAGACTGATTGATCATCAATGAACTGTCCCTTCTCACTCCCTATCTCCCTTAACTCTCGCTTCTACAATCAAGGTCCCAGCCCCCCGGGGCCATGCCCTTCCCACTGCCTGGAATGCCATGCCCTGACTTCTTCATGCCCCAGACAGTTTCCGAGCATCTACCATGTGCCAATGAAACTACCTCTGGTCTAAGTTCTGGCCGAAACCAGCCATGAACAACATGGTCCCAGGCGAAAGGAGCTCACAGATGTCAAAATCTGGTGTGCTCTGTGCCATGACGGGTGCATCAGGGAGAAACGCTGGGGGCAGAGAGACGGCTTTGGACAAGTCCACCCAGGAGGAAATGTCTGGGGAGGCTTCCAAGAGGGGGTTGCTGCTTACATGGTCTCTGAAAAGAAGGGCGGCTGCTTGCAGGCAAGGTGTTAGATTTCATCCACAGAAGAGAGGGTGTCAATTTCAGCAGCACCCCAGAGCAGCGCTGTCCGCTAGAACTTACTCAGAAGCACGTGAAATGTGGCTAGTGCGAGTGACAAACAGAATTCCACGTTTGACTTCATTTTGATTCATTTTAACTTAAAATCAAATATGCACGTGTGGCTAGCAGCTACTGGAGTGAAACAGCACAGCTCCAGAGGCACAAGACAGGAGAGCCTATTCCCAGAAGCTTCGGGTGCCGGGAAGAGGCTACAGGAAACAGCCAGAAAAAAAAAAGAGAGAGAGAGAGAGAGACCGGCTCACGGAGGAGCTTGTGAGCATGGCTGGGTCACTCACCCTCACCGCGACACATAAGACACCCCCACCCCCAGTGAAATAACTCATCTCGTCTCTGGCCCCTCCACTCCTTCGATTCCAAGAGTCGCAGACTCCAATGCTGACAGCTGCCCCAGGGAAGATGAGGTGAGAAAGGACATACATGCGCGTCTCGGGCGCTTGGGGCGCTGTGTCCAGCTGGACAGTACGAGTCCCATCGAAAGGGGGCAGCCACTACTCAGCCTCGCTTTGTGATACTGCTGTCTCCAAATGCAGGCCCCAAATTGCCGGATCTTCGAATGATTCAGGAGAAGCCAAGAAGCCTGACTTACTTTGTGAAATCCTTCAGTGTCTAAATGTGGGATCCATTTTTCTTCTAAATGTTCTGCAGGCCAAGGAAAGCCAGCCTCGGGGCTGGGATTTGGTTCTCGAACTGTAAGTTCGCTACCAGTATTCCTCTGTCCACCTCTTCCGTAGCATCTGTCACTCCACATAGCAGGTACCTGCGTTTATGATGCCCACTGCTCCCCACCCGGCTCACGATTCCTCAAGGCCTAAAAGGGGCTTCAGGGGACCAAAGTCGTCTCCATGTGTCATTTCAGGAACCTAGTACAACCGTCGTCGGGGGTCTTGGTTTTGTAGATGTTTGTGAAATGAACGAACGAATGAGCCATCTCGTTCATTCGTGAAATGATCTTGCCAGCCGAGGCACTGGCTCCAAGAGACAGCAGCAAAGGAGTTAAAAGGCAGGAAATGAACTCGGCTTTGGGATAAAGCCCCATTAATTGCCATCTTACCAGAAATCCTGTTCCCTGCAAATCCGCAGGCTGTAAATTAAGATCTGAATTGTTGTTTTGAGCGCAGCTTTCTCCAAACCACAGACTTGCAAACACCTCTCTTCCCGGTAGCTTGAGGCCTCACAACAGTCTCGTGCTATTAAATCTTGCTGAAAGGTGGGCTGAGACCACTAGGTCTCTGGTGAAAATTACCAGACTTGTGGACGGCTGCCGTGGGATTTAGCAAGATGCCTCTGCCCCTGTCACCAGGGAGAGCCCAGCCACCAGGAGGCAACACGGGGAAGAGAATCCCTGACCCCGGGTGACCCCCAGAGCTGCAGCTTAGGGGAAGTCATTGAAACTCTCTGCTCCAATCGCTCCAAGCGACGGCTGGGGATAAATGTGCCTCACCGCAAGGCGGCTTCCTAAGGCCAAGTGGATCTTCGAGGGGTGATGGCAGGAAGAGCAAGCCCCCAGCCAGGAGAAGGCGCAGCGAAACTTCTGAACGGTGTGCAGGCTTTGCCACAGCAGACACAGAAATGCCTGCTCCCGACATATCCACACGCATCCGCCCGGCAGAAACACGAGACGTTGTTCCTGCGATTTTTTCCTCTGGGGCCATTTTGGAGATATTCTGGATGGCTGAAATTCAGCCTTGTAGAATCAAGAGTGAAACGCACCGAAAGGACCTTGAGGGGACCCTCTCCCCCCCCGCCCCCCGCCGCCACCGTCCCCTTCTTGCGGCGCAGATGAGGAAACCGAGGTTCCCATTTATCACACCACTGGACTCCCCACGCACAGCCCGGCGCTCTCTTTCTTTTACCCCGACGCGGTGCCCCTCGCGAATCCATATATCTGTGCACACCACGGGGTCCTCTCGGAGACACCGGTGACAAAGGCCATTTTTCACAGGAGGATATAATCTGCTAAAATCTTCTCCCACGTCCCAGGGTAAGAGTTCCCATATTTCACCGAGCGGGTTAATCACAAATATCAATTGATGAGGTGGGAAGAAGGGCAGAGAAGAGAAGGAAACCTCCGTCGTCGGCGCCGACTTCTGAAATGGGACCTGTTTCGCTTCCCCCCGCTCATACAAAAATAAAAACACCCCGAAGGCTTGCAACGCGTGGCGAAATCCTTTTCAATACCTGGATACAAAATACTATCCTCTTTAAAGGGTAGCCCATTTATTTAGGAAAGATAATTGATGGGTTATTTATATTAGTCTCCAGTGTCCAGTGCTGCCATCATTGAGATGAAGTGCTCAGGACAGAGTGAAATCCCTTAATTACTCTCGCACGTGTTGTGTGTTGCAGGGAAAGAAAACATAATGCAAAGTGCTTATATGTCTCAGCAGCATAATAGCTTGATGAAGATTTCTAAATTTTTCAAAATGTCATTTCTTTCCAAAAGATGGATTATTTCTGTTGGGATTTAGTCTACCTAATTATTCCTGCCTTGATTACTTAACTACTCCAGATATTTCATGCCTCCACTTCTTATCACGTTGGGCCCTGTTAGAACTGAGGCAGCAGCTTATTAGCACAAAGTAGACGGTCCTGTTTCGGGGCAGCGAGCGTGGGAAGGTGCGTTCCGAAATTGGAGCGCTGGCAACCTGAAGGGGAGGAGAAACTTTTTCTCTACCCTTCTGAGTTCTTTGGCTGATGAATTGATATAAAAGAGATTAACAGGAGAAAATTTCATCGTATACACATGGGAACCTCGGAACCAATACGAGACCCAAGGACAGCGAATGTGGCTATTCCATCCTGAGCTAAGGAATGGAGTAGGGCCCAGGGGCTTCAAAGGGGAGGAGGGTAATTCACCAGATGATAAAAAGAGCAGATGTTTGGTCATTAGATGTTCACCCTGCTCTACAGATGGGTCATTCAGATAAAAGTCGTGTCTGATAATAGCCCTCTCCCGGGCAGGCCCCCTAAGTTATTTTAGGTAGTTAGGGGAGGGGTAAAAGTTTGTCTGTTGCATCTTGATTGCCTTTGGCTCAAAATAACCCACATGCCCAAGGGCCATATTTTGGGGTCACGTATTTTGCTCCGCCTCAGCCCCACCTGGGACACTTCCCTAAGCAGTTTCACAGCCCAGAAGTTGAGTTGGTGGATTTCCCCCATCTCATTGAACCAGTCTCTTGGTGCCGAGAATAGATCAGTTCAGTTACACGGTTGTGTCTTGCTCCAGAAGCACGATGCAGGTGGGTTCCCAAAGTCAGAGCTATGGCGCCAGGGATCAGGTATTTAATAAAAAGCATTTTTACACAACAAAGAAAATCAATGGTTAATGTTTGGAACCGACTATAATTCCAGCTTCTGAGCTGTGAAGGCAGACAGTCAAGATTTGTAAATGTCCGGTTTGAAACATCTTCAGATGAAGGGAGAGCAGGAGGTGACAATCTGACAGATTTTTCTGGTCTGCAGTTTGAGTGTCTCTGGTGATCTTTCTGAGCGGCCCATACAGCAACAGGCACAAAGACTGGCCATATATGAACTGTTGTGGTGATTTCACTTAAGCTTCTATCAAGTTGTCCAATTTTAGCTTACATGGCTTCAAAAAGAGTAATTTTAGTTCTCAATGATTCCAAGTCAGAAGGGTGGGAGAAAATTGGAAACGTTAGCTTGAAGAGTTATAGCCAAATATTGGAGGAAACTGGAAGAATTCAGAATCTAGTCCAGTTTACAGGTAAAAAACAAAATCTCAAAGACAACAGCCTTGGGATTTGATATCCACAAAGGATATCACTTTTCTCTCTACAATAACCCCCATTTTTTTTTCAAAGAGAACCACAGCAAGACTAATTTGTCTGAAAACCAAGTCTAGTTTCAATGAAGTTGGCCTGATTATTCACATGCATGCAGCAAGAATGGTGACCAACCACATAGGCTCTTATAAATCTGCGTTGCGGGACTTTTCCATAAAGGAATCTCAAAACTGAACTTTGCAAAGACTCTCGAGGCTAAGAAGCCACGCCGAGGACTTGCCAACAGACTTTGCCTGCAAAACCTATAGATTTGGATAAATTCCCATCTTCTCCAGATCCCCCAAATACCCTGAAGTTCCTGAGCCTGCCAGGAAGTGACCTTCCTTACTCACCTTGTAAGGCCGGGAACCCTGTAAAGCAAGGGACCAGGCTGAGATTTCCAAGGGGCTTTATTGGTTCCATTAAGTAAGTCAACCTTAGCTTTTAAAAGCTGTCTGGTCATATCTCAGTCTATGCACATCCTCAAATATGACATTCGAGTCAAAGCCTTGGCAATATAACCACTGCGACCAAATGTGTCCAATTTACAAGGAGAACAGATTCTCATCGAACTCATGTAAATAACTATATTCCCGTAAAAGTAAGAATGCCCCGTGAGTCTCTCAATTCTGGGGGAATTGGGTGGGGGAAAAAAGTAATTGTTTCACCCTTGTTCACAAAGGTATCTCTTACCAAAATGTTGATAGCCTAGGAGAAAAGAGAAAAAGGCTCCCCTAAATCTGGACATACAAAAAAAGAACCGGCAATATTTTAAACAAAAAGTCATAAAACTTATAATCATCCTCATCAGGGCAGCCAGTGCCACGTTTCTCATTCTGCTTGAATCCAGTTTTTTTCATTAGTCCTGGAAATTCATACCCAGTCCAGTTTTTTTCTTTTTTAAGTGATCAGAAACCTATATTCTAGAGCACTTTCCACAAATCTCCTTGGAGAAGAAGCACTCCCACAAACACTTTTGCAAAAGCATCCTGAGTGAAACACTAACTGTAAGTGACAAAAGATCTAAAAATAGCCACGGTCCAAGATTTGACGGGAGTTCATAATAATGCAATCGACAAGGAAATTTAGTTATCATTGGGACATACATTTTAAGATAGTAACTAGAAGTATGTTTGATAACCTTATACCAAGGCATACTAGATTTTTAGGAATTTGATACAAATTGTAGAGCACTTACATCGTATACCTGCACAATACAACATGAAGAAGCTTAGTATTACTTCTTATCTGACAATGCCTCCCACGTAATTTAACATACCAAATAAGCCTGATTAGTTTAGCATCTTCCTTTTTTACATAGAAGGAGAGAGAACACATCTTATGCAATTTTCCAGGGATTTCTGGAAAATTCCAGAATTACTCCGAGGTGAAAAGTCTTTGTTTAGAATTTGATTTGGAGGAAACTTGTCAAAAATATCAAGAGGTTTTAAAACACTTAGATAGGATCTTGGGCTGTTGTGAAACGACATTCATTTAACCATAGTGACAACTAAAGACTTTCCAGGCAAATATGGAAAGTTACATAGTTGTAAAAAAAAAAAAAAAAGAACAAAAAAATCCTAGTTCTTTTAATAGAGAAGACCCAGCTTTCTTAAGTAATCAAAGACCTGATATGAAACACAGGAAGTTACTTTGGCAACACAAAACATGTTTCTTTTCTAGGCACATTAGTTAAAAGATACACCAAAAGTTTTGCTTATAATTTCTCATTAAGAGCCGACCAACAATCCAAGAAAACTTGTCCTTTCCGCAGATGAAAGCAAATTCAGCTCGTTTTACATAGGTATACTATTTTTTTTTAAGTTTATTTATTTTGAGAGAAAGAGTGAGAGAACAAGAGGGAGAGGGGCAGGGAGAGAGGGGCCAGAGGATCCGAAGAAGGCTCTGTGCTCACAGCAGAGAGCCGGATGTGGGACTCGAACTCACAAACCATGAGATCATGACCTGAGCCGAAGTCAGACGTTTAACCGACTGAGCTACCCAGACACCCCAACACAGGTATACTTTAAACCTTATTTTTTAACTCCTTTTAATGACAATTCAATTTTGGCCAGCTTGATTACACAAGGTAAAATTCTCTCTCTCTTCCCGATGTCCTATACCATTTTTACTTTAGGTCGAGTTTACTTTCTTTTCCCTTAACAAAAATACATCTTTACTTCTCATACCCCTTTTTACCAAAACACATCTTACCTTCCTTGCCTACAGAATTGCCACCCTTATCATTCCCAGCAGTTTTCATTTCACTGGTTAGAATTCTTAACTCTTAGAAACCTTAATTTCTGGTGAGAACTAAAAAGTCAGCGGGGTGCCTGGCTGGCTCAGTCAGAAGAGCATGTGACCCTTGATCTAAGGGTCGTGAGTTCAAGCCCCACATTGGGGGGTGGAGATTACGTAAAAATAAATAAATAAATAAATAAATAAATAAATAAAGTTGGAAAAAAGTGTGCAGCTGGAACCTGTTACGTCAGCACCCTTTCGATTGGCAAATTTATAAATACATTTTTTAATTTCTAGAAGCATATGCCTCTTTCAGTTTTCCAGTGTGGCACTGACACATCGAAATATCATTTAGGTTCTCTGCAATGAGAAGCCAACAGCAGACAAACCTACGTTCAGTAACTGATGTTTCAATATTGTCTCTTATTTGGAAATGATCTAGATATTGAATGACTACCCATCACCAAATTCAACTCAAAACTCCAAGGTTTTAAGTTACCAAAAAGATTTGGGGGAAACTCTCTAGGTAGACATAGCATAAAACATCAATATTGACGCAAAGTTCATTTATAAACTTTTATCTTACTCGCATCCATTTAATTCACTTGTCCTTAACAGTCATGTTTAGATTAGTCATGAAAATTTCACGAGGCATTAAATATCTAACCATCATCTTTTTTTTTTTTAACGTTTTATTTATTTTTGAGACAGAGAGAGACAGAGCATGAACGGGGGAGGGGCAGAGAGAGAGGGAGACACAGAATCGGAAGCAGGCTCCAGGCTCTGAGCCATCAGCCCAGAGCCCGACGCGGGGCTCAAACTCACAGACCGCGAGATCGTGACCTGAGCTGAAGTCGGGCACTTAACCGACTGAGCCACCCAGGCGCCCCTAACCATCATCTTAAATTCTCTTTCTTGCTGACAAAGTCTGTAACAGATATAACATGAACTTGTTTGACTTTAGGAAACCTAGGTAGGATAAAAGTTGTACGTGGGGGGGCACCTGGGTGGCTTAGTCGGTGGAGTGCCCGACTCTCGGTTTCGGTTCAGGTCATGATCTCACAGTCATAAGATTGAGCTCCGCGTGAAGCTCTGCACCAAGTGTGGAGCCTGCTTAAGATTTTCTCTCTCTCGGGGTACCTGGTGGCTCAGTCGGTTAAGTGTCCGACTTCAGCTCAGGTCATGATATCATGGTTTGTGGGTTCGAGCCCCGCGTCGGGCTCTGTGCTGACAGCTCGGAGCTCGGAGCCTGCTTCAGATTCTGCGTCTCCCTCTCTCTCTGCCCCTCCCCCACTCATGCTCGCTCTCTCTCTCTCTCTCTCTCTCATAAATAAACTTAAAAAATTAAAAAAAAAATTATCTCTCTCTCTCTCTACCCCTCTTCCCAACCCTCTCAAAATAAATACATAAACTTTAAAAAAAAGTTGCACGCGTGCCTCACATTTAGTGCTGGTAACTCTGAAGACATGCCTATTTTTAATTAAACCAAATTTAAACTAGCTTTTGTTTGCCAAAGACTATCCCACATCATGTGAACCTAAAAAGTAGTTGGGTTAGTTTTAATTATATTTCTGAGTATTCAGTATACATAAGCACCTAATTTTCAAGCCAACTACATAGAGCTCTTCTACAAATTGATTTCAGTGAGGGGCACCTAGGTGGCTCAGTCGGTCAAGCATCCGACTTTGGCTCAGGTCATGATCTCACGGTTGGTGGGTTCGAGTCCTGCATCGGGCTCTGTGCTGATGGCTCAGAGCCTGGAGCCTGCTTGGGCATCTGTGTCTCCTCCTCTCTCTGCCCCTCCTCCACTCGTACTCTGTCTCCCTCTGTTTCTCTCAAGAATAAATAAACACAAAAAATGTTTAAAATTATTTTCAGTGATACCATCCAGTGGTAGAAAATACCACCCATGGCACCATATACATATACAGACACACATAAACAGACAGACAGACCCAGAGACCTTATGGTTTCAGTTTGCAATTTTAGCCATTATGACAACGGAAAATCCGCTAGTCATAAGAGAACAGTTGGAATAAGTCAAGTTTGTCTGCTCAGATGGCTAAAGCTTTCCGCACTAATATCTGTGTGGAAGACACATGATTTTTCATTAGCCTAAATTTGAAATGCCTTCTCTCCCTTTATGTTTTTCTTCGGATACAAATTGCATTCCTCAAATTTGTCCTTTAATATTTACATCTCAAAAACACAGGGAAGAATGCAAGTTACAAGCCTTTGGGGATAAATAAATAAATAAGTAAATGGACGAGGTGAACTCTGGACCACCTCTAGAGCTGTATATTTAGTTTTGTAAAGATTTGTGAGATAAGGATGTCACAGGTTGATCTGCCCCTCACAGCACACACAAATGCCTGTGTGTGTGTGTGTGTGTGTATTTGTAAATACTTTTACAAAAATTCAGATCCTTTTTCTTTCTCTCTAGCTAAACAGTTTCATTTTAGCTTAGGAAAGGAGGTCAAAAAAAAAAAAAAGTTGCTATCAGGCTCTGAATATCAGCTTCCGATCCAGCCAAACTCTGACCACAGAGCTATTAAAGCCTCTTTTAAATATCTTGTCAGTTTTCAGCTGGGACAAACAGCGAGCATGTTCAGGGTTTCAGGCAATATAAAGCTTTCTGATAAAGGCCTTCTTTCTGAAGGTGCAATTCAACTTTGGACCAATTTATCTTAGGAGGAAAAGCCCCTTGATCAGCCCCTGAATATGAGCCTTCAGCTGATCATTTGTAGAAGGGCGTAGGAAAAGTTCTGATGGTTTCCTCTGTGAAGGGAGGTTTTCAGGGGACTATTTGGCTGGTCTGATAACTATAATATAATCCTGGGAGAGAAGACTACCTTTTAGCAGCCAAATGAGGTCCCCATGAGTGGAGGGGTAAATGACCAGCCATCTTGTTAGATTCTTCTTTAAATCCGATAGGACCCTCTGAAAGGTAAAAAGGGACTTGATAATTTTTAAAAATCTGCTGCTGCCCAGGACATAGGAATTCTTCGGGTGTGGGTCTAGGATATTTCTGCCGAGGATGCGGCATAGGAAGGTCCGAAGCGGGTGGTGTCTGATTACAGAACCCAGCAGAATGAACCTTACTGTCCATCCTGGGAGCTTCGGTTAAATTTATTTCCTGGCTTTTAGCATTTCCATGTGCACCCTGGGCCCAGAGATCAGGCTGAGTGCCCTGTGTAAATCTTACAGGAAAGTTAAAACAAGCATCTGAGTGTGTAAGGGATTTTCTGGGAAAGGTGGAGAAGTCTGGGGAGCTAAGGGAATTTCCATTGGATATGAACTCCAATGTTGTTTTAAGTGTAATTTGTTTTTTTAATGTTTTTTCATCTTTTTTTAACATTTTTATTTGTTTTTGAGAGAGAGAGAGAGAGAGAGAGAGAGCAAGAGGGGGAAGGGCAGAGAGAGAGGGAGACACAGAATGGGAAGCAAGCTCCAGGCTCCGAGCTGTCCGCACAGAGTCCAGACACGGGGCTCGAACCCATGAACAGTGAGATCATGACCTGAGCCGAAGTCAGAGGCTTCACCGACTGAGCCACCCAGGCGCCCCTGTTCTTTCATCTTGCTAAGGGCATCCCCGAGGTTAGTTGTTACACTTCTTTGTATCCACTTTTCAATTTGCTCTTTCCATAAGTACCAATAAGACAATTGTTTAGGACGAGAGCACTGCTTTTCCCTTTAAAAAGCAGTGCTCGGGACACCTGGGTCACTCTCAGTGGCTCTGAGAGCTGGCATGGCTGGACAAAGAGCGTGCTGATGCGTGTCTTCGGATCCCAGGCGATACGACCGGCTACCAGATGTACCTTTCGGATGGCGGAGACCAGACAGGATAGTCTCACTGATCACAAAGCCAAGCTCTCAGGACACAGAACCGACGGAAGGAAAACCTCATCCAGTTTTTACACGAGGGACTTAAAGCAAAGTCTGTCGAAACAGATGCTGGTCAGATGAGAACCGTGAGCTCACCAGTCTGTGAGGCCAGTTCAAACAATAGGCTTATTGGGCCCATGCCTGGGTTCTACCCTATGGTTTTCCTTCTTGTGACAAATGACACAAAAGGCAGAGGCGATAATTCACACAAGCACTTTCTCCTGCTAATTTAAACCACCCTCGTTTTCACCAGACCCTGCAGGTAGAGATCCAGGAGACTGACGTGGTAAGAATTCTTACCTCCTGCTGGCTCTTGTCAGAGGTCCCAGGATCTCTCAGCTGTAGCAGGGTCCAGACAGCAGAGTCTCCTGGCTGGCTTGCCAAACCTGTAGGGGAGGAAAACATTTTCTCTCTACCCTTCTAGGTTCTTTGGCTGGTAAACTGATATAAAACGGATTAACAGGATAAAAGACAAATTCAATTATGTATGTGCAGGTGCCCCATGAGAATATTAGAGCCAAGGACAAGTCGGTCAGTCGGGTTTTACAAGCCATCCTAAGGAATGTGACAGGGGCCCGGGGGCTTCAGATGGGAGGAAGGTTATTGACACCATGACAAGAAGACCAGGGGTTTGCTAATTCGATGTTTGCCCTACCATAAACTTAACCATAGGTGTTTCAGGTAAAAAGTTACCTTTGGTAAGAGTTCTTTTTCTGGGCCAAGAGGTAAAAGTTTTTCTCCAGTCTTCTGGGTCTTGATTGCCTTCAGCTCAAAATAATCTCTGTGCCCGAGGAGCATATTTAAGGTCACGTGCTTTGCCTCCTTTAAATCATTCCAATGAAGCAATGACCTCACTGCAGCTTCTGCTTACGGCATCTTCTAGAGCGCTGTCCCCCCTTCCCGCTATCCCAGGAGATAGAGTACGTTTGCTGTCCTGCTCTCCGCTTCGTACATTGCAGAGACCTTGGGTATGAGCCCTGCATTTCTTTCTCTAGAGGAGAACTTCTCAAACTTCGGCCTGGAGGGCTTATTAAATAGAAATTGCCAGGCCCCACCCTCAGAATGTCTGCTTGGGCAAGTCTGGGCTGGGGTGGGAGAATCTGCATTTCTAACAAGGTCCCAGCCCATGCTGACCCTGCTGGTCCGAAAACCACACTTCAAAAACACCGCTCTAATACAATTTTTTTCTTTTAAAAAAAAAAGGCACGCATTTAATGCTGTGGTTATTGTCTGTACTAGGCTGGAAGTTGGAACCTAATGGCATTTCTTTATTTGATTTTATAAATTTGTGTCCAGTGTCCAACTCTGGATTCCATGAGCAAAATAACTATTTACGTAAAAGGTTAAGGGCCTCAAAGCGGGAGGGAAGGAAGGAAGGAAGGAAGGGAGAAAGGAAGGAAGGAAAGTGGTTGGAATGGGCAGCTTCCAGAACATCTCTGGAAGGTATGCTCTGAAGAACTTGGGAGTGGGCACAGCTCCTCTGGACTGAAAAGGAATATGGCTTTTCTCTGTGTTTTCCTATTACATGGGGTCGGTTACCCCACCAACCGCGAGTCATTCTTCACTCACGCAGGGGACGGGCAAAGCCCAAGCCCGGAGCCCAGTGCCTGCCCCGGGCGCACCTGTCACGCCAAGGGAAGGAGGCTCGCGCCCTTTGGCTGATCCCACAGCCTGGAAAAAAGCCAGGCTCCGCTGCCTTTGAAAGCCTGTTCCTTGGAGCAATCCTGGCTCGCTAGGTTTAATTGTTTCGTCTCTCTCTCTCTCTCTCTCTCTCTCTCTGTCTCTCGCTCTCTCTCTCTTTTTTTTCTAGTTTATGAAGCCGCCCCGCCTGAAGTCCGCCCCTTGCGCAGCGGCCCGGAAAGGTGGGAGGGGTGCAGGCAGCGCTCCCAGCTCGGGCAGAGCGGGTTTCTATTTCTCGATTATAAAGAAGCATTTGTTGGGAGCTGATGAATTGCGGCGGGGCTGGGGCCGCGCCGGAAGCGCACCTGTGATGCTCTGCGCCTGCTGGAGACTGTTTATGCATCAAATGTGGCCGCAGATCCTCCCCCCTCCTCCCGCCCGGCCACTTGGAAAGGGCGGGTGAGGAGGAGGGAGGGTGTGAGCTCAGCCCCTGCCCCCCCACCCCCACCCCACCACTAGTTTCAAAGCCTCTGAGACCTTGCTCCTCAAAGTGTGGTCCCTGGACCAAAAACATCACCAGGGAACTTGTTAGAAATGCAAATCTCACGCCCCACTCAGACCTACTGAATCAGAATCTGCTTTTTAAATGAGATCCTGGGGTGATTCCCTGTTTATGTTCAAGTTTGAGAAGTAGGACGCAGGGGTTCATGGCACCGAAAAGGTTAAGAGCTCTCGCTCTCAGTCAAGGAAAGGGAGGGCGGAAAAGTTTAGTCCCACCCCCATTTGTAAGGGGGAGTGGAGGGTTAACCCTGAAGTTTGCCTCGGGAGTAGAGGACAGAGAAATTAACATATGGATTGAGTTAGTCAGGAGGTCTCAGAAGCTGGGAGTAAACACGAGTGGGGGGGGGGTAGAGAAGGGACTGGGGTAAGTGGGTGCCACCCACACACCAAGGCAAGCTGTGTCTGTTGCACCCTGCGACCATTTCCTCCCCCTGCTGCGTGTATTCTGAGACCCAAGCAAGGCATTTTAGCACGTACACAGGGTAGATGAGAAAGCAGCGGTGGCCTGAGCCGGAAGAAAGAGAAGGCGCACAATCATCAAAAGTGTGCCCGGCATCACATTGCATGGGAACCAAGAGGACGCGCTTGGCAGGGAGCCTCCGTGGGAGCTGTACTGAACGCGTCAAAGAGTAGGCAATCCAAAAAAGAAATGATTTGGATTTGGTGTAAGGGCAGGGACTCAGGCACACACGCCTTCCTCCCCCATCTGACCCTCTCTTGCCCTTACCTACTGTCAACCCTGCTCCAACCCCGTGGGCAGAATGCTGAAAGAAGGCTTGCGTTCAATCTCATAAACTCCGAACTGGGTGACACGCTTTCACACTCCCCTCCACGTGGACCAATGACAGACACACACCTATCAAATTCCAGGCTGCCCCCAAGCTGGTGCGGTACTTAAAAGACTGGAGCATCCACTTGGATTCCAATCACGTTTCGACAGACTGTTACGATAGAGTCCGTCAAAAGGGTCTTCACTTCTTTACCTACCGATCCATCCCCTCCTCCTCTCCCATAAAGGTTTTGAGGTGATTTGCAGAACCCAAAGTGGGTTCGCTTCAAATATTAAAAGAAAGCTGCAAAAATCAGGTTCCGTTCTAGTAGAAATTAGGGTTGGAGGTCAAGACCTGTGCAAATGGTAATACTTCCTAGGAAAAGATATAAGGTTCCGCCCTGGATCTAGAAAGCAGGAGCCCAGGTATAGGGTGTGAGAAATGTGGCTTAGCAAAAGAAATCGAAATGGGCAGTAAGCACACTGTGAGTAAAGAGTGGAATGTGGTGGCTATAAACAAATTAAAAAGCCTCCCACCCTAGGCTGTAGTCACAGACGTAAAAGTCCATAACAAGGAAAAGGATGGTCCCCCTTTGCCTCGCTTTTGTTAAGACCACTCCTGGGACATTCGGCTTAGTTCTGGAAGTCAGACTTTGAAAGGTCATTGGCAAACTGGACATACTCAGAAGAGAACAATCTGGAGAGTCAAAGATCATGGAACATGAAACATACCTAGTGGGCTACGGCCGGTCCCTGGGTCAGGTACCAAAAAGGACAAAGTCACAGAAGACATGGTCCTGCCCTTCAGAAACGTACGGCCCAGTGAGCAAATCAGAGAAGTACGCAAACCAGAGAAAGACAGGAGGCCAAGTCAGGATGTGGAATCTTGGAAGAAGTTGTGGAAATTCTGAAAGAGTTTAGACTGAGTGACATCCAGCAATTCAACACTGTCGGCAGCTGGGGAAATACGTGCCTCCGTCTTAAAGGGAGAATCCGAGCACCGTGCCCTCTTCACGCTACATGTATCAGAACACCTGACTGTGGTGGCTGACACAAGTAAGATGTATTTTGCTCACCTAACAAGGAGAGAGGAGGTAGGCAAATGTGGGTCCGAGAATGTCAGCACCTCCGTCCCTGTGGTTCTCTTGGCTCTTCCCTCATGGTTACAAGACGGCTGCTGCTGCTCCTGCCTTAATGTCTACATTCCAGCAGGAAGCGGGAGGAAGGGGAAGGGGCAACACCTGTATCAGGAAGCTTTCCCAGGAACCCACGGCAGATGTTTGCTTCCAGTTCATTGGCCAGCCCTGTGACCCACGGATTCGCAGTGTGGTTGGTTGTCAGGAAGTGGGGGTTGGGCCAGCCAACCAACAGTGCCTACCATAGATGGGTTTTTCGGGCTCTGGGGGGGTGGGGGCTGGATGGGACAGTGGGGCCATCCTCGGAGACAAGAAATACAGAGGAGGAACAGGTTTGCTGGGTGCGGGGGTGGCAGTTGAGGAGTTCAGTCTTGGACGTGTTAAGTCGAAAAGCCTGTGAGGGGTCTGCAAACAGAGGTGGTAAGTGGAGAAATTCGGTGTGAGGGTCTCAACTGCAGCCGAGAGCTCTGTGCCTCAGACGTGGTTCTGGGAGTCACCAGCAAAGAAGTGGGGAGCCGAGGGCTGGGTGTAGACGGGCTGGAGGTGGGTGCCGGTTTGCTGCTGGGGCCTGAGGTCGGCGGAAAGAGAGGAGTCTGAAGAGTGTGCTGAGAAGAAACAGCCAGAGAGGCAGGCGAGCTGGAGACCGGGAGAGGGCGGTTCCTAGAGGCTCTGGGAAGAGAGAGGGAGGGAGGGAGAGACAGCGTGAGCCTGCAGTGTAGACGCCCCTCCTCCCCTTATGGCTTCAGCCCTCCCGCACCTGAGAGCCTCCTGCACCTGGATGTCTGCGCTCACCTGCACCTGGGCGTCCTTCCTGTGCACGCTGCCAAGTGCAGGCCCAACTTGGGAGGTAGGGAGTTAACCCCCAGAAGCATCGCTCAGCCTGGCAGAGGCGGGGAGGAGGGGGTGCGGGAGCCATTGGATGAATGCCCCCATCTTTCCCTTTTCTGAGCTGGATCCCACGCAGGTTCTCAGAGGACCCCCCCGAGGGGACTGAGCTCCAGTTGCCCACTGAGGACCCGCTTTACTGGTTTTGCTCTCTTCCCACCTCACTCTCCCCCCTTCCTCCCCGGGCTTCCTGGCATCGCCTCCCATATCAGCCACCAGCACTGGAGTCCCGGTCTCCCGGTGTGTTTCAGGGGAACCTAGACTCAGAAACAGCACTACATGGGACAGGATGGCCAGGGGAGGCCACGGCCAGGTCTGTCCGCAGAACGCCCTCCAGTAGACATCGTAAAACCTCCTGGAGCCCACAGTACAGGTGCCCACACAGGGAGAATGGTTCAGTGAAGGCACAGTAAGACCTGCAGGACCTGGGGTCCACAGGGGACAACCTGGCTCTCTGGGGAGCAGAATTGCTATGGGGTAGTTTAAGCTGTTTCCGGGTGTTGGCATGACCGTGGATATCCAAGGCGGTGAGCTCACCATTCACTGTCCTGACTATTCTCTCAGTCCCCAGGGAGCGCTGGGTCAGTTGAAGTGTAGGCATGCCTCAGTTGATCCCCGGGGGTGAATGGGGAGCCACCTACCCACTGGTTATCAAGGTGTGGTTTCAATCCCTTACGTGGTTTAGGCGTTGCTTTAGAAGTAAACCAAACGAAGAAACCTTGAACCTTGAACCGGGTTCCAGTCATCGCTTTCACCCATCCCTGAACTAAGACTGGACTCCGTGGGCTGACCCAGCACAGAGGTCTAAATACACGAGAAGAGTGCAGAAAAGTGAAGCTCGGCTTTGGCCAAGGGGGTCAACAATGACCTTGGACCGAGCGATTTCAGAGATGTGATGGTGGCTGAGGCTGCATGCCAGTGAGATAAGAAATGAATAAAAGAGAAGGACTTAGAGTTGGCAGGTATAGACTATACTTTCAAGACTCCGGACTCTGGGGGGCGCCTGGGTGGCTCAGTCGGTTGAGTGTCCGACTTCAACTCAGGTCGTGATCTCGCGGCTCGTGAGTTTGAGCCCCGCATCGGGCTCTCTGCTGTCAGCGCAGAGCCTGCTTTGGATCCTTGTCCCCCTCTCTCTGCCCCTCCCCCACTTGCACGAGCTCTCTCTCTCTCTCTCTCTCTCTCTCGAAAATAAACATTAAAAAAAAAAACCACCACACACACTGCCTCTCAACTATTATAATAAAATAACCACTGATAACAAAATTTTTTAAAGAAAGACTCTGGACTCTGAGAGGCAAGAGAGATACAGGTTCTTGACTAGAGTCAAGGGAGGCCGTTTCGTTGGTATTGCTTGTATTATCTTGTTTTGCTTTGTTTTGTATTTAAGAGGGAGGTGAGCTGACAGAAAAGCCATCCTAGAGCGAATGCATCGCAGCGGCACGTAAGAGGATAGTTGGGTGAAGTGGGTGTTTGGGGGACGGGTGGCTGGGTGTAGGAGGGCAACCTCTTCACCAGCCTTCAGGGAAGGAGGAAAGAACAGGCGACAGAAGGTCACCGTGTAGGCGGTGGGAAAAGAAGAGGTGTTTTTCCCTAATGGCCTTACTTTCACATTAAAGGAGGGAGACATGAGGGGAATGGGTTTCTGTCCCAACAAGAGACGCACACAAGGATGCTCACTGAAGCTTTGGTCATAACTGCCCCAAACTGGAAACAACCCAAATGTCCGTCAATCAGAAAAAGGACGCACAAATTCCCGTGTCATTCACGCAACGGACTGCTATACAGCAATGACAAAGATCGAGCTCTTTGCGACAACATGCGGAATCTTCCAGATGCGACGTTCCGCGAAAGAAGTCCGCTCTACGAGTATATACTATACGATGCCATTTATATGAAGTTTAAGAATAGGCAAAACTAATCTATAGTGACAGATGTCAAAATAGTGGTCAGCTGGAGAAGGGAAGTTATCAACCACGAGGGAGCCAGGGGAAGTTTCCGGAGTGAGGAAGAGGTTCACTATCTTGATCTGAAGATAAAAGCAGAGGGTGAGATCATCACTGAGCAAAATGGGCACTGATTGGGAGGAGACAGAGGACAGAGGTCAACGCTCAAACTAGTCACAGACTACTAGTCCCGTGACCGTTAGCTGAAGGTCTACATCACACGACCGAGGACACAAAGAATGTGAAGAAGCACTGAAGACCTAGCTAGGGATGGAGACCATGGCTTTGTTGTATTTCCAGGCCCTGGGGGTGCATTTTCCCCCAGATCTCAACAGCGCGGGTGTGAGAACAAAGATGTCCAGCAGCCGGCTTCGCCCGGGGTTAGAGTTTTGCGGTGCACGTGAGGCAGAACCACAAGGTGGATAGAGAGTCGGGGACGGGGACTGAAGGAACCGAAGCCAACGGTCCCTTTCCAGCGGCTAGAAAAGTTCTCACCTTGCAGCGGTCAAGGTCGTCAATGTGGTTGCTGGAGTCCCAGGCTCCAATTCAGACGCTGGAGTGGAGGCAAAGGATAGCAAGGACACGATTTGTTCTGTACCTTCGAGAGGACAACCAGGACCGATCACGGGAGAGGAAGCGTAGGAGGCACACGTTGGCTCTTAGTGTGTCTTCTTCTACACTTGGAGCCAGGATTTCAGCTGCAAAGTGACCAGTCGGGTGTAGAGACAGACTATCACCTCCCTTGTTCTCGCTTCTGTACTTTGGTTGATGCTGTGTAATACTTCGATATGCTAACTCACAGGGCTTTTTTTCCATCTGTGCTGTCCCTTTTCTTCCCCCCCGCCCCCCACCCCGTCAAGTGTGCTTTTTGCCTCAAGGGAGGTAGGTGACAGGGCAGGGGTGCGAGTCTCTCTGGCCCCTGTCCTCCTAAAAGCCTGCGGTACAGAGGGAAAGGGAGTCTGTGGGGACATATAAAGCTCCTTTGAGAAGACAGGAAGGAAGTACAATTTCCTCCCGACTGGAAAGAGACTTCCCTGGGACTAGGGGGGAGGAGAGGACCAAGAGAACGTTGTTTGGGTCCAAAGAGGCAGCAGGACCCAGGAGAAATGGCCCTGAAGGGGGTCTAAGTCTAGAGCAAGACTCCCCACGGCCACAGCAAAGTCTCCCAAGCTCTGAGTACCACACGAGATCCTACACGGGAGCAGGGGTGAAGACTAAGGCCTGGTCCAGCAGGGGGGGTGGGAACCGATGGCTGGAATAATTTGCTCCCCACCCCCACATCCCACCTTGCTGCTACCTAAGATCCCAAAGCTGTGGCAGAGCCCTGAGGCGGGAGAGGTCCCCCCAAAAGACCCGGGTCTCAGTTTTCCACCAGCCCGGTGAATCGGGGGCTCTGAGTCAGAATTCCACTGGACTTACAGAAAATTGCAAGAACATGGCATAGAACCCCCCCAAATGCAGTCATGAAGCTAAGCATCTGGCATCAGTGACTGCTGAGATCACAAAAAGAGGGACGCCCTGGCGTCATGTGCCCTCTGAAGGAATTAATTAACAAGTATTGAGCCTCAGTCTCATCAACCCCCTAGATCGGATCACCAAATTGCAGTAAGTGCCAGGGAGAGAAGAACGAGTTAAACCACGCCACAGAGACGCCGTCGTCTAAACCCACGCTCAGCGGAACTCCATAGCACAAATGCCGAGGTTCCTTCACCGAGTCAATTGCAAGCTTGACTTAGAAGACCCATCTACCATCCCAGTGTGTGGACCTTATTTGAATCCTGATCCCCCGAAAACTCTAAAAAATCATGACGTGTACGAGGCGATTAAAAATGTGACCACCGACCAGGCGGATGACACTGTCAACGGATAATTGGGAAATTTTCGATGTGATAAGAATATGGTTACGTTAGGAAGAGAGTCCTTACCTTTTAGCGATGCATACTGCGGTATTTATGTGTAAGTGATAGGATGTTTGGGATTTGCTTCAGAACAGTCCAGTGGAGCGGGGGGGGGGGGGGGGGGGGGGGGGGGGGGGGGGCAAAGGGGATAGAAATGAAGCCAAATTGGCATGAGTTCCTAATCGTTACAGCTGGATAGTGGGTACGTGGGGTCGGTTGTCCCGGTCTACTTTTGTCTATGTTTGAAATTCTTGATATAAGGTGGGTAGGAGGGAGGGAGGGAATGGGGGAAGGAAAAGAGGACGGGAGAAGAGAGGAATCACAGCAGTTTCTCCCCAGTCCAAAAGAATCGAAATAAAAAGCCAGGAGCCGTGGCGCGCCGTGCGTTCCTGCATTTGGGAAGGAGTATTCAGAGCCGCCACGACGACGATTCCAGTCACTCACCGCCTCTCGATCCGGTTCCGCAGATCTTACGAATTCCCCCGTTGACGTACTATCGCCACAGCACTGGGTGCTCTCCCCAGGCCTCTTCGAATACCCCCTGGCTAAGCCTTATGGCTCCATCCTGGGGGCCAGAAAGTGACTCCTCTCCCCTGAATTGGAAATGAGGGAAGTAAGTTGGCCCCTGAGAAGTAAACTGGGCCATCAACACTGCGTGTGTCACAGCACAGTCACCTTGAAGGGATGGAGTGCCCCGGCCAGCAAGACCTGGCAGCAGTCTGATTTAAGTTGTTAGGAAATTCGAATGTGTCCATCAGATGGCGAGCTGGGAGGGCCCGGCTGGACACCTCGCATTTTCCCGTCCGGCATCCCTCCCTCCCTCCCTCCCTCCCTGCGCTGGCCCAGGGCAGGCTGGCCTATATGGGTTCCATCTTGCTTTGTGGAGTCGGGCCAATGGAAACCCCAGAAGGTGACCAGAGAGAAGGGGATTGGGGTAAACCTACTTTTTCCCCTGGTCCCCCATTGCAGGGGCACCTCGGGCTGGCTGCACCCCTTCACCAGAGGTCACTGGCTGGTCCTCATAGGGCTCCCTCTCCAGCTGGGTTCTGCTAATCACTCAATCCCCTGGCTGCTTTGGGTTTACAAATGCCCTGAACCACTCCTCTGTGAAATAAGCCTTCCTCAACGTATCTTAATGTGAGTATGCCCACCACTTGCTGTTTGAACCCCGAGGGAAACTGAGGCAGAAACAGGAGTTGGGAGTGTCCACGGAAGCACTGTTCAGGGAAGATGCCGCCCTCCACAAGGCCGCCTCAAACAGTCACACGTCTGACAGGTGCGGCCCACTCAGGGGCTTATGGGGGGTGCAGTCTGAGCCTGCTAAGAGTCTGTCCCACCCCACAGGCCTCAGACAACTGGACAGTCCTGTGACTAATGTGCAGGGCCAGGGGCCAGCTAATGGCAGCGTGCAGTCAGCCAGTTTCGCTTTGTAAAAGACTGCATTAACCTTCTGGCTCCTTCCAGCATCCTCCTGTTAACTTGGTTCCAGAGCTGACTCACGCTGGCCAGCAGGGGACTGAGGTTCTCGGCCCGCAAAGCTGAGAGCCGCACCGGACTGGAGACAGGCCACCAATGGAAACATCCCCGCGAGGGGAGCTGTCTGAGGCCCAGCCAGCCCTGACCGGTGTCACGGTCCTGCACCGCTGAACTTCACATGCCATTTGAATCACACGCACTCGGAACCTGACATCACGTAGCATCATAGACTCGCAGAGCTGGCTGGAGCTCAGCGAGGCCGGACAAGTATGTTGCCTGTGGGTGTTCAGGGAATGAATGGCTCCCGGCAGCCCCTGCTCCCCCAGGGCAGCGTCCTGTTGGTTTTTTTTTTTTTTTTTAATTTCAGTTTTGTTGAATATAATTGACAAACAAAATCGTGAGATCTTTACAGTACCTCCTGGTGACCCCACGCATGTAGAGACGTGAAAGCGTCCCTCCCCCATCTAGTTAATTAACAGTCGAGTCGCCTGATATATCTATCCCTTCCTTTTTTTCCTTTTTGGGATGAGATCGTCCGAATTCCACCGTGCAGGCAAACTTCAACCATACAACACAGTTTTATCAACCAGAGTTACCATGTCATACATCGGATCCTCAGACCTTATTCATCTTACAGCTGAAAGTCGGGACCCTTTCACCAGCCCCCCCCCCCCCCGTTGCGTCCCCCCGGGGCGCCCCCCCCCCCCCCCCCCCCGGGGGGCCGGGGGGGGG
>NW_024420586.1:17577456-17599279 GCF_014898765.1 Herpailurus yagouaroundi
TTTTTTTTTTTAATTTTTTAATGTTTATTTCTTTTTGAGACAGAGAGAGACAGAGCACGAGCAAGGAAGGGCAGAGAGAGAGAGGGAGACACGGAATCCGAAGCAGGCTCCAGGCTCCGAGCTGTCAGCACAGAGCCCGACGCAGGGCTCGAACTCACACACCTGTGAGTATGTATCTTTTCCCACCTGACTTTTCTCAGCGTAATGCCGTCCAGGTCCATCCAGGTTGTCACAAATGGCAGAATTTCCTTCTTTCTATCTTCTCTAGCCGTTCATCCGTCGATGAACACTCGGGTTGTTTCCATATCTCGGCTGCTGTGAATGATGTCGCAGTGAACATGGGGGCGCAGAGATCTCTTGAAGATCCTGATTTCGTCTCCTTCCGATATACCCCCCGCAGTGGGATTGCTGGATCATATGGTAGTTCTATTTTTAATATTTTGAGTAGACTCTATGCTGTTTTCCGGAGCGGCTGTGCCAATTTCTCACTCCCAGGGCAGTGTCTTTTTGACCACAGGCAGGGCTGCCCGTCTACACGGACGCAACTCGATTTGGAGATCCCGGATCTATCAGCCTGCAGAGCTCCCAGCCCTCCCAGCTCCAAGCGATCCTCAGAGCCAGGGAGGGTGACCTTGTTGGGGGAAGAGATGGAGTGCTAGACATACGGAGACAGGCCTGGGTGACCCCCTGGAAACGTCTTAACCTCTCTGAAGCTTTTCTTCATCTGCAAAACCGCGCGCAGCGAATCGCTTCTTTCCCAAGGTCGTCATGAGGATCAAAAGTACGATAGTGTACAGGAAAACGCCTCGTTTGGTGCCTGGCACGAAGCAGGGACTCCGTAACTACTACTCCAAGCTAAGAGTCTGAAGTTGTTCAGCCCGTTCAGGCCGAGGACCTCAGCCTCCGTCCTGACCTTACCACCTTCCGCCAAGTTGACGTCAACACCTTCCTCGACACCCTTTCACGTTAAGGAAAATGTCACAGATGCCGTCAGCGCCTCGTCTGTATCCCCTCAGCCTACCCCGGGGGTCATACGCCAGCTGCTTTTCCTGTCCCCTTGCCGGAGCTGCCCTCAAACGCTGAGGCCCAGGAGAAAGGCCCAGCTTCCTTACCTCTCAATGGGGCAGCTTTGGGCCGTATCCCAGACAGTCTCTGAGAAGGTCCCCTGTGGGACTGAGGTCCCGCTGAACCGCCCAGAGTGGAAACCCGCTCGATGAAGCACCCTTCCCCGGCCTGCCTGCCTTCCTTGTCTCACTTCCTCTCACTGTGCTTCTTGGGCTCACGTCCCAAATCAACCACTGGCGCTGACCTCCTTCTCTCGGGGTCTGCTTTTAGGGGCGCCCGACCCGAGACCGAGAGCACCAAGCGGAAGGAAATCACACCGGGCTCGGCCGGGTCCACCCTGGGGTTCGCCCCGCCTGGGCGGCCCCTGGGGGTCGGAGAACTCGCGCCCACGTGTCCGGTGCTTCTGGAGAGAACCAGCCTTTGGGGAAGAGAGAACTGACAAGGCACGGCCTGGCTCTGTGCCAGAGCACGGAGCCGTATCTGAGGAGAGAGCAATCTGTCACTAAAACCGTCCTCCTCCCCAGCCCAGTGGGGTTCCGTCTGCACCCACGGGCAAAAGGATTTAGAGAACGAGCAAGAAAAAGACTCAGGCAATAAAGCGCCTCGCCCCCTGCAGCGTTGATGGCTGTAAAGAAGGCAGAGATGCGCCCAGGGCCCTCAACCTGGACACCATCAGGCTGCTGTTAGTGGCAGAGCTTGCCTGACGCCACCGTCCCCGGAAGCCATCGCGGAGAGGCGTGGGAAGGCTCCTCGGGCTTTTTGTCTCCCCGCGCCCATTACGATGGCCATTATAAAAAAAAAAAAAAAAAAAAAAAACACCCAGAAAATAACAAGCGTGTGAGGATGGGGAGAGATAGGAACCCTTGAGTGTTGCCGAGAAGAGGCCAACATGCAAAATGGAATTCCCACAGCATCCAGCCAACTCCACTTCTGAGTCTTTATCCCAAAGAATCGCAGGGGCTCCAACAGGTATGGGCGCACACGTGTTCACAGCGGCACTGTTGACAATTGCCAAAAGGTGGAAACAGCCCAAATGTTCGCCGATGGATGAACAGATAAACAAAATATGGTCTATCTGTACAACGTTGTTCAGCCGTAAAAAGGAAGGAAATCGTGGCTCACGCTACAACACGAGTGAACCTCGAGGACGTTATGCCGAGGGAAATCAGCCAGTCACAAAAGGGCAAGTAACGTGTGAATCTACTTACGTGAGGTCCCTAGAGTCGCAGAGGCAGAAAGGAGAAGGGCGGTTGCCGGGGGCTGGGGGGATTGGGGAGAAGGGGGAGCTGTTGTTTAATGGCTACAGAGTTCCACTTTGGGAAGATGAGAAAGTTCTGGAGACGGATGGTGGCGATGGTTGCACAATAATGAGGGGACTTAACAATGGTCAGCGTGGGGTCCATTAATCATCCGACTCTTGATTTCGGCTCCGGTCATGATCTCACGGCCCATGAGTTCAAGCCCCATGTCAGGCTCTGCGCTGGTAGCACAGGGTCCTCTTGGGACTCTCTCTCTCTGTCTCTCTGCCCCTCCCCTGTTCACTTTCTCTCCCTCTCTCTCTCTCTCTCTCTCTCTCTCTCTCTCATAAATAAATAAATAAATAAACCGGGGCGCCTGGGTGGCTCAGTCGGTTGAGCATCCGACTTCGGCTCAGGTCATGATCTCGCGGTCTGTGAGTTGGAGCCCCGCGTGGGGCTCTGTGCTGACAAGCTCAGAGCCTGGAGCCTGTTTCGAATTCTGGGTCTCCCTCTCTCTCTGCCCCTCCCCCGCTCATGCCCCGTCTCTCTCTGTCTCTGGCTCTCTTTCTCTCTGTCAAAAATAAACAAACATTAAATAAATAAATAAATAAATAAACTTTAAAAACAGTTTAAAGAAAAACAGTGGTCAATTTGGTGTTAGCTCACCTTGCCAGAATTTAAATAAATGCCTCCAGCAACCCCTCCCATGCTCTTCCCCCTCCCACCTCTCCTCCAGTCGTGCTTCTGGATTTCTCGTCCGTGGATCGACAGCCAGTTTGCGATCGGAATTTTGGCTCTTAGTGCCCGCCTTGGGTCAGGTTCCCTTGAAGCAGGAGCTGAGACGGGTTTATGCAAGTGAACGAATGAGGAACATCTCTAGGGGAGTGAGGGACAGCGGGAGATCAGAGCTGTGGATTCAGTTCAAGTCTCACCGGCGCTTGACCCTCCAAGATTCTCTGCCGTGTGAGGGGACCAACCAGACTTGACCCCCTTGAGGCAAGGTGGTGGGTTTTCTGCCTCCCTATCAGTCAGCCATTGGCTGCTAGCCACCTCGGGGTGCGGGGACCTCCCAGGCACTTCTAATGGGTGGCCCCCATCCAGCTGACGGCAACTGTAACAGGCCACACACAGCAACTAGGGGGACAGGTGCACCAGCCTCGGAAAGGGATGCTGGGCCTTAAGTCGCTTCTCCTCTAACACCCTTTCAGAAAACCGGTGCTGGTCTCTTGTCTTCCTTCTCCACTCCCGCGCCCGTGGATAAGAGACACCTCTGTTTGGCAGAAGCAGCAACGCTGGGGTCGAATCCTGGCTCCGTGCCATACCAGGTAGTATCAGCCAGGCGACTTCTGTTTCCACGCCTGTTAAATGGGAACGGAAATGGGGCAGTTAACTGTTTGGGATTAACCAGGACTCTCCTCCACGCCTGACTCCCTTTCTTCTGGTAACAGGCTCCACCCACTTCTTGCTCAACCATGGGGCATGTGACACAAGCCTAGCCAATCAGAGTCTCCTATTCACCTGCCCCCTCAGGAATTAGGCCTTTCGTGTTCCAACTGGACCGAGCCGGGAAGGTCCGTTGCCTGACGTCCGTGGCGTTAGAAGGATGTGAAACAGACACTGGCTGCGTCCGTGTTCCCCAGCCTACGTTGGACTTCTGTCTGCTAGAGAAAGGGGAGGCCTACACCAAGAGAGAGGAAGCATCTGGCCCATATCACTTGTGGCCCTAGACCCACTCATGCCTTTGATCGGCCTCATCGTCCTGCTTCCCGGGGACAGGGGCCAACAAATTCTCTTTGTGTCTACGTTGGTTTAAGCCGGATTTCTCCCACTTGCCAATAGAGGAAAGCTGACTAGTGTACCAGGAATGCCTACCTTTCAGTGAAAGCAAGCCAAGAGTTTGTTCAGACCTCCGCCGACGGAGACTCCGAGCGGCTGTCCGGCGGTGGTGCCCCCATCGGTAGGTGTCTCGCCTTCAGGCTCGTTGTGTGGTCTCGGTCGGGAACCCATCATCAATGTCCCCCATCTGGTTTGGCAGCCTGTAATATGCTCCTCCAACAATATGACTTCTGTTCCCTTGCCTTTGATCTCCACCCACATGGTCTCCAGCACAGCCCCACCCTGAACCCTGTGCATTTCCATGTGGGTGTAAATCTTTTTATCGTGCGCTGATGCTCCTCCTCTCCTTCTAATGGTTTCTTTTTAACAAGGTAAACCTTCCCGGGTCTGCCTCGCGGACAACGCTGCTTCTCTCTCTCACTTTAAGTGACTTTGGGCACTAACCGAGCTAGTATTTTAGCTCCAGTTCCCCCAGAAGTGGACTCAGTGGCAAGGTCTCATGTGCCAGTAGTTTATTTAGGAGGTGATTCCAAGATGCACCGGGAATGGAGTGGAGAAATGAGACGGGGAAGCAGCCAATACAGGATGCATGGAGCAGCCTTTTTGAGCTCTATGCACGCTAATGAGTAAACAGAAAAATCTACCTGCAAAGGTATGGAGGAGAATGGGGAAGACAAGTGGCGAAACGCGGAAATTGGAGACCGTGGGGCCCCGAGGAGAAAAGAGGCCGGTTAACTTGGACCCTATCGGCTTGTTGGCAACGTCAGTCCCCAAACCACTGCTCCCGGTCCCCCAAGATGCCCTGCATCTCTTTATTAAAGGTCTGTTTAATCGAGCCAACATAAGTAGGCTTCTGTTCTGCCCAACCGAAAAGCTTTGACTAGGGCTACCTATGCGGTCTTCTGTCAACATCTCAAATTTATCTTGTTTGGGCTCCTGCTCTGTACACAGGTGTATGGATTTCTAAGGCAGTAGGACGGTTCCTAAAGCCCTTCTCAACCGCTTGCTTTAATTAATTATACAAGCCCTTTCTCCCTGGCTCTCACTCTTCCCATTTCCTTTTGACTCAGATCGACAGGTTTCACTGCAACGTATTTCTTCTCTGTCCTTTTGAGAAGCGTTGCCTCGGTACCTACCTCCAGCCTGCTGTGACAATGCGCAAGAGGGGTTCTGGTACCAATTCTGATGGAAGAACATTTCCCCCCCCCCCCCCCCCCACACACACACACCATCAAGCAATTCTCTGGACACCAGCTGGGTGTCCTACAATTTAACTCAATTCTGACGCTATCTACCTGGAGACAGCGGCAGATCCCGCAGGGTAAGAGCTCAGTCCTACAAGACTGCCTCCTTACGCACACACACACACACACACACACACTTCAGATGCCAGTTGAAAGTTCAGGTAGTCGCCTGTGCTTCTGACAAACTGGCCATGAGTCAGAGGTTTCTACTACGTCCTTCTTGGATTCAATTAATTTGTTAGAGCGGCTCTTAAAGATCACTCAGGAAACGCCAGGGGTTTTGGGAGCTGTAAGCAGGAACCGTGGATGAAGACCAAATATATATAAGAAATGTATTTTGGACATTTGAGATACATATTTCTTATAGGGGCGCCTGGATGGCTCAGTCGGTTAGGCGTCCGGCTTCAGCTTAGGTCCAACTTCGGCTCAGGTTCGTGGGATCAAGCCGCACATCGGGCTCTGTGCTGACAGCTCAGAGCCTGGAGCCTGCTTCAAATTCTGTGTCTCCCTCTCTCTCTCTCTGCCCCTCCCCTGCTCGTTCTCTCTCTCTCTCTCTCTCTCTCTCTCTCTCAAAAATAAATAAACATTAAAAAAATATATTCTTACAAATCACAACATCCAAGCACCTCAAGCCAAGAAACTCACCATGCAATGCATCGTATATGAGAAATCCACTACCCACCCTGATCCTGGAATGTTTTCCAAGCCTAAACCAAGGGTCAGTTTCCCACCACCTCTTTGCAGTGAGTGTGTTAGAGGCGGGCTGACAGCACGATCTTTAGATGCCATTTGGTCACGTGGTTAACCAGACCTCGGGAGAACTGGAGAAGGCCATTAGAGCTCAGAGCCACAGAGTTTCCCGCGGACTCTTTCTGCATTGCTCTGATGGCTCCTGGGACTCAAAGCCAAAGCTGAAATTGCAACCCGTGATGTGGCTTCTCCGGGCCTGGTAGCCACATGCCTGGGGGGGCAGCAAATGCCAACTCTCCAGGGCCTCGTTCTGGTAAAGATCCTCATCTCCCAGTTCTGACACCCTGATCCCCAATCTTGATTCAGACAGTGTTCAGTGGCTCCGAGCTAGGAGCCCTTGATGAAGTCAGATTTTTGTGGGGCTCTGTTTTTCGAATTTGCTGAAACTCTGCCTTAGCAGCGTTTAATTACTGCGTTACCTTAGAAGTTTCAAATATTTCTTGGAAGTAGGTGGGAAACTAATACAAAACTAAATAAATACGCATTTTCTTTCTTTAAAGCCAGTGTTTTTGACATGCAGCAAATGCTTACCAGATTAAAAACTCAATTCACTGGCGCCTACGCTGATGAAAATCCTGAAGTAACGGGATATATTTTGGACACTGAGCTTTTAAGAAAAAAGAAAAAAAGGGATAAATGAAACAAACAGCACAGTTCCTTGAGCTAGGCTGGTACTCTTGAACCACTTGGTGATGGACTTAATTTGTTTAATTTTAGTACTGTTTTAATCATAAAATTAACAGTTTATCACGGTAAAAATTTCAAACCTGATATAAACAATACATTAAACTTCTTTCTACCTCTATTCCACCTCTAGTCCAAGGCCCAGAGATACCCTTTATTAGCAGTTTTTTTAGTTCTTCTAGAATTTTCCATGGACATACAAGTATACACACAGTGTAAATGCAATTAATCTAATAGGGTCATGTTTAGCATACGATTCTAACAGTTGCATTATAAACATAATAATATGTAGATTAGCTTTTTTTAAAAAAAGAATAAAGTACTTCCTGGACTTAGTATAAATTCAGCCTTTGCCTTTATTTTTAAGTTTGTTTATTTATTTATTTTGAGAGAAGGAGAGTGCATGCAAGCGGGGGAGGGGCAGAGAGAGAGGGAGAGAGAATCCCAAGCAGGCTCTGCACCATCTGTACAGAACCCGATGCAGGGCTCAAACTCACTAACAGTGATATCAAGACCTGAGTTGAGATCGAGAGTCAGACGCTTAACCGACTAAGCCACCCAGACATACCAGCCTTTGTGTTTTAAATCTACAGTTCTGTGTGGAAAGAATTAATATTCAGTCTATAACCCCAAGAGTTACAAAGTGCCAATTCACCAAACATTCGGTTACGTTGAACATCCTGTAGCAGTTAGCTGTTTCTGAGTAACAAATTACCCCATAACTCAGCAGCTTAACACAATAACTGTTCATTTAGCTGAGGTCACAGGGTGACTAGGCCACATGTCTCCCATTGCCCAGCAGGCTAGTCCAGGGCTTGCTTACACGATGGCGGTGGCGCGGTGGGGGGGGCCCCCCCCCCCCCCGAGAGCATGAGAGGTTGAGCCCCGGCAAGTCAGCAATTTACAAGCTTCTACCGTGTCACGTTTGCTAAGATCCCATTGGCCAAAGCAGATCACACCATCAAGGTTAGAGTCGAGAGGCAGAGAAAATAAGAATTTGTGGTCATTTTTGCAATCTACATGTATATTGAGGGGGCAGGACCTCATTCAAAAAGAAATTCAAATTAGCCCACATCTTACCCTCACCTTAGATTTTTTTTTTAAATTCTTCAAGGGTTACATGAAAAGTAGGAAGAAGAATGCGGTGTGTTATAACAGAGCTGTGGCACCAGACCCGCGGCCCTGAGCTGTGCTGTTAGTTTATGCTAAGAGCAATTCTGGGTGATATACATTAGTAGAAACAGGAAAAGCAGCAAAGCACCAGAGTCTTCTAGCAGATTCTTCCCGCTGATGTCCACAGAGAAAGGAAGGTACAATAAACGCAGAGAGACAGTACCCACAAGCCACTTTCTTTTGTGGTTTAGTCACTTGGTTGATGATTAGAAAAGAAAGCCACTGGGATGGTATGATATCACAGTATTAATAACAGGATTTTCTTTCCTACATTTCTCCTCTTGCCTCTGCAAGCCGTTGGTGGATGATGGCCGTGGCGTTCAGGGTGTATGTGTGTGTTGAGAATACAGTTGACACCGAAGAAGCCATTAGAGTTCCAGCACAGACTTCTAGAAGACTCAGAGCAGAGGCCAAAGTTGGAAAGGCAGGGCTTTCAGTGACAAGCACAGACCTCTCGAGAGAGCCACGGTGTCTGTGCACAGAGAGAATAAGAGCCTGGGGGGCCTGGAGCAGACACTGAAGCTCCAACCAGCAGAGCAGGAAAGGAGATGTGTTCTGGCCTCAAAGTAGATCAAGGCGAAGCCAGCTGGCCCGGGGAGAGGATCGGAGGGGAGGAGATTCACACTTAGATACTGGTGAGCCCCCATCCAAGGGGCATCCCTAGCTCATCGCCAGCTAAGCCTGGCTGATGATCCCCGGGACGAGCATAAGAGGAACGCCAGGGGGGAGGGCAGATGAGTTTGGGCGAATCCCTGAGCAGAGGAGCCTTTCAGAGCAGCCCCGGAGGGAGCCAAGATAGCGCCCAAGGGCTACGGTGCGTGTGTGGGTAGCGTGTCTTGGGCCTCGAGATGAGAATGGTCTCAGAGAAGTGCTCACAGCCCAGCTTGGCCCACCACGGTTGTGAGGCAGTCAGGAAGGCATGGAGAACCTCCACGGCCAGACGAGGAAGCGTGCGCAGACAGCAGGTGCAGAAAGGATACACGTGTTTTCCACGCACAGGCGGTGGGGTGAGGGCTCACGACCAAATACACACCGAGCCCGAACCCTGGCCTCAACTCCCAGACCAGGACAAACGGTCAACCCACCAGAGCTGAGAAGCAACTAGGAGTTGAGGGCAGCAGCCTAAACCGACTGAGCTTTTTAACCATCTCCACGTGGCTCTGTTCATGCAGAGGCCTAGGTCAAGTTTTCAGCAGTTTGGTCAAATGGAGCCCCAGGCCAATTTCGGCTCGTGTTCCGGGAAATAAGAACTTAAACTTGGTGATTGTGAAATTTATGCTAGAATCCCCTCCTTCCCTAATCCCTTCTTCACTGTTAGCAAATGGAGAGGGACCATTTGCTAATCCCCGGGGGACAAAGAGGTATTTATGAGCTATAATTGTGATTATAAGGCAAGGAAAGAAAAGTCATTCTGATGGCTAACATGTCGGGCACGTTTGGCCATGGCTTCAGGAAGAACGCTCATGCAGACGATATCCTTGTACTCCAGGCAGAATCTTGCCTCTAGCAACCTGGGGTAATGACCCACCCAGCAGGACCCTGGAGACCAGGTGGCCCGAGCAGAGCAGTGACTCAGGAGTGGGGCAGGGAAAGAACAGGGCCGCTGAACTCCACATGCCCATAAATCCAAGTGTAACTGGCTTGTTGGTGGAGGAGGGATATCTGTGGTTCTCAATCATTTACATCATGGCCGCCTTCCCAACATGCACAGGGACAGTCAGGAGCCAACTCTTCTCACACCACCATTGGATCTCTTTTGCACATCACAGTCAGATTTATTTGGTCTCTTGTCCTTCTGCATTAGTGAGGAGAATTAGGATTGGGTTTACTTTGAGAGACATTCAACATAATACATAGATAGAATTTTTTTATTGCTTGCTAACGTAAAAGAAACGCTTAATAGTCATTACATGATTGGGGTAGAACTGCCTGGGGTGAGGGATTCAGGTCGTTCCTATTTTATTACTTTGCCATGAAGGGCTTCCAAGGTCACTTCAGGGCCAAAGATGTGCATCCAGCCAGCTAGAAGGGGTGAAGAAGTTTACACCTCATCCCTTGAAGACATTCTCTGGAAGTTACTCATGCTGTTTGTACTTAAACCCTATTGGCTAAAATATGATCACATGGCCACACTTAGCCGTGAGGGAAGCTGGGAAACGCAGTCTTTATTTTGGGGAACCATGTGCCCTGCTAAAAAATCATGGGCACTATGACTGAGAGAGAAGAGAGTAGATGTTGGGGCCAAGCGGTCTTGGCCATACTCCCCAAGTCAAGGCAACCCTGAGGGGCACGTCTAAGGAGCCATTGTACTCTGCACGTCGTTGAAAACTTGTAAGTAAAATTCCCATCTCGTTATCCTGGTACCCAAGATGTCTCATAACAAGAAGTCAACTTCCCTCTCTGGTCTTATCTCCAATAGACCCACTCACGCCCATCTAGGGAGCTTGCTCAGACTGACATCCCCCGTCAGACTGCTGCCCCAGACTGTCGTGATATCTCCTCTCTAAATCCTATCTGTCCTTGCTGTGATCATAACAGTCATTCCACAAAGTCTTTCCACATCCCTGAGACAAGAACGAGAAAGGAGGCCCGATGATGATGAGATCAGATGCGTTTCTAGTGTTTAAAATACCAGCCCCCAGGGATGCAAAATAATGGACGACTGGCAACCCGCCAGGCAGACCCTGGCAGCGAGACGTAGGGCTCTATTTATCTTCGACGGGTCCATTCCACGTCGCTATCACGGACACCACCGAGAACTCTGGTGACACTGTGATGAAATGTGCAGCTACGAGACTTGAGAGAAGACAGGATTCCGTCTTACTTAAATATTTCGGGGCCTGATTCTGTCAAGATAAAAATTTACTAGAAGTACACGTGATGTCCAGCATCGGGGACTACACGGTCAGTGGCACAGGCCCAGAGCTTGGCAAGCCTATGTAAAAACACTCGCGGCTTCTACTTGACAGTGAGTTCGGTGTAAGCCATCAGAATGGCCACCTGAAAAGGTTATTGAATCTTAGCTTGAACTGATAGAAACATGGTGTCCGGGAAAAGAGAGGGGAAAAAAAAATCTAGTATGGCTTTGATCTGACCAGATCAAATCTACAGCAGGCTGTCGCAACAGGCCAGTTCTTCAGCCCTCCCTTTGTCCCTGCCCTTTGCTGTGTCACTTTAAAGTTGCTTCCACAAAAGAACCAGAGTTCCCCTCCTCCCCTGGGCCCAGATTTGGTCACGTGACTTGTTTTGTTAGCCGGCCGGACATGACCAAAGGTTTGAAAAACGCTTGTATGGTTGGGTTTGTTCTCTTAGGTATCTGCCATCTCCCTGAGAAGAACGTTCTGGGGCTAGCCCACTGGTCCCACCAGGGGATCAGAGACACACGGAGGGCCCAGCCAAGCCTAGCCGAGATCAGCTGGAAATGCAGGCAAGTCCAGTCAAGATCAGCAAGGCTGCCCAGGAAAGCCTGGCCTAGCTGAGCCGCAGCCCAGTCGATGCAGAGAATCACGAGCTCCCTGCTGCACGCTGCCGGGATTTTTTGTGGCGGGTTGTTCCGCAGCACCAACTAACTGAAGCAAGAACCGTGAGCTGTTCCGGGGCTGCCTGGGTGGCTCAGTCGGTTGGGCGCCCCTTTGGCGCAGGTCACGATCTCGCAGTCTGAGTTCAAGCCCCACGTCGGGCTCTGTGCTCACGGCCCGGAGCCCGGAGCCCGGAGCCCGCTTCGGATTCTGTGCCTCCCTCTCGCTCTCTGCCCCTCCCCCACTCACACTCTGTCTTCTCTCTCTCTCAAAAATAAAATGAAAACATAAAAAAAAAAAAAAAAAAAAAAAAAAAAAAAGAACCGTGAGCTATTCTGAGTCACACTTGATGAGGGACATTGACAAACTAGCACACGTCCATAGGAGGGCAGTGGGAACCATGCAGGGTCACAAGGCCGCGGGATATACGGAGCAGTCGATGACACCGCTGTTATTTATGCGGGAAGAGGAGACTCATGGAGCACGTGAACGTGGTCAGCAAATAGCTGAAAAGCCGTACTATGACAGAGGTGCTGCGTTAACTCTTCGTAACGTGGGGAGTCCCGAGACCCGTTGAGAGAAAGGGAGGTCCCACCATTAACTTTGTCTAGGATCGGAACAAGTTCTCAGAAGGTGTGAGTTCCTCTTTGCCGGAGATCCACAAGTAAAGGCAGCAGGGACCCCCGGTAGGTTTATTGTGGAGGACAGTGGACAACAGTGAGACCTCGAGGGTCCTTCCGGTCGTGCCATACTTCGAGACCACCACCCGGCCCGGAGAACCTGTGTCTCACCGAAGTCCTCATGCCCTCGTCAGTCTCCCCACTGGTCCCCGGCTTCCTGCCTCTGCCACCCGGCACCCCTCCCCGAACCTTGGACGATCTCAGTTCCTCACCAGCGGCCCCCCACCCCCACTGCCACACCTGAGGTTTATGTTCTCAGTTTCAATGACGAAAGCAGAGTGCCATTCACCACACCGGGGTACATGTAAGGGAGAGGATCCAGGCTTGGATCCACGCTAGAGAGGACCCCCAGCTCTATGTGAGCCCTTCCCCCATTGTCAACAGCGTGACGCTCTCTCCTCCCCTATCCCTCCCTATCCTTGGTCAGCCAGAACCCTCAGGTAGGCCTGCCTTCCTCAGTCAAAATCCGGCTGACAATGGCTCTCTAAAGTTAGTGACGTAGCAGTCCGCATGAATTCAAGCCCAAGTCTTACCCCTCTCCCAGGAGCCCTCGGGTTGGAAGTGTTCTCCCTTGCTGTAGAATGAAGCTTGGTCAACCTCACGTCTTGTTCAAGGCATTTATCATCGCCATGTGGTTTTCCTTCGGAGCCAGCCTCACTTGGGCTCCTCCAGCCCCCGGCTTTTTGCTCATAAATAAGGATTTCTATAGGTGGTACCCTCCACATGTGAGACAGTGCCTCTGACACCACCCAGACGAGCGGCTGAAAACAGAAAGTATTAGTCAACAGTCTGATATTTCCGAGTAATCCCACCTAGTGAATGGTCGGTCGAAGTAATCTTCAGCCTGGGTCTTTTCAAAGGTCATTTTTTAAAAATGCACCAACAGTGGGATAAAGTCAGGGTAGAGAGACGGACTTCGTGCCCCAAATTAGCAGCACGGTTCCTGTCAAGCGTGTCTGTGTGGGAAGCAAAACCCAGTGGTCATGGGCCAGTCTGTGGCCCCGGCTTGTCACAGCTATATTGATTGACTGCTCGCAATATTGCGGGTGATTTAAAGAGTTCCCCGCCACCTTGTTTGTTTAATGTCACCTCCATATGAGAATGTCAGCCTCTGACATGTTTGACTTCTCCACAGGACAAATGCCAAGCCACATGCAGTTGTCTCACCGACATAGATTATTCCCTCCCCTTCTTAACCACGACGGTGACAACAATTTCTAAATGCGTAATTTAAAAGACGCGCTACCCAAATCCTTGGCCCTCTCTTGATCGGTGGCGTAACGTGAGTCCGGCCTCAGGCCAAGAAAGCCCACGCCGTTTGTTCTTCTTACTATGCTGTCTGAAGTCTCCCCGGTCCGTGCGACACTTAGTGGTATTAGGGGGCTGCCGCCCCGTGAGGGAGCCGAGGGTCAGAGGGGGCCGGGAGCGAGTGCGGAGTCGGAGCAGAGACTGTCTGGGGCCAGAGGCCAAACTTGGCCAGCCCGAGACAAACACAGACTGGAGATAAAAGGAAGAAGGCAAGAAACACATCCAGAGCCGGCAGAGAATAAACAGCACGCAGGACGGGCAAGGCAAGTCTCTGCTGCAGGGAGAGGGGGATGCGTGGAGGAGGGGAAGCAGGGAGGCAGGCCAGGGTTGTGGCGGGAAGGAGAGAATGAAGTGGAAACAGGGAAGCATTGGGAAGTCACAAGGGGAGACTGTGAGGGAGAGACTAGAGGCAGAGAGGGGAGGAGAAAGGGGAAAGTGGGGGCAGAGGCCAGCACGGAGGGCGGCATGAGCGGTGGGTGCCCAATGAGCACCTAGCCACAGGCACAATTGATCGTTCTAATGTTTGCTTATTTATTTATTTATTTTTGAGAGAGAGAGAGAGAGAGAGAGAGAGCATGCACAAGCAAGAGAGGAACAGAGAGAGAGACAGAGAGAATCCAAAGCAGGCTCCAGGCTCCGAGCCGTCGGCACAGAGCCCGACGCGGGGCTCGAACTCACGACCCGTGAGATCGTGACCTGAGCCGAAGTCGGACGCTCAGCCGACTGAGCCACCCAAATGCCCCGACTGATTTGCTTTTGACGGGGAAAAAAATTCCAACCTAGTCTGGTGTGTTGGAATATAATACGCTTTTGGCACTTCTGGGGCAGACGGAAGAAGAAATTAAGTTCAGATTTAAAGTCAAGCTACAGTGGACTCTTGAACAACATAGATTTGAACATTGTAGGTCCACGCACACATGGATTTTCTTTTCGATAAAAACAGTACAGTACTATAAATGTATTTTCTCTTCCTTCTGGTTTTCTTAATAACATTTTCTTTTCTCTAGCTCACAATTGTAAGCTATTGTAAGCGCACAATATATAATAGAACACCCAAAATATATGTTCGTTCTTTACGTTATTGGTAAGGCTTCTGGTCAACTGTAGGCTATTAGTGGCTACGTTTGGGGGGAATCAAAAGTTATAGATGGATTTTCCACTGCACAGGGGGCTCAGCGCCCCTAACCCCCATGTTATTCAGGAGTCAACTGTGGGTTTTTTTGGAATTTTTTTTTTAATGTTCATTTATTTTTGAGAGAGAGAGAGAGAGAGAGACAGTGTGAGCATGAGAGGGGCAGAGAGAGAGGGAGACACAGAATCCGAAGCAGGCTCCAGGCTCCGAGCTGTCAGCACAGAGCCCGATGCGGGGCTCGAACCGTGAGATCGTGACCTGAGCCGAAGTCGGCCACCACCGACTTTCCAGTGAGATTAGACTGAGCCACCCAGGTGCCCCATCAACTGTATTTTTTTAAGTGTAAACTCTGATGTCAAAAAACAAAACAAAACAAAAATGCCTTTGTGTATGTCTAGACCAGTGGTTATCACCGAGGAGTGGAGTTTGCTCCCCAGCAGACATTGACCGTGTCTGGAGACATTTGCGATTGTCACAACTTGGGGAGGGGGTGTTGGGGTGCTATGGGTATCAAGTAGGCAGAGGCCAGGATGCTGCTAAACAATGTGTAACGTACAGGACACTCCCCACCACAAAAATGTATCTCACCCCCCGTGGCAGCAGGGTTAAGGTTGAGAATTGACGCGTTAGCATCAGCTGGGACCGAGGCCGAAAGGCAGATTTGTGGCCCCAGCCCAGACCTACTGAACTAGATGCTCCGGGCACGAAAACCAGCAATCTGCTTTAAGCAGCCCTGCACGCGAGCCTGATGCCTGTTAAAGGCTAAGAAACTCTGCTCTAGAGCTACACTATCCAGTACGGTAGTCGTGAATATGTAGCTAGGTAAATTAACTAAGATGAAATAAAAGTAAAAATGCGGTTCCCCGGTCCAACGAAGCAATCTCAAGTGCTCAGTAGCTACGTACGGCTAGTGGTGCCGTGTTGAATAGCTCAGACACAGAACATCCTTATCACTATAGAGAGTTCCAGAGTTTTGTTCGGCAAGCTTTCCTCATGGACGGGAAAGCCAACAGACACGTAGGCTGGGGAAGGTTTCTTACCGCTTCACTTCTACACAGAAGCCTTCTGAAGCTGAGGTACGAAAAAGATGGGAACGTGCAGGGCTTCTTAAAGAGCCTTAAAGAGGTTTGAATCTCAGTGTCATCTTGACATATGCGTGCCACGGGGCAAGCCACCTGCCACGTGTGTGCTTCGGTCTTCCATCTATACATTTGAGTAGAATGCTGTCCGTGTCCTGGTGTATCAGTCAGAGTAAGGAATACCGGTGGCTTTAACGAACCCTCTCAAAATGCCTCTGGCATAACCCAATAAAAGGTTGTCACTTATGCACATCATAGTTGTGTCTGATGAGTCAGGGCCACGGTGCCAGGATTTCTGTCCCTTTGTGCCCTGGACTCTGTTGGCAGGCTGTGATGTCTGTGGGCTGCTTCTCAGAAGAAGCCTGATAAATGCATAAAATAATAAGATAAAATAAAATAAAGTAAAATAAAATAAAATAGAATAGAATAAAATAAAATAAAATAAAATAAAATAAAATAAAATAAAAAGAAAACCAATTATATTGAAATATAGTTACCAAAATTTAAAAAAAAACCAGTTTTGTTATTATCATATATATGCTTCTTTACTTTTTTTTATTAACTTATTTCTTAATGTTTATTTATTTTTGAGAGGGAGAGAGAGACAGAGTGTGAGTCAGGGGAGGGGCAGCGAGAGAGGGAGACACAGAATCCGAAGCAGGCTCCGGGCTCCGAGCTGTCGGCACAGAGCCCAATGTGGGGCTCGAACTCGCAAACCGCGAAATCACGACCTGAGCCGAAGTTGGACGCTCAACCGACTGAGCCACCCAGGGGCCCCAATATATGCTTCTTTATTAAGGCAGTAATTAATAAGATAGAGTGGCAGGTCTAATAACTTACAATTTCAAAGAAGCGATAAGCGGAAATGATATTTTGAGATATGCATGACGACGGTAACACGATATGAAATGTCTGTGATTTCTTTTGGAGACAAGGTCTCGGGAACTGCTAATATCACCATGGGTTTGTTGCCTACATTCGTAATTGAAGGAAATGCTGACTCTCATTAGAAAGTTAGTGGAGATAAAGATCAATGGTTTTCCTCTCCAAGTTTACAGCCTGACGGGTTTGGAATGTCTGGTGGAGTGACTCCCCTGTTCCCCCAGGGCCTCCTGCGCTCCCAGAGACCTCCTCACCTTGCTGGTAGACAGCAAGCAAATACAGGATGGGGGGGTGGGCGGGAGGGTGATGAGGGACGTTTTAGGGGCCAGGCCTGGAGGTGGCAGCGTGGATGTCACTTCGGCCCTTGCTCCACTGGCCAGATCTACTCCCATGCCCACCTGGATGCCAGGGGGCTTAGAAGCGGCATGTGACGCCGTGCCCAGAAGGCGGGCCCTCTGATGTGGGGTCTCTGTCCCATCTGGCTGCCTCAAAGATCAAATAAGAACACGGCTATGGGGGCGCCTGGGTGGCTCGGTCGGTGGAGCTTCCGACTTCGGCTCGGGGCACGATCTCGCGGTTCACGAGTTCGAGCCCCGCGTCGGGCTCACCGCTGTCAGTGCAGAGCCAGCTTCCGATCCTCTGTCTCCCTCTCTCTCTGCTCCTCCCCGACTCGAGCTCTCTCCTCCTCTCAAAAAATGAATTAAAAAAAAAATTAAAAAAAAAAAAACAAACATGGATATGGAAGCACCCTGTCGAACCAGAAGAGAGTTTGATTTTCTGATGGCTAATGCGTAAGAAATGGCAAGGACGTGACAGGACACTCCTTCCTCCAGCAGAAAGCTGGAGAGATAGTGTGAGAAAGGGTGTGGGACAATTCCAAGACATGAGGTCCCAGCCTTCATACCAAGGCCACGCTGGCACCATTTCCACCCCAGACTCGACCTTCCTGCCCCTTCCCCCCGTCTCCAGAAAATCCCAGAAAAGTTCCAGGACTTCAGACCTGGTGTGGCCCACCTCCCTTGGTCATTCAGATTCAGGCCTGGCAGGCCCCCGGGAGGGAGGTAACAAAATTAAAAATAGCCTCTCCTCCAAGGAAAGAAATTAAAAATAGATTCCAACCCACATGAAAATTTGGGTGGAAAGAAAGGAAAGGAAAACAAAATGAATCATCTTTATGTGTTTTGCTGAGCGAGAGCCCGTTGCCATGGCTACGGGGCCCTGTGTGCGGGCCTGGTCTTTTCCAGCAAGTTCAAGGCCCGCCGAGGAGCCAACGGGGGCGGCCCCATCACCAGTACGTTATAGCCATCGGACCTGTGATCCCCCCAACGCACCAAGCAGGTCGTATTAATGGCTGTCACAGTTAATTTAGTGTTTCCTTCCATTGTGATCTGTCTATCGCTGTAATTGAGCAAACGAGAGGACTGGTGCGGGTCTCCTGGGAGTTTGGGGAAATCTGGCCTGGTTTTGCAATCTAGACAGTCAAGGGAGGTTATGTGAACTTGTAGAGGAGCCGGGTTTTAAATCACAGAGTGGGAAAGTCAGCTTTCCAGCCAGCCACTGCCTGCCTTCCAGGAAGGCACGAGAAAAGGAGAGGGTCCACGGGCCACCCTGTGGTCTCAGCGGCTGGCGAAACACGTGGCCCTGTGACCTGATGCCTCTGGCAGGTGAGCTGTGCGGGGGACGGTCCCCCAGATTAGAAAGGCCTGGGCTCTGAGGTCCCTTCTCCGAAGCACAGTTTGAGGCCTGACCCCAAATTGTTAAGGGCACCTGAGGGGCTTCGGTGGAAGCTCGGATCTCGGATCCACCTAAGACAGCAGGGCTCTGCCTTTAAGAAACCCCGACGTACGGAAAACTCGAATTTACAAAATAAGTAAGATAGTGGCAGGAGGAAGGGGAGAATCACTTCGTAAAGACTTCTCGTCGAAATACAGTTGACGCTTGGACAGTGTGGGGGTGAGGGCTATCCGCCTCCCATGCACAGTGGAAAATCCATGTGTGGTTTTTGATCCCCCCAAATCTAACTACTAATAGCCGAGTGTGGACCAGAAGCTTGGGAGTAACGTAAACAGTCGATGAACGCGTATTTTGTGTGCCATGCGTATTATTTACAATATTCTCACAATAAAGTAAGCTAGAGACAGAAGATGTTATGAAGAAAATCGTAAGGAAGGGCACCCGGCATGCTCAGTCGGAACAGCATGCAGCTCTTAATCTCGGGGCTGTGACTTCGAGCCCCACGGGAAGTGTAGACATTACTTAAAAAATAATAAAATGTTTTTGGGGGCTCCTGGGCGGCTCAGTCGGTTAAGCCTCCAGCTTCAGCTCAGGTCATGATCTCGCGGTCCATGAGTTCGAGCCCCGCGTCGGGCTGTCTGCTGTCCGCGCAGAGCCTGGAGCCTGCTTCAGGCTCTGTGTCTCCCTCTCTCTCTGCCCCTCCCCTGCTCGTGTTCTGCCTTTCTCTCTCAAAACTAAATAGACATTTAAAAAATTAAAAAAAATAATAATAATAAAATAATTTTCAAAAAAGAAAACCATAAGGAAGAGAAAATACATTTACAGCGCTATACTGTATTTATTGAAAAAAATCCACACGTCAGGGGACCCACGCAATTCAAACCTGTGTTGTTCAAGGGTCAACTAGATTCGGCCTGGAAATGGCCCACATAGGAGAAGAAAGAGACACGTCAACTTAATGCAGTATCTGATGCCACTACACTAGATCCTAGACGGGGGAGGGAAATATTGTCGGGGTAACTGACAAAATGGGAATTTGAAAGATCAATTAGATCAAAATATATTGATAGCCCTACCGAAGTCGGTACCAAACTGTTGGTAACTGCCCTGCGGTTATATAAGACAATATTCTTATCCTTAAGAAACACTGGGGCGTTTTCGAGTAACGCGTCATGACGTACGTAACCTCCGACGGTCTAGAAAAAAAAGTATATATGCGTGTGTAGGTAGATCGATACAGAGAGAGGGAGTGCCGGTGATAGACAGATGTGGTGAAAATGGAAGCCGTTGAAAACTAGGTGAAGTGGACAAAAGGCATATGGTTGTTCTTTGTACTGTGACCATTCTTGCCACATTTCTGTTGTTTCACGTTCTTCCCAATTAAATTTTTTAAAAATTGGCTTCGATTTTCTTTTCGATAGTCTCTTCCCTCCCAGGGTGTTTGAGCATTATTTAATTCTGCAAAACTCTATTTATACTCACCTTTCCAGGGACAACTCCGATACCTGAAATGCAAGCACATCGGAGATTATATTCCTTCCATCTTTTATCTATAGCAAATACGCCCTAGACCAGGGCTGTCCAATGGAAGCTTCTGTGATGATGACAATGGCCTATATCTGCATTGGCCAGTGCCATAGCCAGTAGCCACGTGTGGCTGTTGAGCATTTGAGGTGAGGCTAGTCCTAACGCGGATGTGCCCTAAGCACCAAATACACATCCGATTTCCAAGACTTGGTGTGAAAAAAGAGAATGGAAAATATTTTGGATACCGTACGTTAACTATGTCAATACAATTAATTTCACCTGTTCCCTTTTGACTCTTTTTAATGTGGCTGCTAGGAAACTTTAAATCACTTCCGTGGCTCACATTTGTGGCTCACCTTCTAGGTCTACTGGACAAAGTCATGGGAGATGGGCTGGTTCTGCATAATTCAATCGTGCTCCTGGCATTTGCGAGAGAAGCAATCACCCCAAAGTTGTGGCAATAAAGCCTTTATAGCGCCCCCCCCCCATGCTGGCACGCCCGCTTTCTAGGTACAAAGCCCCAGCCTGGGTTTAAAATCTCGTCCGTTTCCATTACAGCCAGGCAAGGGAAGGGGTTGGTGAAGGATTCGTTTACGGGCACCGTTCTGCGGAAGCAATGTTTTGCTCAAAGCCCATAGGCGAGAGATGCCGGGTTTGAGATGCAGCGTGGCGAAGAGTGAGTGGTAAGAGAGAAAGTTCGAGACGCAGGCCTCCCAAGTTCCACTGAGAAGCTTGAGTTTTCTCCTAAGCCCAATAGGAAAGCATCAAAAGCACGTTAAGCAGGTGTTCTGAGCTGAACGTTTGGGTCCCCCCACAAATTTCATATGTGGAAATCCTAACCTCCAACGTGATCGCATTAGGAATGAGGGGCCTCACCATGTGAGGACAGAGGGACCAGGGTCTGTAAGCCAGATAGAGGAGCGCTCGCGGCAGAGCCTGACTCGGCTGGCTCCCCGATCTCAGACTTCCAGCCCCCAGAACCGTGAGAAAGAAATGGCTGTGCTTTATAAGCCACCCGGTCGACGGTCCTAAGTAACAGCAGCCTCGCCATGTGACTTCCGAGGCTAGGTCAGGAAAAGGACACAGTTTCCACCCGGCTCTCTGGAGACACTCGTCCTGGGAATTCAGTCACCATGCTGTGAGGAAGCCCAGGCCACGTGGAGAGGCCAGAGCCAGCCGACATCCCAGCCAACAGCCAGCGTCAACCACCTGATAGGTGAGTGCACGAGCTTCCAGATGATCCCAGCCTCCAGCGCCTGAGTCTTCCAGCTGAGACTCCAGACACTATGAGGCAGAGACAGGTCACGCTCTGTCCAAATTCTCGACCCACGGAATGTGAGCAATATGTAGATGGTTGTGTTCGGCCACTAAGTTTGAAGGTAATTTGTTTGGCAGCCATAGTGCCTGGAATACCCAGAATGTGGCCAAAACCATCCGAGCTTTGGGGAAAGAAGGCAATAGCCGTAATGCATGCTGGGGCATGGGGCGGGGCCTCTAGCGTACGGTGGGGCACATAGTAGCTGGTAACCTGCTGTGAGCTTCACGTTTAGCAACTGGTATAGTTCCCAATTAGGTTTTCTGGAACTATCAGTGGCGTGGGCAACCCCGCAGAGGAAAGAGTCAAATGAAATGCAGCGCAGATTTAAGAGTACTGAGTTCGACATTAAATAGGTGTTAAAATATGTGTCATCTATATTGCCTTTAAGCTCTAGAGAACTCCAATCATGACAATAATTAATATAATGCCTTGATTTACTGGCACTGTCCCTCGGGATCATATTTATTTCATCATTTGAAAATGTTTGAATCACCCAGGCAGGCTGGCTAAGGTGAAAGATTGTGGGGAATGCTCTGCCAGATTAAAAAAAGAAGAGAAAGAAAATCAGAGTTCAGGAAATTAGGGACATAAGGTAGAAGTGGCCGTCCATGTACTTTAAAAATAAACTGACTCTAGGTCATCTCAGAGGTGAGGT
>NW_024420586.1:17599379-17623942 GCF_014898765.1 Herpailurus yagouaroundi
TCAGGTCCTGTTGGGGGGCGGAGAGTGACAGGGGTCCACCTGTCTGCAGTCCCCCACAGACACACACTCCCTTCCCAACCCATCCCGCAAAGATGAACCCCTCTTGCCTGGACCCCACTAACGTGAGTCACTGGGTGGGACCGGGGTTAATAGCAGGGGCGCACAGAGGAGAGGAATGAGCCCCTCCCGGAGAAGAGTCAGTAGGACCGAACAAAACCTGAAGTGATCAATTGTTGCGTAGGAAGGGGAGGGAACTCTCAAGGGGATGTTCTCCTGACTGCCGGGGGAATCGTTCCGTTTAATCCTCGAAAGCATTTGAAGGAGATCCTTGTAATCTCCACGTAAGAAAGAAAATGAACCAGGGGCGCCTGGGTGGCGCAGTCGGTTAAGCGTCCGACTTCAGCCAGGTCACGATCTCGCGGTCCGGGAGTTCGAGCCCCGTGTCCGGCTCTGGGCTGATGGCTCAGAGCCTGGAGCCTGTTTCCGATTCTGTGTCTCCCTCTCTCTCTGCCCCTCCCCCATTCATGCTCTGTCTCTCTCTGTCCCAAAAATAAATAAACATTGAAAAAAAAAATTAAAAAAAAAAAAAGAAAATGAACAGAAGTTTTAGGTGGAATTTCCCAAGCCCGCACAAATCAATACGTAATCAGAAAACAATAATAATCAATACTAGAGAACGGTGATAATCCGATATCAAGAACTCATCTCCTGGGGGCGCCTGGATGGCTCAGTCGGTTAAGCGTCCGACTTCGGCTCAGGTCATGACCTCACGGTTCCTGAGTTCGAGCCCCGCGTCGGGCTCTGTGCTGACAGCTCGAAGCCTGGAGCCTGCTTTGAGTTCTGTGTCTTCTTCTCTCTGCCCCTCCCCAACTCATGCTCTCTCTCTCTCTCTCTCTCTCTCTCAGAAATAAATAGACATTAAAAAAAAAAAAGAACTCATCTTTTTGGAGCCCTTATACGTCTCAGGAAGTATTTCTCACAAGGGTGATCGCGTGGCTATCACTGCCTGCGCTGTGCAGATATGAAAAGTGAAGCCGTTTCCAAGGGTGTAAATGAGACAAGCACGGGGCGCGGTACCTGGGGGGGAGGGAGGGGCGGGGTGCGGATGGCACTAATGGGTATAGTGCAGCGAGCGTGTCCCCAAGGAGACACGAGCCGAAGCAGCGACTCTGTGGATGGCGGGGCCCGGGGATTCACAGCCTAATGAACTAGATCATGAAATATCATTTGCCTGTTCCATAGCTTCCCCGATGCATTCAGGTTCACTCAGGACAACAAGAAAAGGGGGGCGGAGAAGGGCTCATTTTTTGCACTTCCGAAGGGTGGGAAGATGGATGGGGAGAGGGGTCTCAAGGGGCCCTGGGGAGGCAGGGGTGGCCGGACATTCGGCGCCAGCAGCCCTATGGATGTCCTGCGCAAGCTGTCCCCGACACCGGGCGGGGCTCTGTGCCATAATGCGTGATCTCCTTTCCTGGGAAAGCTGCCGTCTACATCTTCCTCCCACCGTCCAGCGGTGTTTCTCAAACCCTCTGTGGTGACGGACCAGTTCTCTTTCACTTAATTATTTGTTTTCCCAGTCCGTCCCAGACAGGTCTTTGGTGAAAGACAGTGAAAACGAATCACTGAGGGGAAACGTGAAATTTTCAAAGTCCCAGAGTTACAGTATTTGGATTTGACCGACGTGAAATTACTGTGATGTGAAGTTTCTGAGGGCTTCCTCCGTTTCCGGACGTAACCTGTCGCTTAGGGGCGAAAGATTCTTCCCGAGTCTTGGACGGTCTGTGGAGCACTCTTTTTGGGTAGCACTGGTGCAGAGGCGTCTGGGATGGTTGGCGGTAAGGCTTTCTCGAAGAAGAGATCTCCGGGCAGTGGGTGTGGCAGGACAGAAACACATGATAGACTTCAGTTGAGTGCAAACTTCGACAGACATCGAAGCTTATCACGCTTTTCCTCGGGACACATCCCCGAGGGAAGGAACTGAGACAGGCATTACGTTTTGTTTTCCTCAAACGGTGAAACCAAAGCTCGGCCCATCTGAAAGGTATTCGGGGGGTTTGTGAAGCCCAGGTCTTCTTCCTCATCTCCAGTAACGTCTTAGACCAACTTCCTCATTCCCATGAGGGGACACCGTTGTCTAACGGGGACACCCTCCCGGGAAACAACAAGAACCACCAAAAACCCTTCTCTGCGGGGGCCCCTCGGGTCTGTGGTTGTTGATGGCTTCAGTGGGAGTCTCTCAGATTCTTCCTAACCCTCTTACCCGTTGTCCTCACCGCCTCTCCCATAAGGAATGGGAATCCCAGCCTCTCCCAAAACAAGACAGCGAAACGGGGCACCAGAAAACCAGAAAACCTCGTCTCGTGGAAAACGGGCCCCAGGAGACCCACCTCAGAAGTTTGCCCTCACTCGTTGGCAAACTGCACCTCCTGGAACTGAGAGGGTAGCGGCGGGAACCACCCGGAGTCTGGTTTCCCCAGCTGGGCAATGCCATGTTCCCAAGCACGCCGTCCGCAAGTCCTGACCATAGACGGACCACCGTCTCCGGGCCCGGCAGCTGTCAGCAACAGAAAAACCTGCCTTGGCAGAGCGAGCTGCTTCTCCTCCCCACTTCGAACCTCAGTTATTTCCTCAAACAGAGGATAAAGTCAGAGCACCCGGGGGTGACTGATGTACCTTGTATTTGCCTTAACGGGTTTCCCGGAACCCCCTCCACCTTCTCCCGTTTCCATAGTAACGGAAGGGTCCAAAAAAAAAAAAAAAAAAAAAAAACCTCTGACAAAATAAGACACCTAAGAGGCATAAACAAAATATGTGACGGTGTGGGAGGCTGTAAAGTTTTTATTGCCACCTGTTTGGGAAGACCTGCATAATTCAATCGTGCTCCTGGCATTTGCGAGAGAAGCAATCACCCCAAAGTTGTGGCAATAAAGCCTTTATAGCGCCCCCCCCCCATGCTGGCACGCCCGCTTTCTAGGTACAAAGCCCCAGTTTGATAAACTTCCGTTTCTCACATTTGCATAATGGAAACGGACGAGATTTTAAACCCAGGCTGTTGGGAGGCATAACTCGAAGCTCGGCTGGAAGTGAATCATGAGCCTGTCTGGGTGGAGGTGGCGGGGAGGGGCAGCAAACCCGGAGGACGGGACCGCAGGGCCCGGGGAAGGGGTGCTGGGCAAAAGCCTCCCCGCTCCCTCAGACCCGGTCCCGGGCCGGGTTCTGGTTGAAGGTCACATCTCCCCGCGTCAGAGAACCGTACAATCAAAGTGCCTTCGTGGAGAGCCCACCGGCCGAGAGTCTGCCTGGTGCCACGTCGGGGCAGAAAGGATGCAGTTCGCTCTGCCAAGGCAGGTTTTTGTGTTGCTGACAGCTGCCGGGCCCGGAGATGTTCCTTCCCCTCGGCCCCCCCCCCCCCCCAGCCCTGCTCTCTCAGAAGCCCTCACATTCTCTGGCACCCTCCTCCCTCAACCCATCCATCACCCACCACTCCTACAATTTTGCCGAGTGTCCCCGTTGGGGGCGGGGGACGGGTGAGTGCCTCCCCCTCTCGGGAGATTACCGCAGCCCTGCCGGCGCTCAGTGGTAAAAGTTTGAACGTGTCTGCAGAGCTTAATCAAATGCTAATTCCGTGTGGTGAAAGAATTTGCTGGAATCTGCAAGGGAGCTCCTGGCAGCAAGAAAATGCGTTGATTCACTCCCAAATCTGCTTTGCCCAAGCCGGGTGCGATTTAGACTGTAAAGCTGCATTAAATCACAAAGTGCTGTGTGGATCACACAGCCATCCTTTGTGTCGTTAATGAAGGGAAAAACAGGGCTTTATTCTGAAGCTTTGTGTATAATCAGATGCCATGTTGTAAAGCTCTGGAAAACACACCAGAAATCATAATTGGGAGGAAATAAAAGGGTTAGTCCCAAACAGCATATGATTTAAATAAGAAGGAAAAAGAAACTGCCCCCAAGATTTGTGCGTTTCAAGAATCAACTTTTAATTCATTCGCAGGGAGATTACAGAAGGGGAGGAGCAGCCTTTAAAATAGTATGAAAAGCTAGTTTAGATGTAAATGAGAGATAATGGGCTTTCACCGGGAAATAAGCAAGGGGGCCAAGTTTGTGCCCGGGGCGGGGGGAGGTGGAGGGGGGGCGCGACATCTTGGCGAGCCCGGCTCCAAAGGCCCCTGCACCCAGATCCGGCAGAAAACACAGGGTGAGCAGCCTGGTGGGAGAGGGGAGCTTCTGTGGCACCGGGTCCGGTAACTGGCGTTCGGGCGGTGGAAAAAGGTGCTCTAACACAGAAAATCTCCTCGGTGTGAGCGTTTCGAGGTCGCTAAGGAAGGGGGTTGGGGCTTTTATGCTTGTCTTACAGCTGGAGTTAAGGAGCGCTGTGTCGAGCCCTCCCCAGCCCTAATTCACTAATGATTTGCTTATTAGTTCGGATCAGGGAGCCAGCTTCTGGAGAGATGTGAATTGGCATTGATTTAATCCTCTTCCCAGCACGCGCTCCCAGCCCAGGGTGAGGCTGGGGAGGGGAGAGGGGGGCTGCCAGCCCCGTTCAAGAGCAAGTTGCCGCTTCTCCGGCTTCGCTTTGTCTGCTCTCCTTACCATCTGCTCTCAGGCAGAGAGGAGTGGGGGAGGGGAGTGAAGCCCGGGGGTCCAGCCGGGGCTCGCTCGGTGGAGGCTGCAGCTCCGAGGCCTCCTAGGGAAACACGGGGTGCGGGTGGGATGCCGTGCAAGAGATGGGCCGGGGCCTCTGCAAAGTTTGGGGGAGAGTAATCGCGCCCAGCATTTCGGCACTATTCCGGGACCTTGCAATACCCCCAGGGCTTAATTTAATCTACCTGGTCCCACTCTGACCTCTCCTGTGAAGAGTGTCCTTTCCCGCACTCTCAGGGGACACGCTACCTGCTTGCTTCTCTTGTCTCCCCTGTCGGACTAAGCTTTTGAGAGGTGGATGGGAGTCCCGTGCTCCTCTACGTTTCAAATTCTAGGGTCGCGAGCATAGTAGGCCCTCAGAAAATAGTTGCCAGGTGACTGACTAAAAGAACGTGGCACTGGACTTGCGGTGCCTTTGAAAATCTTTGCTGGACGTCTTCACTCCCCGTACGCCCTGCTAACTCGTCCAAAGAGATTCAGGTCAGATTTCACCCGCCGAAGACTCGGTCTGAGAATGCTGTTGAGGATCCAAATAAAGTAAGAGCCTCCAAGGAATGCCTGAACTTGGCCGCTCCTCAAATCACTTCCAAAAGTGTGCCCAGACACGGGACAGACCTCGAAGATAGCGAACTGAACAAGATGGAGGGTCTGCCTTTCCATCTGCAGGATTACAACCTGAACGAGACCGCGCTTGTGTGGGCGCCCCCCCCCCCCAACTAAGTGGTAAACTTTGTAAGAATCGGGAACGCAAGGCTAGTTCTGTGCACTGTTAGATCTCCAGCATGCAGTGCAACGGAAGGCGGGCTCACTATGTGAAATAAACGAACATGCGAGGCGCTTGGCCTTGTTACCTTGTTTAATCTTAAACCCCCACGCGGTGAAATTTCGTACAATGATTTGTCGTTCTAATGATGGGAAAACAGGCTTGGAGACTTTATATAAGTTTCTGGACATCCTCTTTGCCAGGGGGAGGGGGGAGTCGGACCCGTGTCTGCCTGACTCCAAAGTCACCGAGACTTTGCCCTTCCCCAGGGACTCCCAGGATGCCCCCCTGAGTTGGTAGAAAATGGGGCAGAACGCTGGGGGCCAATTCTGATGGACTGTGGGCTGCCACCGTCTCTTCAACAGCCAAGTTCACACCCCAGCTTAAAAGCATTCGCTCAGAATGAGCCCACCTAGCTCTTGGTTTCTAAATACCATTTCCCATCAGAAGGAACCAGCCTCCTTGGAGAAGCAGATTAAAAGAGGCTAAAAAGGCATGACAACTAAATGCAATATTGATCCTAGATTGGATTCTGGATCAGGAAAAGAACATGCTACAAAGTACAGTAGAGGCACTATTGACAGAATTTGAATATGGACATATATTGAATAATATTTTTGTGTCTCTATAAATTCCTCGGATGTGAAAATGGTCTTGTGCTCTTGTAGGGGAATGTCCTTGTTTCCAGGAAATACACGCTGAAATAGTTAGAGGTGAAGCGTCCCGTTGCATGCAAATTACTTTTGAAGGGTTGGGGGATAAGACAGACAGAAAAGCATACGTGACAAAACATAATAGTGACTCGCGAGGTAAGGTGTGCGGGTGTTCATCGTACTATTCTCTCTATTTTCCTGAAGATTTGAAAAATTTCAAAATAAAAATTGGAAGGGGAGAGGATTCCGCAGAAATGGCCCTGAAATTTTTGCCCGCACCCACCAGGAAGGTCTGGGACGGAGGCGGGGGGGGCCATAAATGCAGACACGTTGGTCACGGTAAGTAGACAGCAGCCATGGGAATAGATGCGTGAGCCGAAGTCCACGCTCAAGAAGCTTCTGTAAAAACCGATCGTTTTTACAGGCGTTTGCAAACGCGAAGCCAAATTAACTACTACGTGCCATTAAATACAGAGCCATACGCGTGAAAACCCTTGAGTGGTAACCCAGGATGAGGTGGAAAGCAGGTTGGAGGTATCCCGTCTCTACTTCAGAGACTAAAATCTGGGCCACTTATTACCTCGGGTAACACCTAAATGTCAAAAGGCTAGGATGGGGCCAGAGAGCAAAGCTCGCCTGTGAATACAAATGGGAGCAGGCTTTAAAAATAAAGCCGGGGTTCAGGTTCCAATACTCCAAATGCCAATCAAAAGACTCATTTAGTTTTTAAATATGTGGGTGAGAGTTGAGAATTATGTCTGAAAGGCTGCTCTCCAAGAGGAAGTACAGAAATCATCCTGTAGATTTCTGAAGTTCTGTTTGTCTGCCTCGGCTTCGCTTCCTTTCTTTCTTTCTTTCTTTCTTTCTTTCTTTCTTTCTTTCTTTCTTTCTTTCTTTCCTTCTTTCGAATAAAGGTGCATGGGTGGGGAGGGGGTACTCTATTTGAAGTTTTTAAAACGAGCATGTGTATTTTTTCCCAAATAAACATTTGGGTGAAAGAAAAAGGACTGCTCAGCCCCGGCCCTGAAAATTTCCAGCCCAAGTAGGTCTGGGCCGTGGGGATGGAGAGAATCTTGTAATTAAAGAAAGTGGGGGCACCACAGGGCCTGTGATTAGCAATACTGTGTTGTAGACTTAAAAACGTGCTGAGAGACGGGTGCCTGGATGGCTCAGTTGGTTAAGCATCCGACTTGGGCTCAGGTCATGATCTCACGGCTCATGAGTTCGAGCCCCGCGTCCGGCTCTGTGCTGACGGCCCAGAACCTGGAGCCCGCTTCGGATTCTGTGTCTCCCTCTCTCTCTGTCCCTCCCCTGCACTCTCTCTCTCTCTCTCTCAAAAATAAACATTAAAAAAACATTTTTTTTAAATGTGCTGAGAGAGTAGATCTTCCGTTAAGGGCTCTTACCACAAAGGAAAAGAACACAAAAGGAGTGGAAGGAAACTTTCAGAAGTGATGGATACATTTATGGCATCGGCGGTGGTGACGGTTTCACGGGTGTGCACTTATCTCCCAAACACGTCCAGCTGCGTACATGAAATATCTACAGCTTTTGGTGTGTCTGGCACGCCTCAATAAAGCAATTTTTCCAAGAAGAACGAAAGAAAGGGGGGATAGATTTTAGGTCTACAATCTTGCCCTAAGTGGAAAAATACTTGATGACTCTGATGTCAACACTTTGAGGCAGGCACTGAACCCAAGAGGGCTTTCTGAAGACAGCCTCCCTGCCAATGAAAGTTGAGAGGCCTTGGCTCGGTGGCTTTGAATTTCTGCTGGCGAAGTTCTGGTGACACCTTTAGTAGCTGATGGCAGAATTGCCTCCTAAAGCCTGGCAGTTGAGAGGTGGTCTCTGACGGGGGCGGGGGGGGGGGGTGCGGTTCGCAAATTCCACGACCTTGTTCTCGAGTGGGAGGGTCTAGCTTGGCGTGAAGGAAAATCCTCACCGCCACCAAGACCGCTCCTGCCACCACCCCAGGCAGCCACTCTGAAAGCCAGTAGGGGTGGAAGTTCCGCTCGGGGTTCAGGAGAACAAACTCTCGCTTTCCTGGCCTGGCACCATTTTGTTTCTCTCGAGAGGAAACCCAAAACGAGAGCAAGAACAGAGCTGAAGAAAGAGGGACGGTCCATGCCAACCGAAGTTACTCCCATGCGGAAAAATGGAGTCCAGTTCATTGCTGCAGGACACGGTTATTGCTGTTTTGGTTTTAGTCTGTTCGGGGAAGGCAGAGTATTGCAGGGAATAGAGTCAAAAAGTCGTTCAGACTCCTGCTTTGCCTTCCAAAAGTTCTCCCCGAGAAGTCTTTGGGCTGAAAGGAAAAGGGAGCGAGCCCTGTCTGATGCTGAGGCTTTGGAATTCACGTAGGTTGCCTTTTCAGTAGGTTACATTCTCTCTTTTCGTAAATGTGCCATGTGCGTTCCAAAAGGGTGGGTAGGCCGTTTGTTGAGTCCCCAACTCTGTTGACATCCACCAGTTCGAGTTCATTAATTGTGCGGTTCAAATCTTTGAGAGCTTGTTTTTCGCCTTGACTCCTCTGTTTTCGGAGTCAGAAATCTTAAAATCTCCAGCTACACTTCCTGGCTTAGCTATTTCATTTTCTAGTCCTGTTGTTCTAAACACTTGAGGTTATGTTAATAATTGCAAGGAATGTATCATTCAAACCTAAATTAAGGCCCAGAATATTGTAGGCATTTCATACATTCTGCTGTGTGGATAAGTAAGTGTGTGGTCATCATTGTCAAATACCCTGGAACTATTATTCCTTTTCCCAGTATTCCTTTTCAACTTCAGTGCCTGTCACCTTGAATTCTGTATTGTCTGATGGCAAAATTGCTACCCCGGCTTTAATTGATTTCTTTCTCCTGGCACATCTTTTTTCCACTCATTTGCTTACAAATATTCTGCATTCTTTAACTGTAGGAATACAAAATAGCTGAGAGCAAACACTAGCAGGCTGGGTCCTGATCTGTGAGTTTGGCCCACTTATATTTATTGTAATAACCTTTAGGGATTCGTTTTACCACCTCATTTCCCATTTCCAATCAACCATAATTTCTTTTTGTGTCTGTCTTCTTTTGCGCCCTGACTTTCATTGAGTATTCCACATGTTTCTCTGCTTGTTTCCAAGCTACACATTTTAGGTTTATTCCTCTGGTGATATCACTAGCTGACTTATCCTCATTTCTTTCATCAATTTGTTAAATTAATCAACACCTATACTGTGGCAAATCGTGTTTTCCAAAGATGGTCGCAACAACGTCTCCCATTCCGTAACCCTATTCTACATCCCACGATTGTAGCGCCTAATGGGACCTTAACACTCCTCCCATCATGAAGGAGTCATGTCCCCTCCCCTTGGATCTGGATGCACTTGTAACTTGAATGTGGTGAAGGTGACACTGTGACTTCCAAGGCTAGGTCAAAAATGTGATGCTACATCTACTGTGTACTAGATCACTTGTGCCACCATTCAGATGGTCCAGCTCCCCCCAAGGCTGCCATGCTATAAGCCCAAACAGCCCACGTGGAGAGACATGGAGAGGCCCTGAGACCATGAGAAGAGGGAAAGAAGCCTGACCAGCCCCCAGTTGCTTCGGCCCCCTGCCGCTCCATCACCAGCCACAGGCTGGCTGTAACCACACGAGAGTCTCCAAGCCAGAACCACTCAGCCAAGCCCTTCCAGAACTCCCCACCCACAGAAATCATGAGCAATAATAAAAGGATTACAGTTATTTTAAGTCACTAAGCTTTGGAGCATTTTTTGTGTGCGTGTACGACTGGAATAGATACATTTGCCCTGAAACAAGAGAAGCACTGTGGCATTCCCTCAGATCCTTTTCGTTTCCCACCCACCCCATCATTATGCTGGTGTCACTGGCGTTTTGCTCCGGATTGATGTGAATGTGCTTGCTAGATGAAGGGGGTGTCTCATCTTTTTACAGAGCAATACACTTCCTAAGTTATGAAATCATTTTCACTTTCCATATGTCTCATAACCCGAGTGTTCAGTCCATTTATCTTGACCAGTCAGTCATTTGGTATACACGTCTATGCTATCTGGCTCCGTTCTATCTATTTACTATGTTGCTTGCTTTCTTTTAATCCTCCACTTCCTGTATGGGACTCCTTGAGTTTTTTTTTATTTTCCTTTTGCCCCTCTCTACTGGTCTAGAAATTATTTACTCTGTTTCTGTGCTGTTGATGTTGCCCTTAAAGTTTCAACATACATACTTGACATAAAGTGCTCACTCAGCAGTTCTGCTCTGCTGCCCAACAGCAGGAGAACCTTAGGGTACGCTTATTCCAATCACCTTCCTGAATCTTCTACGGCATTATTGTCCTATTTTGCTTGGTGCTTCAAATGAGACTGCGCTGCTATTATTTCACAACTCTACGCCCCCCCCCCCCACAATTTATTTATTTCACATTGCCACTTGCGTCACACGCTTACTTCCTGGGGTGATTTTCCTTTTTTCTGGAGTGCATCCTTCAGGAGCCTTTTCAAGGACAAGTTGATAGCAGTGAGAGTTTTTGTTTGTCCGAAAATGCCTTTGTTTCCCCTTCATTCTTGACTGATAATTTCTTAATATATTTTTAGTTTACTTCTTTACTTCGAGAGAGAGAGCATGAGACGGGGAGGAACAGAGAGAGGGAGAGAGAAAATCCCAGGCACGGTCCACGCTGTCAACACAGAGCCCAACCTGGGGCTCAATCCCACAAACTGTGAGATCATGACCCGAGCTGAAATCAACAGTCAGACGCTCAACCCACTGAGCCACCCAGGCGCCCTCTGATTAATAATTTGACAAGGTATAGAATTCTAACTAAACTGTTTTCCCTCAGCGTGTCAAAGATATTATTCCATTATCTTCTGGTTTTTATTGTTGCAAGTGAGAAATCTGCTGCTGTCTCTCCTCTCTGCTTTTAAGATACTCTCCTTCTCTGGAATGTTACCATGATGTGGCTGGGTCTACTCTCGTTTAGCCTGCTGAGGACTTATTGTGCACTCTGAATCCATTTTTCATCAATTTTGGAAAATTCCTAGCTATTATGTCATTGACTATTTCTTCTCCCGCATTCTTCTCCCTGTTCTTTCCTTCTGGAACTCTTATTGGCTATAAATGGAACTTTTTTTTTTATTCTGTTCTTCATGTCTTTTTACCTACCTTTCTAATTTTTATCCCTCTGTGCTGCATCCTGGGTAATTCTCTGACATCATTCTCAGGTTCAATAATTCCTGTTTAACTCATATACTGAGATTTTTATTTCAATGACCGTATATATATTTTTTCATTTCTAGTTCTATTTAGTTATTTTTTAAATGTGCTTGTTCTTTTTCATAGTGTCCGGGGTTTTGTTCTGTTTCTAATAATTTTAAACATGCTAATTTTATGGTCTGTGTGTTACTGTTTTCTAGAGAAACCAAACCAATAGGATATATAGAGATATGTATAAAAGAGTATTTATTATAGGAATTAATTTGCATAATTATGGAACAAAGAAATACCATGACCTGTTATCTGTAGGCTGGAGAACCAGGAAATGTGGTGGTATAATTCAGTCCAAGTCCAAAATCCTGACACCCAGGAGGGCCAATGTCTAAGGGGAAAAAAAGACAGATGTCCCAGCTCAAACAGAGAGCAAATTTTCCCTTCCTCCACCTTTCCATTCTATTTAGGCCTCAACGGATTGGGTGATGCCCACCACATTGGTAAGAGCAATCTTCTTCACCCAGTCTATCGATTCAAATGCTAATCTCTTCCAGAAACACTCTCAGAGACACGCCCAGGAATAATTTACCAGCTATCTGTGCATCCCTTAGCCCAGTCAAACTGACACATAAAACTAGTCATGACCGTCTTTAATAGATTGTTATACGATCAGAAATTCTTGGGGGTCTAATTCTGCTCTGTCTTGCTCATGGAGGATTATTTCTTCAACTGCTCTGTATTTTTGAGTTGTGAGCTCATCTTAAGCACAATCTTATCTGTGGGAATTCTGTAAGACATGATTGATGCAGTGTCCTGTCACGTTTTGCTTTTTGTTTCTACAAGGCTTTCCAGGGGGTTCACTATCATTTTGCCAACAATTTCTTCACTAGGGGCGTCCTGGACCACAGAAGTAATATATATTCAATTCCCAACCTTCATGAGATACAAGCTGAAATTTCTTAGGAGGTTCTTTCTCCCACCGAGAGCCTAGATCAAGACAGATGGTCTTCCCTGGGACAGTGAGCAGATTTCTTTTCTAATCTACCTTCACACTGAGGGTTCCAGCTTTATGGGTGTATCTCAGGTCCAGCTCTTGCCTCACGGGACCCGAGGCACTAGCTCCTGCCCCTGCCAAATGGGCGTTAAATTGTCCTAAAACTCTCGAGTCCTGAGACAATGTCTCTCCCCACCACAAGGCAGTCACGTGATCATTCACAAGCTTTGCTGCCCTCATTTTCAGGACCCTTTTCATTTACAGCCCCTGTCAATCTCCCACACGCACATCTATTCATTCAAATAAATATTTATTTACTTGTAGATAACTGTGGAAAATGGGGTTTTGGGTTATCTTGATCATAGTATTGCCAGAACTAGAAACTGAAATTTATTTATATAAGCAAAGATGAAATTCGCCATTTGCTGAGATTCCTGGCTGTGATATTGATATTCTTTCCTTAAGTATCACTGACAGATTAATATAGTGGTTTGTATTTTTTGCACCTCTCTCTGCAGCTCGGTTTCTACCATCCGTAAAACGGGGAAGCGAATACCCACTTTGCAGGGATGAGGTTAAAATTAGACCTAATGTTTACAAAGCATCCGGCACAAAATAGGTTTTTGAATTATTATTTAATCCACCTTTGAGGTGTTTTCTCTTAACTCTGTAAGTATGCCCCCTTGGCATCCTCCACAGTGGCTCAGAGCGTGTTCCTTCAGTGACGAGTGCCTTTATCTCACTAGTCACCAACTCTTTCCTTTTCTTCACGTTAACAAAACTCCCTTTTTTTATATGCTTCTGGTCATTTAGAGAGCAGTCACCTTAACTTTAATTGCCTTAACTAAACCTCAATACCCTATAAATGTGCCTTGTTTCGGCCATAAAATTAATCATGGCTTTATCTGCGTGATCTTAGCCGGGATGATGTAAGTAGGAAAGGTGAGGTCATTTGTAAGTTTTCAGTTGGAATAGATCTGATCCAGAGGATGTCACGGCTGAAAAGAGCCATAGAAACCCCCAAGATGAGGAGTCTAAGGGCTGGCCAGGAAAGCTGACCTGCCCAAGTTCACCCAACCAGTGAGTGACAGAACTGAGATCAAAAGCCAGTCTTCTTGATGTCGGGAGCAAGGCTTTAACTAGAGTCATTCTCACTGACCACACTACAAAGTTGCAACTAACCTCTGAAATGATCAGTTGGTAATCTGGAAGCAAGCCAAATTGTCACTGTTAATAATTTCCCTTCCACTCTGTTTCTGTGGCCTATAAACCTATCAATTGTAGCTTTCCAGGGACCCTTATGACTCAGCGTATATAGTAGATGTTGAATAACTGTGTGTTCAATGAAATAATGAAGGACTGTCTTGCCATTATCTGACATTATGTGCCGTGAATTCTAAGCGTGAATTGAGCTCTTTTGCATTCTGGATTCATGTAAGAGGTGGCCCTTATTGTTCTCCTGGCATTACTATTTTTATGTGTTTTTAATATTTTCCCCGCACGGGAACTGAAAACATGCCTTCCTTTCATTCCTGGGTGGTTAATCCCTTTCAGGCACAGGAAGTTGACAACCTTTCCATAAAGAGTGGTCGTGTCTAGGCTGCGCTCTGTGCTCTGTGCAGTGACCACCCGGCTGAGCGACGGGTGCCATTTGGCCACAAGGAGCCATGCTGGGGCAGGAGATGGAAGGGGAGGATGGCTGAAGATCCATTACCTCCGTGAGAAAATTCAAACGTGGTGTATTACCAACACTGGGGTGGATATTTGGTGGATCTGGACAGAGGTGCATTGTCCTCCCGAGCTCCGCCAAGTGCTGGAAGTGTCTCGAGAAGCAGTGGAGGCAGAGAGAGTGAAACCGTGTGTCCCAGACCGTGAAAATGGCATCACTGTTACCGGGCATGGCAGCCGGAAATGGGGAAGCCCAGGAGCCCTCACGATCTGGGGGTAGGCACCATCACTGATGCACCTTTTAGGTCCGTCTGGTCCATTTGGTCTGGTCATTGGTTTGGGTTTGTGTCCTGAAATCAGATGGATCTTCCTCTGAAGGAAGGAAAACCATGTCCTTCAAAACAGCGAGTGGGAGAGTGTGGGATCTCAAGGGATTGGGCCGAGTCCGGTAGCTCATTGTCAGATCACATCCCATAGAAATAGCTGGGGCATGGAGGTCCCTGGCACAAAACAGATTATTTCGTCTTTGAGCCTTGACACTATCTACTTGAGTCTTTTGGACCGTAAGACTCCATCAGTTCAAAACCGTTCTACCTTGGGAGGGATAGCTAGGTGTTTCACTCAGATCCGTGTCCCTACCCCCTTTGCGTAGTATAGAATTGTCATTGACACACAGTTGTGCAGGCCATGACTACATTTCTCAACTACCCTCGCATTCTGGACTGGCCATGTGTCTAATTCTCTCATCTACCAAATGAGAGGGGAAATTGCGTTTATCCCCCTGGACTAAGGCATTTAAGAGGTATGCGCCCCTGCCTCCTCCGCGTTCTCTCCTTCCCCTTCCTTCCGACTAGAACCTGAGGACACCTGAGTCCCCAGATCAGTGGTCCTCGAGACCAGCAGCATCCGCATCGTTTGGGAACTCACGCGAAAGCACATTCTCAGGCCCTACCCCTGACTTACTAAATCAGACACGCTGGGTGTGGGGCCCAGCAGTCCGGAGCCCTCCAAAAGATTCTGATGCCCACTAAAGTTTGAGAAGCACTGTCCCCAGGAGAGGGCAGAGCCGCAAGACAGGAGAAGCCTGGGTTCCAGAATCATCACATCACATCACATCACACCCACCCACCAGAAACACCCGCATCAGACTATTCTGCGAAATAGAAAACAAACTTTGGTTGTGATAGCCACCGGGATCTGAAAGTCTTATTTGTTACAGCGGCTGGTGTTACGCTAAGACAGGTCAGAGGCCCAATTCCGTCCCAAACCCAATCGCAGTGGGGGTGGGGCTGGGGAGATGGGTAGTATCACCCGACTCCTAACACCAGAAAGGGAGTACAGAGGGGCACGACAAGGCTACGGTCGGTGGCGGCAGCAGCGGGAGTAGAAGATGAAGGTCTGCAGGCCTCAAATAATGGTGGATCGTGGTGCTCAAACCAGCAGCCCTCAAGAACCGCCACGAAGAGCAGGAGACGGGGAGCATGGAATGACCATGTCTCCCAGAGACCCTCAGCCAATCTCACACGGATGGTTTTCTCAGGAAACGACGGCGGTACAAGGCCTCTCTAGGCAGAATTCTAAAATGGACCTCTTGAACCTCCCCGCCTCCAGTGGCTCCCACCCTTGTATAATCCCCTCTCCTTTGAGTATGGGAAGAACCCGTGACTATGATGAACTATCACTCCAATAAGTATGTTACAGGACAGGACAGCAATGGGCTCATTCTGGGTGGGCCTGATCTAATCAGGTGACCCCTTTAGAAGCAGAGAGTTTTCTCTGGCTGGTCGCAGAAGAGGAAGGCCGAGTGCCATGCTCCCGATGGCCTAGAAGAAAGCCAACATCCATGTGAACCGCCTATGGGGACCACCCGGCAAGAGGCCCCTGGAAACTGAGAGTGACCCCCAACCAACAACTTACAAGAAGATGGAGCCCCGGTCCTACGGCCCCAAAGAACTGAATTCTGTCCACTTCCGCTGAGCCCGGAAGAAGACTTCAAGCCTCAGAGGAGAACCCCAGCCCCGGCCGACACCCGACGTGGGCCCAGCGAGACCCCAAGCAAAAAGTCCCGTCTCACGGTAGCAGGGTTTCAGACCTACAGAAGTGCGAGATGATAAATTTGAGTTGTTTTGAGTTTCTGAGTTTGTGACAATCTGTTACACGGCGAAGGAAAACAAATCCATGGGGGGGGGGGGACCACGGGTCCACACCGGCCGTGCTCGGCCGAGATGCCCTCAGATGCCTTTGGTGGGGTCTGTGTGCCCTCCCCAACTTCCGCGCGCGCTCAGTTCCAACGGTTCACACCTGCAATTCTCCTCAGCTGGCGGACCCGGGGTTTCTGGAGTTGCTTTATGCAGAGGATGGAGAGCTGAAAGTGCCGGAAGTTTCTGTGCCCCCAAGGAGACACTTGGTCAAAGACGGAGTGGTCTGGAAGCGTAAACTCCAGCTCCCTTGCCTCAAGTCGGGCCAAACCCGAAGGATAACTCCCACGCCAGAGCTTCCCCGCACGATCCAGCTGAGGTAGGACGTGGCCTCCCACCCCGCCTTGCCCAGCATCCTCCCCCTGCCGTTCCACCCCCACCCCTCACCCCTGGGAACCCATCCTTAAGAACGATTTCGTGTCCTCCTTCCGGGTAATTCCACCTCAAACAGTCCGTTACCCCTTTTCCTCCGTCCCCTGCTCCTCCTCATCGGGTGAGAGGGTGTGTGTGACAGCACGTCACAATTGCCAACTGGCGCCACGTGACTAGCCTTGTGTGCTGCTTTTCTTCTGCCCTCCCCCTTCAGTGTTGGTGTGTCAGATATCAGATGACTATCCCAGCGGCTGGCCATTGAGTCCCTTGTCGGGAGGAAAGGGTCTTGGTTTGGGAAAAGATCTTGGGGGGGGGGGCAGAGGAGTCACTGAGGGGATTCTTTAGAGGGAGACCACTAAGTAAAGTCAGTAACATGCCGGGCGTAAGGAATGAGCTAGAAGTTAGGGCAGGGAGGGGAGAGGAGAGAGGAGAGGTAAAGGCTGGCAGTGGGGGAGAGGGTGGCTGGATTGGCATCCACAATGGTGACACTGTGCAGGGAGAACTTGGCTCTTGCAAGGCGAATTGTTGGCCTGGGTCTCATGTCACCGCCCCCTCCCCCCCGCCCCCCCCCCCGGGCCCCCCCCCCCCCCCCCCCTCCCCCGGCATAGCCTAGAACCTCAGGGAAGTCAGTCAACTTGGGAGGGTGGTTTTCAGGAAACCAGAGCAGACCTGAGACAAGGACTTGGATGATCCCCAGTGAGGGGGTGGGAGTGAGACAAAGAGCCAGGAAAGGATGTGGGCAACTGGGGCCCCATCGTGCAGAATTTTTCGGTCAAAGGATGGAAGAGCTAAGGGGTTTTTTTCCAACAGCCCTCATTGGTTGAGAGTTGCTCCGGGTGTGTTAAGGTCCTGGAACTTCGGGGCTGAAAAGCTCTCACGGGGCCAGAGAAAGGCCCGGAATGGCGCGCCAGGGAGGTGCGGGTACCGGAGGCGGGAAGCTGTGAGCGTGCTCGGGGACGGCCCACCACAGCTGCGGGGGGAACTCAGAGCTGGGCCGGAGGGGCGTGCGGCGGGGCGCGGACAGCCCCTCCCTCGTCCTCACCCCTGTCAGCCCAGCGCCGCACCCTCTGCTGTGAGTGCTCCTTCCTGCCCGTTCCCAGCCACTACTCAGGCCCACGCGACCTCTCTCCCGGAAACAAGAACGGACTTTCTGACTGAATCTGGCCTCCCCCCGAAATAGGGTTGACACCCCCACCCCAAGTGGGAATGTATCCAGGCTTAGGGCCTATGGTGGGGGGGGGGGGGAGGTGGGTTCATTCCGGTTAAGTGAGGTTATGGGGTGGGGCCCTAATCCCACAGGACCGGTGTCCTTAGAAGAAGAGACACCAGAGAGCTAGTTCTCTCTCTCCGTTTCTCTCTCTCTCTCTCTCTCTACCTGTCTCTCTCTCCGTGCACGGAGGAAAGGCCATGTGAGGACACAGTGAGAAGAGAGCCATCTATAAACCAGAAGAGAGGCCTCGGGAGAAATCAACCCTGCTGACGCCTCGCTCTGGGACTTCCAGAAAGGCAAATGTGACCCCTTCACTCCCCAGCGCAAACAGCTCTGAGAGCTCCCCGGGGCCTCCGGGGTCTAACAAGGAGCCTTGACCTTGGCCCTGCAGCCCCGCACACTCCACGGATGTGTCCAGGGTCGTTCCCTGACGCTTCCTGGCTTCCTTTAGGTATCCCAGCCACCCCAAACTATGTTTAGCTCCTGCCTTCTGCCATGTCTTAAAGTGCCTTTCTCCCTTTTTGCCTCCTGACAAATCCTTGTTCCTCCTCCAAGGGTCCTTGCCTCTCCCCTGGCTCTTCCAGCCAGAATCTTCTATGCCAGGACCCTCCCCCGGCTTCTCGCATCCACTAGGTATTGGGCCTGTCCCCCCACCTGTCTGCCTGCCCTCCTCCAGCATCAGGACCAGCCTTTGAGTAGATGCTCGCATATATCCTCCATTAGGAAGGAAGGAAGGAAGAACTGTTCTTTCATAGGTGGTTGAGTGTTACAATGGAAAGGAACTTTACTTTTTTTTTTTATTTTTGAGACACAGAGAGAGAGAGAGAGAGAGAGAGAGGCAGAGAGAGAGGGAGGCACAGAATCCAAAGCAGGCTCCAGGCTCCGAGCTGTTAGCACAAAGCCCGACGTGGGGCTCGAACTCATGGACCCTGAGATCGTGATGTGAGCCGAAGTTGGACGTCCAACCTACTGAGCCACCCAGGTGCCCCTGAAAGAAACTTTAAAGATGCCATGGTTCAAGTTCCATATTCTGCAGAAAGGATAGTGTAGTGGTGGTCAATCCCCCATCCCCCACACTCTTAGGCTTTTCTGTCCCCATGCAGTCCGGCCTGTGGGGCCGCTGTCAGGACCTTGGCTTAGGCTAGGCGGGGGGGGGGGGGATTATCTGGCTTCTGGCATGTGTTCTTTGCAGCAAGCCAGAAATTCGAGGAACGAATGCCTCCCGCCTCTCCAGGAGCAGCCGTCAACCAATGACTGACAGGACTTGGTGGATAAATACCCCGGCTCCGTCTCCGCCTCGTCTGGCTGTCGCTGTGGCATGTTCCGGAAGGGCCGAGCTCAGGCTGCCGGCAGTAGTGATAATTCCCCTTTATTGATTTCCTTCTCTTCCCAGCCCTACTTCTCCACCTCCCTGCCAGTGTTTCCTGAGATCACCTCCCAAATAAACCCTTTGCACTTGAATCTTTGTTTCCGGGTCTCTTCTGGGGGAACCCAAGCTAAGAAGAGACCGAGGCTCAGGGAGAACAAGGAACATGGCCAAGATCACACGGCTGTTCAATGCCAAAGCCGGGTCCACGCGTATGTCTCCCGGCTCCTCCTGCCCACAGTTCATCCTGCTGCTCCGTACATGGGACCCTTCCAGAAACCCCGGGCTCCAGGCCCAGGGTATGCAAACCTTTCCTCGTGTGAACCAAGGAAAGAGGCTCTCACCCTTAGTGAGGGGGGGGGGGCCGGCCTGTGATTCGGGTGCCGGGACTAGGGCCCCATTCTTTCCCTTCACCACCCAGCCCCGTGCTGTCACTTTTAAACCACTTCTTGGGTCCCCCGGGGCCCCAAACTTTCACCTCCCGATGCAGACAACTCCGGCTGGAAGAGGCTTTCTTTGGAGAACCTTGAAATGTTTAAGCTTCACACCCCGACCTCAGCCCTCACCCCCACCCCTTTCGGTTTCAGGCTGAGCTGGAAGGGAACACCCCACTGGTTTCCAGCTGAAGATGTCCACTTCTAAGCCAAAGACGGTGAATCTTTTATTTAAAGGCCCATTTCAATGCCCTTGAGCTTTAAGGAATTAACACAAAAATAATCTCTCATACACACACTCGCGCGCACACCCTCACACCCCACAAGAGACACATAACACACAATACACACTACACCAGCACAACACATGTGATACAGGCTACACACGCGGGCTACGTAATGCACACCAACAAGACACACACAGGATGCACACAACCCACATAGCAAACAGCACACACATACACACAACAGCACATACATGGCACAGGCACGCGGTCACGCGGGCCACCTTATTTCTTTCAGTCCCTTCCCCACCTGGGCAGGAGGTGACATCTGGAACAGGCATGGCACCAGCTTATGATCCTGTCAGCACGTCTGGGCCCCACGGAGCACGCTGCTGAAGAGCAGGTTATTCAAGTTCATTTCCGCCAGTCATTTTAACCGACTTTCCTCCTTTCTTTCTCATGCCTCGGTATTAATTAGCCCCGGGATTTAAATCTGATGCATCAGGCAAAAACAATTCTAAATGCTCTTGGAGAAACAAATTCCAAATTAGCTGTAGCTGAACGTGCATCTATTTGAAAGGCAGGCAGCATGAACACTGACATTCTGAGAAACAGAAGCGAAAGGCCACGATCAGAGGTGTTTGTTGACTGCCTGGTTCACAGCCGGGCCCCGGCGGAGGCTGCGGGGTGGACGTTCCTGGGCCACAGGAGGGTAGGAAGGAAAAAATTAGTTCTACGTCTAGGTTACAGGTAAGAGGGGGGAGGGGTGACAGCCGCTCCGTCTCCTTCCGGCTTTCCAGTCCCCGGCTGGTTCCCGTCTTTGGAACAGCCCTGCCTGGTAGTCTAGGGAGATCAATTCTCCTAAGGCTGCCGGAGGCAAAATGCATCTCCAATTCCTCCCTGCTTCTAGCAGTAATGTTCATCCCCCTGCTTCCCGCTCTTCAGAGTGGCCCTCGGGGTAATGGGAGGGGGGGGTGGCCCACCTGGGGGACCGGTTCCCGTAGCATCGCAGTGCCTGACTCTGCCTGCCGCTGGTCTCCGACGGACTCTTGACGCTCTCGTCTTTCTCCCCCCCCCCCCCCCCCCGGAAAGACTTCAGGAAGTCCCTGCCTTCGGTGCAGGGATGCGGCGCTCTCGTGTTTTCTGCGTACAGTTGCCTAAGTGGTTGTATCAGCGGGAGCCGATCCGGGGAAGCAGAACCACCGTGAGGGATCCCGAGAAGGGGGAGATGCTATGGTCCGTGGAGATCAGCCCTGGCGCAGCGGAGGGGGCTGGCTCAGCTGTCTGTGCAAGGCTGCTGCGTGGGTGCCCGGGGGGAGGGCTCCGAGGTCAGCACGGACAGAGGTCGGGAAGGAAAGAGGGTTGCGAAGCAGGGGAGGCCAGGGACAAACCGAACCTGGGAGGACGAACTGCGACCCGCGTGTATCTGTCACCCCCTCCAACCTCAAAGACACGGGGTGCCCTCCAGCGCGCGGCGGCACACCCACAGCCCCGGCGCTCTGAGAAGCCGAGCGGGGAGCTGTGGGGGCGCTGGAGGGGCTGCGGGCCCGGCTGCCACCCTCACCAACGTGGCGAGAGAGCGGACGGTGACACGCGTGAGCTGCGACGGCCCCTGCCCGACTCCGATGGTCGGACCATGAAAATGGTGGCTCCTTCGCTTCCGCCTTCCAAACCCCCCACGAACGTCTCCTGTGGCCAACCCCGACCGAGAAACATACAGGACAGTGAATTCTGGAACATGTAACTCAGTCCAGTTGACACAGTGGTCAACTGGATAATTCCTTCCCCGTTACCCAACACTCTTCAGTCACTCACATTTGTGCCAGCTAGTAAGTAAGCTGGGTTACTGGTGCATTGGTCAACTACTGCGGTGGAACAATCTTAAAATCATGGCAGCCTCCAACAATGAACTTCTTACTCACAAGTTCATGAGTTGGCTGGGGGACACGGCTCCACAAGTCTCTCAGCCGCTTCCCAGGACCAGTACAAGCTCGGACATGTTCTGCTCACGGCAATGGCAGAGACACAAGAGAACAAGTAGAAACTCATGAGGCCTCTTGGGGCCTAAGCTCAGACCAGGACCCTGTCCCTTTCGCTGCACCCCATTGTCCAACCAAGTCATATGGCCAGGCCCAAAGTCAAGGACGGGTAACATACACTCCACCCGTGACAAAGTCATGGCAAGCATATGGATGCAGGCAGGGGTGAAGAACTGGGGCCAATGATTCCATCCACCACAGGGGACAATTCCCTCCATCTGGACATATCTCTCCCACCATTTCCGGTACTAAGCCGAGAACAGTCCCTGTGTCTTTCAACCTCTCTTTCTTCAATTTGCTCAGTTAATGAACCTCAGGCCGCTTCCGTCTCACGCTTGGGTCCACCCTTCCGCCTTCCTCTCTCTCGAATCTTGTCTGGCAATCACAGCTGGGGAGAAAATCTCTTTTCCTTTTTCTTCATTCTGTATCTGAGCTCAAAAGACACGTGATGAGCAGGTGAGACTCGGCAACAGATACAGCTGAACGCAGGAAAAGAAAGGCTGTGAGTTTTGAAGCGAAATTAGATAAAATAAAGAGTCCGTGTCCTCAGTCGCTAACAGCCCTTGGAATTGTCTGGAAGTGCCATCCATAATCACTGCAAAGTCTCCATGTGCCTCCTCAGACCCGGCTAATTAATATCTGTTTTTCTTCAAGTCCCGGCAGTGAGGTATAAGAAACTTTCTCCGTTGAAAGCCACTGTTTGCGGCCTTGGCGTTTAATACTAAGATTACTTGCTACTCGTTTACAGTAGAGGAACCGATGAGTTAATGCACAGAATGTGTTTGGCACACAGTAAGCACTCGACAACTGTTAGCCAGTTAAGAGCGGCCAGAATCTTCATTACAAAGGCACAGTGCTTTGGACAGCTACTGCTGTGTAACAAACTGCCCCCAAGATATAGTGGCGAAAAGAAAAAAACAAAACGAAAAAACAACGGCCCTTCTATTAAGCTCACAGACGTCGTACATCAGGAATTCAGACGTGATGTAGCAGGGTTGGCTTATCTCTGCTCCACGATGACTGGGGCCTCAGCCGGGAGGACCCGAAAGGTTAGCAGTCCTTGAATGACCGTGGGCTTCTCAGCCATCTCTCATCTCTACCTCTCTCCAGCATGGCGGCCTCAGGCATCTTACATGGCAGCACAGGCCTCCAAGAAAGAATGTTCTAGTGAACGAGGCAGAAGCTGCAATGGCCTTTTAAGACCCAGCTTCCGAAGCCACGTTAACGTCACTTCTGCCATACTCTATCGATTGAAGCAGTCGCTACCCCACAGGACTCAAGGAGAGGGGACACAGACCCCACCTCTCAATGGGAAGAGCATGAAAGAATTTTCTGCCATGTTTCAAAGCCACCACTCAGCTATTTCTGGTACATTGACAGTTGAATCGGTTTTTGTGGGTTGACTGGGAACCTCAAGATTCTCCCTAGCGGTGTTTCTATGGGAACTGTGTTTTTACGTCCAAAAACCAGACTTGCAAGTTAACTTTGAGACGCAACTCATTCATAAAGTAGAACTTTCTGAATTGTCATTCCCCCATAGCTACTGATATTATAAATTGTCATGGCTTATGGAGCACCTCCTAGATACTAGACTCTGCTCCACACTCTACATGGATCGTGTCACTTGGTCCTCCCGACAATGCTATAGATGCTATCGTTATTTCTATTTCACAGATGGAGAAACTGAGGCTGAACGGGTAAGTGACAAGGCAAAGGTCACGTAGCTGGGACTAGGACACAGATTTTGAAAGCGGGTCCGTCTGATTCCCAAGTCCATGCTTAACTACCACAGTGTACCGACCCCGTGAATACTATTTGAGTGAAGGAAAGTTCTGGAGATGTGTAAAGGCCAGGGGGCTCTCTCCAGGGGAGTGAGCCTAATGGGGAAACCGTCAGGTGTGGCCACAGTCCCCACCATGTGTGACCTGTTCTTACGCTAGCAGGTCGAGGGGCACCAAAGGGACTGCCCTTCCTTCCCATATGGATCCGGGTCACACAGACCTTCCACGTGGTCCCCACCCATCTGTGCCCTTTAGTCATCCCTGCCTGCCCCTCGGCTCCCAGGCTTCTCGGTCCCCACCAGCGCCATCTTTCCCAAACCAGAGCAAACAGGGCCACACTCAGCTTTTTGTCCGAGGCATGGATGGGGAATGAACGGCCGTTTTTGTCCCTGGCTGTACAAAGCCATTTGTGCCTGGGGAAGCTCTGGGAGGGGGGTTGGGCAGGAGGCGAGGCAAACACAACCCCATTCTCCGGGGCTGCTTACCAGACAGCAACTACACGCAGGCGGGAGGCAGAGCCCGGGCTGGAACCCAGAGCCCGGGGGCTGCTCCAGAGGAAAAGAGGTTGTCGCCCTGGTGGGCGTCCCCAGGGATTTAACAGTCAAGTGTCTGTGTCACCAACTCCAGCCCCCACCCCTCTCCCTGTTTCCCCGGCACCCCTCCTCCGCCCCCATCCTGCCATTTGGGATGAGAAAACCCCCTTGTTTGGGGTCTTTGCAATAACGTTGAAAGCCTTTTTTTTTTTTTTTCCTTCTTAAGAATTCATCTTCGCATTCCAGAGGGGGCATTTATCACCCCGTGCCCAGGCTGCAGACATGTCCCTCCTTCAGATCCTCCTGCCCAGAAAGGCGGCCTTGTCAGACACATGAAACCAGCCCCTCTGGACATCTGGACAAGGCGCAGCCCTTTGGCTGAGCACGAGGCCGTCCTGAATGCCACAGACAGTAAAAGGAGAGCCCTTGTTCCTGGTCCAAATGGCCCAGCTAAATGGATGCAGCTGAGCATGG